>NC_053395.1:212238724-212573875 GCF_905171765.1 Bufo bufo | reverse complement strand
CTACCTTTTGAAGCTCATCAAGAGAATGCCAAGAGTGTGCAAAGCAGTAATCAAAGCAAAAGGTGGCTACTTTGAAGAACCTAGAATATGACATATTTTCAGTTGTTTCACACTTGTTTGTTATGTATATAATTCCACATGTGTTAATTCATAGTTTTGATGCCTTCATAGTCATGAAAATAAAGAAAACTCTTTGAATGAGAAGGTATGTCCAAACTTTTGGTCTGCACTGTATATGCTTAGGTCATGTGACCAATAAACATGACATCACTGGCCACCATTGACTTTTCACACAGCTGATCGGTGGAGGTCCCAGTAGTTGGACCACCATTGGTCAGATATTGATGACCTATCCTGACAATAGGCCATCAATATTAAAATCTCAGAAAACCCCTTTTATTAATGACTGTAGAAGAGGAACCTGCTTAAAATGTAATTGAAATAAAAAAAAGATTATATTAAAAATAGACCTCCCTAAAATAAGTAAATAAATACATTTACCTGAAACAATCAGAATTCTATGTATCTCCTCATAGAGACAATTAAGCTCATACATTACAACTAGAGCAGCCAAAAATCTCACTGAAGCACATGGTATCCAATCAGATTCTATCATAATCTATGCATACAATATTGTATATAACAAAGGAGTGATCTGATGGGTAACATTGAAAATTTGCACTAGTTTTTGTGCACGTGGCCAGGGCTGTGTAAACAGTAGAGTGATCCATGTAGCCATCACCAAAAGGTTCTCTTAGGGACATAGTTGGTACATATGATCAATTATAACCTCGGAAAAACGTGCAATGTTATTTTTTACCAGGGTTGAGCTTTGGAGTTCCTGACCCAGGCAGTTATACTGGGTGTCTTAGGTGCACATGCTGGAGGGAGCTCTTAAGATTGCTTGCGCCCAAAACTTTAGCTGTTAAAAATCTGAAAACTGAATTAATATTTAGACATTGTGTCGTATTGTTATTACATTATGTTATTTGGGCACAGTGGGCATTATTTGAGCACTGTTTGGTGGTATTTATATCATTTGTCATGCTGCTACACTCACACTGTTGTTTTGGAACCATACGGCGATTATAATTAGCTACTGTCTGGTATTATTACTTTTACATTATTATATTACATTATGACAGTAGGTCAACAGAAGGGACGGCACAAAGCACCATACAATATAAGACTGGACCTGGTTTCAAATAACTTTACTTAAAAAAGAAACTGAGTTTGTTTTTATAAATTGTTTTGTTGAAATTACAATCTAATCTTTCAAAAGATAAAAACAGACGAACACAGACAGCGCTGAGACGAAAACATAATAACACCTTATCTTTCAGAATATCAGTTGTCATCCGTCAGTACATAAATGCCATTGTGATACCTGATAAAGATTTGCAGCCATTTTGATTTTCAGGGTGTATTTCATACCCGTCTGAACACAAGCACTTGTACGTCCCATATGTATTGATGCATTGCTGGCTACAGGGAAAACCGTCTGAACATTCATCAATGTCCACGCACGTCTTCCCATCATTCTTTAATCGAAATCCAGGCCAGCACTGGCACTGTGGGAAATAGGAATATGCATAAAGATATAAAAAAAAGATCCTTTAAACATTATTCATCAATCTGTACTCAATATAAATATAATAGTAATAAAAATAATAAAATACAGTAGTTGACACAAAACGATAAAATCTATAATAAAATAGCTTTTTTCCCCCCTATGTATAATGAAGCTTTATCTCTATCTCATGTCTATCTATCTACCTATTTATCAAAGAACAAGTCACATCACTCAAAAATGAGATAAAAATAGTGTTTTTTTATTCCTCCATGTTCATGCAATGTTTCAACTCTGTCCTATTTTATCTATCTATCTATCTATCTATCTATCTATCTATCTATCTATCTATCTATCTATCTCTAGATCTATTTATCTCATATTAATCTGTCTTATCTCTCTATTAGTGTTGATCGAGCACCAAAGTGCTTGGGTGCTCTGGTCGAACACATCTACTGAGCACCCGAGCACAATGAAAGTCAATGGGAGAACCCGAGCATTAAACCAGGCACCCCCTGCTCTGAAGAGGGGAGGATGTCTGGTTCATAGGAAAAGGTCAGAAATTGATTTAAACACCACCAAAATGGTTTGGGAACAGCATGGGGAGGATGTCTAGATGCATCTTGGACTCCCAGGTCGCTGCTGGGAACGATGTTGTCCTAGTAGTACGTCACTTTTACAGACTGACAATAATACGCACCAAACCGAAAATAAAATCGATTTTAGATGAAAAATTGTTAGGAAACATTCTTTCCTGTATATTTACTTGTATATAAAGTGCAAGTGCTGCCAAAAATTACAAGGAAGAGGCACTCCGACACAACCTTTATATCACATAAAGGAGGGCCTCATTCACATTGTGGTACAATTGTTCAGGTAGTGGGACTCCTACACTCATAAAGCCTATGCACTAAGTGAAAGGGCTGCCAAAAATTACAAGGAAAGGGCACTCCAATACACCCTTTATTACACATAAAGGAAGGCATCATACACACACTTGAAAAATTATGATTGATGGCCTGCTGGTGAACCGCAAAAACATTAGGGGCGAGGGCTTGCTGCTGATCTGACCATCTAAAATATTATTGGCGAGGGCCTGCTGCTGATGACTCTCTAAAACATTAGGCGGACGAGAAAAGGAAGATTGAACCATAAACCCTTTTTTGTGGTGAAAGGGGTGCGTGGGAATACAGTATATTCAATACACCATAAAAGCCACATTTAAAGTGCCTACTCTGGTGGAGTAGAGAAATCAGGGGCAATCCAGGCCTTGTTCATTTTGGTTAGAGTGAACCTGTCAGCATTTTCAGTTGACAGGCGGATGCGCTTATCAGATATTAGGCCCCCACCAGCAGCACTAAATACCCGCTCTGACAAAACGCTGGCGGCAGGGCAGGCCAGCACCTCCAAGGCGTAGAGCGATAGTTCATGCCACGTGTCGAGCTTGGACAATCAATAGTTGTAAGGCACAGAGGGATCATTGAGGACGCTGACACTCTCTACTAGTTACTCCTTCACCATCTTCCAAAACTTTTCCCTTCTTGTGACACTAGGTAGCGCATCAGGGGGAGGTTGCTGGCGGGGTGTCATGAAACTGTCCCAGGCCTTGGAGAGTGTTGCCCTGCCTATGTTGGAACTGCTATGTGTTCCCCTCGTCTCCCCTCCTCGATTGCCCAAGGAACTACGTAGTGTGCTCAAGGAACTACGCCAGTGTTGTCAGCTGGAAATTTTTGGAGTAATTCTTCCACAAGGAACTTCTGGTACTGCACCATTTTGCTAGTGTTCTCCACCACAGGAATGAGAGATGACAAGTTCTCTTTGTAGCGGAGGTCGAGGAGGGTGAACAACCAGTAATTGGTGTTGGCCAAAGTTCGTATAACGCGAGGGTCACGGGAAAGGCAGCATAACATAAAGTCAGCCATGTGTGTCAGAGTCCCAACAGACAAGACTTCGCTGTCCTCATCAGGAGCATTACTCTCAATCTCCTCATCCTCTTCCTCCTCTTTGGCCCATCCAAGTGGAACAAATTGAATAAACCTGATATGGGTTCTACCCTCTGTAGCGGAGGCAACTGTCTCCTGCTCCTCCTCCTCCTCATCATCCATTTTGCGCTGAGAAGACAAACTTAGGGTGGTCTGGCTATCACCCTGTGTACTGTATTCCCCCATTTCCACCTCTTTCACATGCAAAGCGTCCGCATTCATTGTGAGCAGCGAGCGTTTCAGTAGACACAGAAGTAGCATAGTTACACTGATAATAGCGACATCGCCGCTCCCCATCTGTGTTGATTCCTCAAAGCTGCGTAAAACCTCACAGAGGTCAGTCATCCATGCCCAATTGTTGCGTGTGAAGAGCGGAAGGTGACTGGAAAGGCGATTACCATGTTGCAGCTTCTATTCCACTACTGCCCTCTGCTGCTCAACACGTCAACAGACGCTCCCAACATGTGGAACGTGGAGTTACAGCGCGTACTCACTAGTGATGAGCGGCAGGGGCAATATTCGAATTTGTGATATTTCGCGAATATTTGGGCGAATCTTTGCCATATATTCGAGAATTCGAGAATTTGTTATCTCTAGTCATTATTGAAAAATTTGCAATAAGCATTCGCATTATGAAAATTTGCATTGCGAAAATTCACAATCAACACTACTCCTAAAGTCAAAGATATTGCAGCCTTCTCATTGGCCCACAAGCTAGAAGCAGGGAGGGATCATGTGTACTAATTAAAAAAATCTTGAATATTTGAAATTACGCATATATATCACTATATTCAAAATATTTGCGAATTCTCGAAGTGCCGATATTCGCGCTAAAAAAATTGTAATTTGAATATTCTTGATCAACACTAGTGCTCACATCGCAACACAGTCGGTAAGCTGACAATTGCAAGCGCTGCTGCAGCATTGGCGGCAGCTGTAGATGACTTTCGGAAATGGGCACACACGCGGTGCACCTTTAGCAGTAGCTCAGGCAAATTGGGGTAGGTTTTGAGAAACTGCTGAACCACTAAGTTGAACACGTGGGCTAGGCATGGTATGTGTGTGAGTTTGCCGAGCTCCAAAGCCGTCACCAAGTTACGGCCATTATCAGACACAACCATGCCTGGTTGTAGGTTGAGTGGCGAGAGCCACAGCTCAGTCTGGTCCCTTGTAGCTTTGTGGCGGTGTGCTGTTTGTCGCCTAAGCAAATTAGTTTCAGCAGGCCTGTTGCCGCTTCCCCACTGTGGTGCTACACTGCTTCCAGCTACTGACTGATGGCTGACTAGTGCTGCAAGATAAGAATTCAGAGGTGGAAGTGGAGGAGGAGGTGGAGGAGTAGAAGGGGGGGTTGCAGCCAATAATGTAGGTGGTGGCGGAAATACTAATGAAAGTAGGGCCCGCAGTCGTTGGCGTCAGTAGCACCTCTGTGCAATCCTGTGGACCCAGGCGTTTTTATGGCATGTGGCGGATTATGCTGGCGGTGGTGAGGTTGCTAGTGTTCATGCCCCTGCTCATTTTGGTACGGCACAGGTTTCAAATTACAATTATTTTATCGTCCGCACTTTCCTCAAAAAAGCGCCAGACTGCGGAACACCTACCCGTTGGCAAGGGAGGTTGCTGCAAGGGGGTGCTCCGGGGAACAGTTGCGGGCCTGTTTGGTGTGGCCCGCCTTCTCCATTTTGCCACACCATTGCCTCTTCCAGCCTGTTGCGGTGCTGCGGATCCCTCCCCCTCTGTACTGCTGTCGTCACTCGGCTTGCACCTTCCAAGGTTGGGTCAGTGATTTCATCATGCACCACCTCCTCTTCCACTTACTCACTCTGGTCATCCTCCTGACTTGTTGACCTAACAAGAACCTCACTTATTGAGAGAACTGTGTCTCATCCTCAACCTCTTGAGACACTAATTGCCATTGACTGATTGGCAACTGTGTCTCATCATCATCATCCACCTCGTGAAACACTAATTGCCATTCCCTACCATCATCTTTTTCTGACTGTGGATGCTCAAGAGTTTGGGAATCGGTGCACAAGATCTCCTAATGTCCCTCTTCAAGCGGGCTTGGCGAGAGGCCCAAATAAAGGAATGGCAATGAAAATAGCTACTCGGAATATCCGAGTGTAGGATCATTTTTTTGCCAAGACTCTCCATGGTGGGAGGAAAGAGGATCAGGGTGAGGATTCTGTTGACCAGACTTTTGGCTATTGAGACTGAACTTTGTGGAAGATAGGGTGGTGCTTAACCGGCTGGAAGTATTATCTGCTGCAATACAACTGACCACCTGGTCGCACTGGTCTGACTTCGAAAGTGGTGTCCTGCGCCGCCCTGCAAACTAAAACATGAAGCTAGGTATCGTGGATGAGTGTGTTTCTTGTGCTCTGGCAGCAGGCATAGTTTCACTGCACCCAGGGCCACAGCCTCTACGTGCACCATGAGCAGCACGGCCACTTCCCCATCCCTTACTGCTCGCCTTGAGCATATTAAATGGTAAATATGGTTGCAAGTATGTCACACGTACAGTAGCGCAGGTTGTGTAAGTATATGTGCAAATACATTAAACTGAATGTCACAGATATTTAGGATGCGCAAATGTTATACAGGAGATGTAGCGCAGGTAATGTCGCTGCCACCAGCGGTGAAAAAATTACACTGAATGTCACAGATATTTATTATGTGCAAATATTATACAGGAGATGTAGCGCTGATAATGTCGCTGTCACCAGCGGCCATGAAAAAATTACTCTGAATGTCACAGATATTTAGGATGCGCAAACGTTATACAGGAGATGTAGCGCAGGTAATGTCGCTATCAACAGCGGCCAAACAATTGCGCTGAATGTCACAGATATTTAGTATGCGCAAATGTAACACAACAGATGTAGCAGAGGTTGTGTCACTGTCATCAGTGAATAAACAATTGCACGCAATTTAGCGCAGGTTTTGCTAATAATATACAGGGTGGGCCATTTATATGGATACACCTTAATAAAATGGGAATGGTTGGTGATATTAACTTCCTGTTTGTGGCACATTAGTATACGTGAGGAGGGAAACTTTTCAAGATGGGTGGTGACCATGGCGGCCATTTTGAAGTCGACCATTTTGAATCCAACTTTTGTTTTTTCAATAGGAAGAGGGTCATTTGACACATCAAACTTATTGGGAATTTCACAAGAAAAACAATGGTGTGCTTGGTTTTAACAAAACTTTACTCTTTCATGAGTTATTTACAAGTTTCTGACCACTTACAAAATGTGTTCAATGTGCTGCCCATTGTGTTGGATTGTCAATGCAACCATTTTCTCCCACTCTTCACACACTGATAGCAACACCGCAGGAGAAATGCTAGCACAGGCTTCCAGTATCCATAGTTTTAAGGTGCTGCACATCTCGTATCATCTGAAGGCAATCGTCTATGCTGTGAAGATACGAGATGTGCAGCACCTGAATCTACGGATACTGGAAGCCTGTGCTAGCATTTCTCCTGCGGTGTTCCTATCAGTGTGTGAAGAGTGGGAGAAGAGGGTTGCATTCACAATCCAACACAATGGGCAGCACATTGAACACATTTTATAAGTGGTCAGAAACTTGTAAATAACTCATGAAAGAATAAAGTTACGTTAAAACCAAGCACACCATTGTTTTTCTTGTGAAATTCCCAATAAGTTTGATGTGTCACATGACCCTCTTCCTATTGAAAAAACAAAAGTTGGATTCAAAGTGGCCGACTTCAAAATGGCCGCCATGGTCACCACCCATCTTGTTTCCCCCCTCACATATACTAATGTGCCACAAACAGGAAGTTAATATCACCAACCATTTCCATTTTATTAAGGTGTATCCATATAAATGGCCCACCCTGTATATTGCAGCCAGATAAAACAATAGTCCTTAAAAGGACTTTTGGGTCTCTAACACCTTTCAAGACTAAGCCCTGCTTAAAAAAATAATAATATTCCGGTCCCTACACTATCTGTCCCTTCTGCTGCAGCTCGCCCTGCCTAAGACTGAGCCAAACAACGTGTCATTGGGTGCTATATAGCACCCAATGACGCGTTCCGTCCAGCCAATCACTGGAATGCCAGTAACCAACATGGCTACAGCATTACAGTGAGTGCCAGTACTTCCCCGCACGTTTATTGGCTGCTTAGCAGCCAACAAACGTGCGGGGAGAAGACTCGAGCATCGCGCTCGAGCACACGCAGTCATGTCAAAATGGTGTTCGGCCGAGCATGCTCGCCCAACAATACTATCTTTCTATCTATCTATCTATCACATCATCTAACATCATATATTATATAGTATACAAAATAATGATATTCTTACAAAAAATGCAAAACAAAATGATAAACCTCTTTATATAAACATACTGTATATCTACCTGTCCGGCTCATAAAACCCTACTGTGATAAGTTCTATTTTGCAAAACCATTGGGTGGCCCAGATATTGTGGTCATTATAGAGACCCTAGCATGCTGCCACCTTACAGCTCTAAGGAAAGTTATTTCTTATAACTGGTTGACATTGCTCAACTAATTTAATATTTTTGCATTAGAAGCAGTGGCAGAGCTGTGCCGTACTCCATTCACTTTAAGCTAAGTAGATTTTATAAGACAAAATAAATGCAGTGAACCCATTTTAGCATCTGAATCTATCATCATGTCTGCTTTACAACCTGCTTTAGATAATGTCTGAAGCAGCAATCTGGTGCTGCAAGGTGGCCCGGTAAATAGGGTTTTATCCTTTTATTTCTACATATTGAATCTTTATAGCTGTGCACAGGTAATGCTCTTACACAGGCATGTGGAATAATGTGCTTTGCTTTAACTCAGCTTTACATACACCTTCTAAGTGTATGCTGCAAAAATAATAATAAGTGTATGTAAACTTTTGTAATGTGTGCTGTGCATCCAGAAAAATAGAAGCAACTTTGCAAACAGTCCTAATTAATAAATTGTACTCTTTAGTGTATCTATTTCAAATGCAGAGCTTTGTGTCTCCATGGTTACAGAGTAACAAACTATGTGTAGTCTAATCCTGCAGCCTTGTACTCATCCCCTTCATTGTTACTATCCTGCAGACATGATAAGAGGGGTTAGAGGGAGTGGACTAGCACATGACTACATCTGACTACACAGGGTTTGCATGTAGTCTGTTACCATGGAGACACATAGCTCCAACTAGGAGCTGTATACACAAGACAGTTGTTTAGTTTATAACTCTATACACACAAAAAAAAAAACAATGTTAATTATAAATGTTTTCAAAAGTAAATAGACCCATTAAATGAAAGGAATATATATAGGAGGAACTTGCTTAATAAAAACAGAATTTGGAGAAGCAAAATGCATATTCTTATGATTGTGCAGGATCAAACAACAGAACGGGTTTGATTGCCTTCTATATCCATAGGAGCTCTTTTCGGAAAACGGCAGTAACTTTCCAATCAAGACTGTTACAAAGTTAGTTTTTTTTTTTAAAAGATTTATTAATGCAGCGATCTGATCTGGAGCAAAAAATTCCTGTTGCAAACAACAGAACGGGTTTGATTGCCTTCTATATCCATAGGAGCTCTTTTTGGAAAACGGCAGTAACTTTCCAATCAAGACTGTTACAAAGTTAGTTTTTTTTAAAAAGATTCATTAATGCAGCGATCTGATCTGGAGCAAAAAATTCCTGTTGCAAAAGTGTACATACCCTTCAATATCAAAGAGCAGATTGAAACTGCAGGTTACCTCCCTTATTACATCATTAAATATCGATGTGGCATTTTTATAGCTGACTACATATGTCATATTGCAAACAGATTACCACTACCACTGATATTTTTAAAGCTTTATTTATAAAAAAAAACAAATATTGGTAGAGTAAAAAAAGCTGGTTTGGTTCAATTGGTTTATTTTCAGACAATATGACATTTGAACACAAATAAGACAGAGCCTTCGGCAAGCTGAACACCACAGCCGGCACAAAGCCCAGAGTGACGTTGAATGATTTGTTACGGCCTCACAGGTTTTCATCATTTTGATTTTGTTTCCCAATTGGTTACACAGTGAATCAGCTCTTCAGGATAAGACGTAACCTTTAAAAGCATTCTGTTGGGAGTCGAAGGATGGAGGGGGCAAATACTTAAAGAGCAAATGACTGTAAGAGACTATTGAGTGGCTTATGGCTCAGCATTGCAGCTTTGTAATTCTAAGTACTGTATCAACCTAAATCCAGGCAAGACAAAGTTCTGAGTCGTCTGCTTCAAATGCACAGTAAGTGCTTGGAAAAAAGAGCAGTTCCTGCAACTTTTACCAGTATCTCATTGTATACACTGAGCAAAAATATAAACACAACACTTTCGGTTTTGCTCCCATGTTGAATGAGCTGAACTCAAAGATCTGAAACATTTTCTACATACACAAAAGACCCATTACTCTCAAATATTGTTCACAAATCTGTCTAAATCTGTGTTAGTGAGCACTTCTCCTTTGCTGAGATAATCCATTTCACCTCACAGGTGTGGCATATCAAGGTGCTGATTAGACAGCATGAATATTGCACAGGTGTGCCTTAGACTGCCCACAATAAAAGGAAACTCTGAAATGTGCAGTTTAATCACACAGCACAATGCCACAGATGTCGCAATGTTTTAGGGAGCGTGCAATTGGCATGCTGATTGCAGGAATGTCTACCAGAGCTGTTGCCCGTGCAATGAATGTTCATTTCTCTACCATAAGCCGTCTCCAAAGGAGTTTCAGAGAATTTGGCAGTACATCCAACCGGCCTCACAACCACAGACCACGTGTAACCACACCAGCCCAGAACCTCCACATCCAGCATGTTCACCTCCATGATCGTCTGAGACCAGCCACCCGGACAGCTGCAGCAACAATCGGTTTGCATAACCAAAGTATTTCTGCACAAACTGTCAGAAACCGTCTCACGGAAGCTCATCTGCATGCTCTGCGTCCTCATCGGGGTCTAGATCTGACTGCAGTTCGTCGTCGTAACTGACTTGAGTGGGCAAATACTCACTGGCACGTTGAAGAGGTGTTCTGTTCATGGATGAGTCTCGGTTTTCACTGTTCAGGGCAGATGGCAGACAGCGTGTGTGGCATCGTGTGAGTGAGTGGTTTGCTGGCGTCAACATTGTGGATCGAGTGGCACATGGTGGCGGTGGGGTTATGGTATGGGCAGGCGTATGTTATGGACAACAAACACAGGTGCATTTTATTGATGGCATTTTGAATGCACAGAGATACCGTGACGAGATCCTGAGGCCCATTGTTGTGCCATTCATGCACGACCATCACCTCATGTTGCAGCAAGATAATGCACGGCCCCATATTGCAAGGATCTGCACACAATTCCTGGAAGCTGAAAACATCCCAGTTCTTGCATGGCCAGCCTACTCACCGGACATGTCACCCATTGAGCACGTTTGGGATGCTCTGGATCGGCGTATACGACAGCGGGTTCCAGTTCCTGCCAATATTCAGCAACTTCGCACAGATATTGAAGAGGAGTGGACCAACATTCCACAGGCCACTGTCAACAACCTGATCAACTCTATGCGACGGAGATCTCTTGCACTGCATAAGGCAAATGGTGGCCGCACCAGATACTGACTGGTTTTATGACCCCCCCCCCCTCCAGTAAGGCAAAACTTTGCACATTTCAGAGTGGACTTTTATTGTGGACAGTCTAAGGCACACCTGTGCACTATTCATGCTGTCTAATCAGCACCTTGATATGCCACACCTGTGAGGTGGGATGGATTATCTCGGCAAAGGAGAAGTGCTCACTAACACAGATTTAGACAGATTTGTGAACAATATTTGAGAGTAATGGGTCTTTTGTTTATATAGAAAATGTTTCAGATCTTTGAGTTCAGCTTGTGCAAAATGGGGGCAAAACCAAAAGTCTTGAGTTTATATTTTTGCTCAGTGTGTATGTGTATATATATATATATATATATATATATCATAGAAAGCGGGTAGCACTCCAAAATTGTGACAAAGAATAAAAAGACTTCATTAAAACATTTTAAAAACTCAAATAATGTAGGAGTAAGTAAGTCTAAAATTCTGTGCTGATTAATTTTTTAGATATCTTTAGAGTGGTTAGTTTTCCACAGCAGAGGTCCAAATCTCCATCATAAGTATGGGAAAGCTGCCAACATATCCTGGGACATTTAAGATTAACCCCTGGACCACCCAGCTTGGCCCCCATGGCCACCTCAAAACACCTAGGAAATTCCCATTAAAAACCCAGAGACCTTTAGCAATTAGGATATATCTAGAATACGATAAGGCCACATTAGGCTATTGTTGGGCAAAGCTGCCAATTTTGCTGGGAGTAGCTGACAATCTAATGTGTATTGAGCCTCCTGACTCTTCCCTGACAAATGAAGTCAGGGGAGAAAAGTATCAGGCACTTTGGATCTTAAGACCTAATTAGAGAATGAGTGAATCCATTTGTTAAATCAGGTAGAATTCGTTTTTTTTTTTTTTTTTTTCCGAGAGAGAAATAGCGAGGAAAGAAAAATAAAGAAAGGATGGAAGGAATTAAATTTCCAGGGATCCAAAACACTTTTGATTATGGGTAAAATCGATTCATATCTGAATCATAGTTACACCTGATCCTTTTGTTCGCCCAGAAGATAAGCCGCCAGAGGTGTCTGGACTACCATAATGGAGTGCAATTCCCCCTAGTAGTGTATTATCATAAGGTCAGCCACCAAAGTGTGGAGGTGAACTTTTTCAGGATGGTTTTTCTGCCAGTTAGCCAAAAGTTACTAGAACCATAGTCTTGCTTAAAAGTCCTCTTCCATATACTAAGGAATCTATTCAAGAAGGTATAGTCTTACACCTAATTCAGTTGTAGAGGTTAATATATTATAAGGTCCTATATACAAAATTATATTGACTTTTGTGTGACTGTAGAATACATAGAACTCACTGTTGCTAATCTCCTCAGTGAAATGGCAAGAAGTAGACTTGTGACACTTGTAGACTTGCGAGAAGAAGTAGTCACATGACTGCTCAGGCCAGTAATTAGCTGCAGTGGACACATGAAGGATGTGACCTCATTGCTGCAGAAGCAGTAGGGACCACAAGAGCGGAGGGCCAGGAGCGTCAAGAGTTCTAATGGGTAAGTAATGGTAATTTTTTTTCCTTCTCATGAGTCTTTTTACAAAAACCTTGTGCAAACTTTATGGCTATACAGAAACAAAGGTTTATATAAAAAGTATTCACATTTAGTTTTCGAGATTCAAGCTTTAACTTTCCAACTTATTTTTGTTTTTATATATATATATATACACTGAAGAAATCCAGGGCACTCCTCAGAAGCTGAACATCAGTCCGTGCGCTACACAGCGGGCATATGCCCGTTGTGTAGCGCACGGACTGACGTTCAGCTTCTGAGGAGTGCCCTGGATATCTTCAGTGTATTAATACACCCGTAATCAAGGGTTGACCACTGGCGCCCAGACTGCATTGCTTGAGGAATGCTTCCCCATTTTTAAACTTTATATTTATATATATATATATATATATATATAATCAAATAGAAAGCAGGACTGCACTCCAAAATGTGATGAAAAAATCAAAGCTGTTTATTCACCCATGTTATGGCAAAGTTTGCAACGTTTCAGCTCTTGCGAGCCTTTCTCAAGGCTTGAGAAAGGCTCGCAAGAGCTGAAACGTTGCAAACTTTGCCATAACATGGGTGAATAAACAGCTTTGATTTTTTCATCACATTTTGGAGTGCAGTCCTGCTTTCTATTTGATTATACTATTGGGGATTGCCGTTGCCCCCTTTTGGACATTGCACCCGCTTGTCAGGTTGGTGCTCCCGTTGGACTTTCTTTTTTTATATATATATATCTTTATGAACTTGAATGTGCATCAGACATGTTTTTAGCGATTGCATTACATGCACAGCAATGCGTAATATAAATAATGGACAATACAAGTACATTATAAATAATACATATGACCACTAGGGTAGACATTTTCCTTTATATATAGGCCTATTCTGGCCTAGCATACACTTCAAGATTGACAGACATTGGTTATTTAGTCAATGTAGCTCAAGAACCTAATCTAGTATTGTTCTCAGAGCTGTCATGTTTAAGATAACAGATATTTTATACAAGAAGTACACCGCCGCTCATACGCCCATAAGATAAAAAAGGACATCGGTTTCCCCGAAAGCAAATGAATCCCATGAATAATTCATTCCTATGTGTTCTTCAAACATAATGTTATAAATATTGACTACTAACCTTGTATCCAACTGGGAGATCTTGACAGTCTTGGGAACAACCACTGACTCTTTTACTTAAACATTCATTTAAATGGCAGCCTCTCTCATCAGATCCATCTCCACAGTCATCTGTGGTGTCACAAAGAACTCCCTCAGGTACACACTTTCCATTTTTACATATAAAAGATGAGCTGTTGCACGACTGTTCTGGAAACAAAGAAGAGCAAAAAAAGTCTAAAGAAAATACCGGCATTAGCATTCAGGACTTAGACACTGCACGAGACTCAATAATGAAGTCTGATTATTAAGTTATTAAAAAATGATTCTTTATTTCCGTTCCGTGAGTCTTGATAGAGGCTTTAAACGGAGCTCGTTGAAGAACTGCAAAGCCAAATTGCTCTCAGGTAATTGTTGGCCTCACAAAACAGTCTAAAGTGATGGAAGCATAACAGAAATTACTGGCCTAAAAAGCTTTTTTTTAAACTTATTACGTCTTAACCCAGCATTTCTAAGCAAAAATAATTTAGTTATAGAATTGGAGAACATAATGTTGGATGTGTAAGAGAGTTAGGCAGAAACTGTCTTTTCTACCCCACACAAGACGAATCTTAGTATGTCGGGTAATCGAGGATTGAGAGTTTAATTTAGTAGTGGACCTTTGAGGGTGGCAACTCAACAGATAATACCAACATAAATATACTTGTATGAGGACAGTTGATTAGATAGCCCACCAACATCTTGTAAAGCTTGTTGAATGTACCAAGCTATCCCTAATTGTTTTGTAAAATTATATTTAAAGATGGATGTATAAAGAGGAACTCTGGTTTTACAGATAATGGCCAACACTGATAGGCTTTGTAGCATCCTCAAGAATGCCCCTTGGGTTACTCCCACCTGGGACATTTATTGTATATCGACAGAATATGTCATAAATTATTATTATTATTATTATTATTATTATTATTATAAGTCCACAAATTGGACTTTGATCTGAATTCCAGGATAAATTTCATTTGCTGCGAAGCCAAATTTCCTTCCTTTTAGTTGACTCAGGGGTCTAGGAAGGAATATGAGACATATTCTTGAGTTGAAAGGGGCAGGTGGAGGTAAGGGTTTTGGTGGGTGGCTTGAAGGGCAGGGCAGAAACAAATGTTATCCCCAGGCAGCAGACCTGTGAGACTGGAGAAAGTATGGTGCTGTTAACTCTATTGGATATGTCTGATGGGGGGGGGGGAACAGATGATGAATTTTGTTTTCTCCATGTTAAGTTTTAGGTTTCTCCATGTTGAGTTTTAGGAAGCGGGAAGAGAAGAATGAAGAAATAGCTGACAGACATGCTTGGATTCTAGAGAGCAAGGAAGTGACATCTGCTGGGCTAGAGAGGTAAATATTATACAGGAGCAGGTCCCAGAGGTGAGACCCACACCTATTTCCATAAAGGGGCCCTAAAACGAAGGGTGAGCAAGCCACACACATGCAGCCGCCCTCCATTCAACATTATGGGACTTCCAAAAATAGCCAAGCACTAGCTATTTTGTAAGTTCCATAATGGCTCTAAATTTATAATGTAGTTTTGTTAAATAGTCTAGAGGGTTTTTGTGGCTATTGTCAAAAGTCTCGTAGAAAGTGAAAGAGAAGATGATGCTCATGCAAAGTGTGTTCCTCAATAACTTCCAAGACTGATTATGGACATAGGTTCTGGTCCCACCTCTGGGACCCACTTCTATCATTTATGGCATATCTTAGCTATATGCCAGAAAAGTCCCAGACCTTTCAATCACATGCAGCCGCCCTCCATTCAACATTATGGGACTTCCAAAAATAGCCAAGCACTAGCTATTTTGTAAGTTCCATAATGGCTCTAAATTTATAATGTAGTTTTGTTAAATAGTCTAGAGGGTTTTTGTGGCTATTGTCAAAAGTCTCGTAGAAAGTGAAAGAGAAGATGATGCTCATGCAAAGTGTGTTCCTCAATAACTTCCAGGACTGATTATGGACATAGGTTCAGGTCCCACCTCTGGGACCCACTCCTATCATTTATGGCATATCTTAGCTATATGCCAGAAAAGTCCCAGACCTTTCAATCACAACATTGTGCTGCAGATTCATATACAAATTGGTTTACATTGAATCTACTCCAAATCCTAGGTTTGCATCTGTATGTGGCTACAGATAACTTACATACTGATATATTATTCATCACCCTAAATAGTCATATCCAGAAACATAAAACATAGCACAATCTATGTTAAAGGGGTATTTTCATCTTAGACAATGGGGGCATATCGCTAGGATATGGCCCCATTGACTAATAGCTGCGGGTCCCACCGTTGAGAATGGAGCAGGGAGCGCTGTGGCTGGAGGACCCCAGATTTCCCAGGGTCCAGCCACCACAAAGCGCTAATCCCCGCCTCTCCTGTAGAAGTGAATGGGAGCGTGCCGCACTCTGCTATTTTCGGCGGCCCCATAGAAATGAATGGAGGGCGGCTGCGCATGCGCAGTGCGCCCTCCTTCACTTTCGGGGCTCAGTTCTCAATATAGGGGCGGGTCCCAGCGGTGGGACCCGCACCTATAAGGCAATGGGGGCATATCCTTGTGATGTGCCCCCATTGTCTGAGATGAGACGGCCCGGAACCACAAATTTTATCATGGTTGGATATTTCCCATCCCTTCAATCAAACAGAATGTTGAGAATGGTTGGGTCAGAACTGGTCCCGGTGAAGGAGCTAGCTAGAATACCATCTGATATGGGGGTCAGGCATGTCAGTAAATTAAGGAACATCTTTTTCAACATGCCATTTTTTTCATGACCAATACTGAAAACGCTCTTAGCTTCATACCTGCATTTAGGCACTTTCTATTCAGTGGAGCTTCATCTGAGCCATCAGGACAATCAAAGTCCCCATCACATTGCCACTGGAAATTCAGCAAGCAGCGGCCATCAGCACAGATAAACTCATCAGGGGCACATTGGCGGTAACCTAAAATAGGAACAGAATAATAGTAAAAAGAGGGGTAGAAGATGATCTTATGGTGATTAAGAACAAGGGAATGAGTCGAAATGTAATTTTTAAATCAAACTGAAATCCAAATATTCCATACAAGATGACAAGAGCCATTAGGTAAGCAATCACAGAGAAGTGTTTAATGCTCCTCAGTCGCATTTACCATGGCCAATGACTCTGATCATCCATGATGGCTGGGAGATATTAGGAGCTGTCAATCTCCGACAGTACACCTGAACAATCTGTCTTTATTGTAATGTGTAGATAATTGCGGATATGAGCGCCTCAGCCATTTCTCAGATTTGGTTGGCCCAGGAAGCTATTCAGCTCAGCTGACACCTTACATATATTACTTTCGGCTTTATAATGTATTTCCACCGATCAACCAAATGTCATTGTCACATCATGGCTTTTATTCTTTGCACCTTTTTATAAAATTCTGTTGCTTTTCTAAGTGCAATGTTTAATTGTTTCAGATCTTTTCGTTATATAATAAGATTACAGCTGCACATCTTGTACTGATTCTGAGTTAAATCCTGTATCATAATTATAGCCTAAACTGGAATAATTTCCTGCGTATCACTTCAGTTGATGTCCCCCTTAAGCCCCTTTTACCAATGGTGCCCAAATAATGCCGTAATGCAATGTACCAAAAACCATATACAATAAGATTGTTGTAAGGCCAAGGGTATCAACCATGAGGTACATACGGGTGGACAGTGTTTTCTCATGTGAGGGCCACATTGTCAAATTGTACCAGTACCTAAAGGGGTATTATCATCAGGTGAGACTATAAAGGGGTAGTCCCAAGATGCAAATGTGACATCTATCCGAAAATTAGGGGGGCTGATAGGAGACCCACACAAATCACAAGAACAGAGGTTGAATGTCCATGCATGGGCGTAGCTATATGAGTCACAGAGGTCACAAATGCAGCCCGGTCCCTAAGCCAGGGGGGCCCACAGACCCCCCCTTGCCAGTGGCTCACCACCATTTATGTATTGCCTTCCTCGGGATAGCAATACAGTTAGATGATGCGACAGGTCACAGGAGCGATGTTTCCCTACCCTGCCGTTGTACTGGCATACATTATGAAGGGACACTATGGGGACATTGGCTCTACTGAAGGTACTAATAGGGGGCATTTTTTTACTGGCACACAGAAGGGAGCATTTTTTCTACTGGCACACATTTTAAGGGGATATTTTGTGCACCCACACATTATAGGAGGGCATTTTGTGCACTGGCACGCATTATAAGGGGACATTTTTTGCACTTACACACATTGTAAGGAGACATTTTTTGCAATGGCATGCATTATAAGAGGCATTTTTTTGCACTGGCACATGTTATAAGGGGTATTTTTCTACTGGCACTGATTAGGGGGGCATTTTTATTACTGGTACACATTATTAGGAGAATTAATACTACTGGGGGGTATAGGGAGCATGATTACTAGTATGAGCACATTGGGGGCATTATTACTATTGGGGCACTGTTAACACTAAGTGCCCTCTGGCAGATAATTACTATTAATGGTGGGTCTTTGGGGAACACTATTACTGTAGGGGGTCCCCTGTCACAGTATCTGCTTTTAGGGGGGGGGGGGGGGGAATTATGTTTACAACACTATTTGCTGGGCACAGGGACACTATTTGCTGGGCACAGTCATTTTTAGGGCACTGTGTGCCAATAATTATTGAAGGGGGCACTATCTGTTTGGCATTAGTATTTTCAGGGGGACTGTTTCCATAGTATAGTATTGGGGAGCACAGCGGGCACAGTATTGGGGGTGGCCGGATGGGGTGTTGAAGAGGTGGGAGGATGATGGAAAAGTAGGAACCTAAGATGTCTGTTTGTCAAACTGCTGAAAAAAAAAAGAGGGATGAAAAAAATCATCATGGTGGTCTGGTCTGAATGGAGAAGACCATACATCCAGAGAAGACATCGCTGGATTTATGAGGTATGTGATGCTGTATTACCCTGTATGTTTTGTAGCTCTGTATGTAATGTTTTCAAGTATGTATTTTAGGCTAGGGCTAGACGGCGACACGGGCAGTGTTGGATCACGCAGCGCTCCCATTCATTTCTATGGGATCACCGCAACTCTGCGGACCTGGCGATGACCAGTGCTTCTGTGTAGCCATAGCCTAACAGTAGTGCTGGCAGGAGAGGGTTAGGTTTATAATTTGGCATGGGGGAGGGTGCTGTTCCAATTTGCCTCAGACAGCTGAAAGGCTAAGTGCACACCTGTCCCTTCCACAAATCACTGAGGGAAGGAGGGTCAAAGTGGAACCTTTTCTCCAGGGCCCATGAGCCTTTAGCTATGCCCCTGTGTGCATGTCCATGTATGAATGATGAATGTATGGAGCATTAGCACCCATCCTCGACCCTGCTACTCCATTCATACATTGACATGCGACTTTCATGATTCAGGTGGTCCAAGCTGCCAAAACCAAAAGAAACATCTATTCTGTATATCGCATATATGATGCAATTCAAAACTTCTATGGGAAGAACAGGGTTCCACTTCTCCCCCAATTTCCCTCCTGAAAGGATGAGACCATGCACGCGTCTTTCTCTACTATTTCCAAAAAACTACAATGAAGATAGCTACATGGATGCAAGGGAATCCTTATCCTCATCAAATCCTTTCTGAAGTGCAACACAAGGGTCAGGAGACCACCATTCTGCTGATATATGGCATTCTGGGGGCTAGGTTGCACACCTAGGCCATGCGTAAAGCAGTGCTTGTAATGCACAGTGTATGATCAAAGCCTTAGAGGGGGGATTACATAAATTGAATGTATATTACAGTAGATCATGCATATTTGGCTTAGACATTCTGGGAAACTACTGATGTTAGGTGCCCAAATAACTCAGCCAGACAGATGCATAAATAGCACTGTACTGTCCAAAGTACATTGGGTGTGCAAACTTCAGGTATTGGGAGAGCAAAACTCCAGGTATCCAGGCCAGCAGGGTTAGTGGCACCTTAGTAGTAGAAGTGAGCTATTATGCTGAATCTCCCAGGTCACACACTCCTGTGGTTGTCCCTGATAATAACCCAGAGCTGTATTCATAATTCTGCTTCTTGCTAATGCTCAGTCCACAAGCTTGATTGGCAGACACAACGGCTTAGCCGAGCACCTACAGTAGAACACATTGGGATCAGGAACATACTGGAGAGTAGCTACAGGGAATGGGGAGGTAGCAGTCTCACCGTGGCTCTGTGTCTCAGAAAAGAACCCTCTGCCACATAAGAAGATATGACACATGGTCGTTGAGGGCCCTGCTTTAGGTTGAGGAGATAGAATTGTATTACATTCCAGTGCTAGCATTCCTTAATAACCTGTGCATGTCCCATCTCAGAGTAAAGAACAGACTTTCTAATCCCCACGTTTGAATCTCCAACATGAACTGAGAAGGGAATTTCTTTTATCACCTCTTCGTATTTTATCTGGATTGCAGTAAAACGACTTACCACATTCCAAAGATTCATCAGAACCGTCTCCGCAGTCGTCATCATGGTCACAGAGGAACTGCTTAGGGATGCAGATTTTGTTCTTGCACATAAAAGCATTTTCATCACAGGTAGTAACAGGAGCTGGAAATATATGAAGAAAATAAAAATAAAGCAAGGCTGCAAATCACATTAATCGCTCCTACAGTCACAGTCTTGACTAAGCAGGTTACAGGACCAGTATATCGTACAGTACAGTGCAGGTCAGCTCCTGGGGGGGGGGGGGGTGATCAGAACAGAGATGGCTACTACACATACAGATCTAGGTCTGTCTAACTGGATAAGTAGATAGATAATAGATAGATAGATAGATAGGAGATAGATAGATAGATAGATAGATAGATAGATAGATAGAAGATAGATAGATAGATAGATAGATAGATAGATAGATAGGAGATAGATAGATAGAAGATAGATAGATAGATAGATAGATAGATAGATAGATAGATAGATAGTATATACTGTATATAATATATATATATATTTAGATAGATAGATAGCTAGCAAAGCCCAAAAAATGGAAAAACACGGGAAACAATTACCCCAGACCCAATCCACAAAGATTGCAGAGTTGGGGGAAACCACCGGCAACAGAGAACAGCAGCATGGCGGAAATAAAAACCCTGCTCAGCACACTCTGTAGCAAACTAATGTAACCCTAAAAACAACCTGCTATGTCCGATGAAAATGGCGCTCATAACAAGGTATACCGACTCACATCCCTTATTATCAACAGCTGGAATATCCAAGGGCTGAATGCTTCAGCTTTTGGATCCAAACCTAACGATTCAGATTTCAAAGAAAGACTAAAAAGCATTGATATCCAAATCCTATTGGAGACAGGGACCCGGGCAGAGGATGAATCCCTAGCACCCATGGGCTACAAGGAATTTTCCATCTCTGCCCAGAAAAGCAATAGTGATGAGCGGCAGGGGTCATATTCGAATTCGTGATATTCCGCTAATATTTTGTAGAATGAGATAGATAGATAGAAGGAGATAGATAGACAATAGATAGACAAAGATAAATAAACATGTAATAGATAGATAGATAGATAGATAGATAGATGATAGATAGATGATAGATAGATAATAGATAGATAGATAGATAGATAGATAGATAGATAGATAGATAGATAGATAGATAGATAGATAGACTCTCTAGCTATCTCTATGTGTTTTCTACATATTTGGTTATTATGTTTTCCAGTTTCTTCCTAAACCTCAGAAATGTAGGTGTATATTTTATACTTTATACACCCATGGCCTATATCTGGTCCTGCAGCTCAGCTCACTCATACTCAATGTGTTGCTAGTGCAGGAAAACTGTGTATTATATCCAATAACTTGAACCAATCCTGAAACCTGTAGCTTGTATTTTAATAAACTGTTATTAATGCACTTCAGTGCTGGCGGAGCCCGTGTCACCCTCTGTTTGGATTGATGACGGATCTCATTGTGTATGGTGAGCTTTATTCTTCTTCTCTAGAAAGAAATCCAACGTTCATTTCATTTGGAGGAACCTTTGGACCCACAGTGACCCTCGTATGAGCGAAACCTTCCAGTTCATGGATGTTATTTAGAATTGCTTGACTGCTGGGGACACATTTGCCCTGTTTACATTTTCTATTATGGCAGGAAACAATGACTTCCTTTCACCTACAGAAAACCTCCTATGGGAGACCTGGAGATTAGAGCCGGAGATAAGTGTTTCTTACAGAACACAATCCAGTCTCAGTGAAGTATAGGTTGAAATGAAATAAAATGAATGGTAACCTTGTCGGTGGGATGTCTGCTCTTTTGCCTTGTTGAGTCACCAGGAATCCATATCATTTTTCAAAGAAACAAGAATTTAGACTTTTGTCAGCGGGATCGTTTCTTTCTCTAACTCGTACAATCTCTGAGAAGGATTTTTTTTTCTTTAGGACTTTGTAAGTAAAGTGGAACAGGACTCTTACTGGGACATCACTTCTCCGGGAGACCTTTGCAATGGTGTCTATAAAGTTTTGCCATTTTTATTTTTATTTTTTTATCATCTTCTTAAAGTTGCTCTAGTCAGGAGAAATGTATCAAGTCCTTGAGTCATGTCTGAAGTGTGTCAAACTGGGCTCATGCTGGTAGATAGAACAGTTTAATGGAAGAAGATAGAGATCCACTCCAGGAAAGCGAGGCAGCGATTTTGCTATTTGATTCATGCTGGGGATAACCGTAAAATTGAAAGGGGTACAGCATTTAGATGTATGGATGGGTAGTAAAGAGAGGAACATGGGTTCAGTTTTAGAGTCTTTTGATAAGAAAAATCTATCTATCTATCTATCTATCTCTCTTAAATCTCAGATGAATTTCTCAGGAGAGGATTTTTACAAGAAAGCTATTTTGGAGGTTACAGACTCTCTTTAAGGGGAGAATTTGGGGGATAATATTTTTTTCTTGTTTTTTTTTTAATGATATCAATATTGCAGAAGGATATTGTCTGTAACCATTGAAGATCAATAATAAAACACTGTCCTTCTGTAGAACTCACCACAAATTGTATGACTTCTTATATACATTGGTAGTCCATTATCACTTTACAGCTGCTGTCGGGGAAGACATTACCTGCTGGGTATTCCTCATGATAATATTAAGTGCTGAATCATAGCTCTAGTATTCTCTTGACAGGCCTAGATAAAGATGGCCGCAGAAAAGCATTGCATTGAGCCACAACAGGGAGGGCTCTCTCTAGTCGCAGTAATGGTCTGACTGAGAGAGTTAAACTGTGCTAAAAGTGGCTTCAAAAGATTATATCCAGAAAACCACCCACTTTCATTTTCTATAAAAAATGGCATAGTATATTTACGTACAGGTTGTTAATATGTTGAAAAATTGATTAACTTGTCCCTTTAAATGGGGTTAACTTTATTTTTTATCTCATCACTGCAGCTGGCTTGCTTAACAAACTGAACAGTGGCAGTTAAGCTAAGCAGGACATATCGGAATATACGGTTCCCCTCATGCAGGGATATTCACTCTGAGATTAATCAGCAGACAGCCGCATGCATTTCACATTTGAAGTCAAGAGTGTTTCATTTCATTATGGCAAGAGAGTGCAGCCGTGAAGGTGCTTTCAGATTAAACATCCACTCAGTGCGGTATCATTTCACAGACTGTCACTCAAACATGTCTAACATCTGAAACATGGAAATGACTACATAAACAACATCTTTTCTGGATTCACTGCAAAAAAAAAAAAAAAAAACATAGACTTTGAGTTACAACTATATCCGTAGCGATACGTTATAAGCAAACACATTTCTAGGAGCCGGCATGGGTTTGCTAATGAGGAGCATAGGCATCTGGCACACCGCTATCATTTTTCAGTTTTGGCTCCTCTGATATATTTTATACCTATAGTAGTAACTCTCAGGGGTTCTGGTTCTTCTTATGGAGATTCAGCTGGTATAGTGAGTCTTACAGGAAATGTGCTAATTATCTCTCCTCTAGAAAGAAGAAAACTGTCTCTTGAGTAGGCTGGTCTTCAAAGTTTTAACGTTCTTCAGTGGGTGGAACATTGACTTAGAGGGTATCAAACTATAGCGTTAGAGAGACAGTTTTCCTTCTTTTGGAAAGAGAGAGCCTATTTGTAAGCCTATGGTGGTATGATAAGGTTTGTGTATAAACCCTGTATGGCACCATACAAAGTTCTCACATCTTCATACTGTAGAGCCTGAAGAACTCCAGGGTGCCTCCCTATGTATTACAGAGGTAGGGAATACAACCTAGAAGAAATGCTTCATAATACACCATCTGATAGAGCATACCACAATGTTTTTTTCTGCTGAATTATGTATAAATTCTTTATGAAAAAGGAGGCATATGGATATGGAGGTCCAATATGGCACCCAGATCTCTACTGGGGCATATTATACATAGGACCATGTATATAGCATATTATAACATGAGTTGCTTGTTTTGCTCAGAAATGTTACTTTTTAAGACAATGGTCACATGGACTTTAAATGCGACTATCATGCCCATACATTGTAAATGATTGTTCTGCCATTTTGTTTGGTTGTTCTTTTCTCTATTTTCCTATTTAGTTTGTGTTTTGGACAAAAAAATGAAGATTTAAAAATCTTTTCTCACTAAAAAAAAGGGAAAAGCAGAGGGCAACCATGAGTATGGTGAGGCAAGGCTAAGAAGATTATTAAATTGGTGGTCCATCTTAGATAGAAGTGGTGTAAGAAAATGTAGAAAGCATGACAGATTGTTCTTTTTCAACACTACAAAGTATAGGTTTGAAAACGTAGACCAGGATGATTGAGGTCATCCTCACAAATTCCAAAATGATTCTAATCTCTTAATACAATTACTCTTTAGGAACTTTTTTTTGTTCTTATAATCAATGGATGAACTTACCACAGCCAGCAGTAGATAGCTCATCACTACCATTAGGACAATCTCTTTCTCCATCACATAACCAGTGGAAAGGAACACAGGCGTGGGAATTAGGACAGCTGAACATATCAGAAGCACACGTCACGGACCCTGAATCGTGAAAGAAGTGTCGGGGTGAGTGAGGGACAAAAAAGCATCAGGAAATAAAAATAAAAAACTGTAGAAAGGTAGTGCAGAACGGGAAGAGAAGAAACAGAGGGAAAATGAGGGGAAAGAGGAAGAAAGGAATGAACAGTGAAAGAAAATAGAAGCAAAGAAGGGAGCAGAGTGGGAAAGAAGTAAAAGCAATAGAAGGAAAAAGAGACAGGGAAAGGAGAGGGATGGAGTGGTGGAGGAAGAAAGGAAGGAAGGAAGGAAGGAAGGAAGGAAAGAGAAGGGTTGGGAGAGGGGAATAATAAAGGGAAGGTGGGGGCGAGAAAGAAGGTGATTTAGAGAGAAATAGAGAAAGAACAAGGAACAAATGATTGACAGGTAGGGAAGGACAAAAGATTTAGAAAGAAGAGTATGAAAGAGAGCATAAATGACATAGAGATGATGAAAGGAAATGTAAGGAAGGAAAATAGAAGAACAGATGAGGAAAAAGGAAGAGTGGGAGTGAAAGAGAAAAAGGAAGGATGGAAATAAAAAAAAGTCGATTTATAGAAAAATAGAGAATGATAAAGACACAAATAAGAGATTATAAAAGAGAAAATGGGCGTCAAGAAGATCAAATGACAAAATAAATTATGAAAATAGAAAGAAATGGGGAAAAACAGGAAGGAGTAGATGAAGAATAGAACATAGGGAGGGAGACAGGGAGTAAGGAAAAACATAAAGGGATGGAGGGAAGGAAGCAAAGGAGGAGGAAAGAAAAGAAGGAAAGAAGAAAAAAGAGATGGAAGATAAGTCATACAGCCACAGAAAATGAAAGAAGTGTAAAAAAAAGAGGTAATGAAACAAAATAGTTTGTGAGTGGAAGATAAAAAAATAAATAAGTAAACATTCTGAAAGGAAAAGAGGAAGAGAAGGAAGGAAAAACAGGAAGAAAAGGAAGGAAGAGGGGTGAGATGCATAGAAGAAGAACCAAGAACCAATGAGACATCATGAGTGAGAGATACATGGTAGAGAATAAGTTAGAGCAGTGATGCCCAAATGCGGCCCGCGAAGCCGTGTCATGCGGCCCGCGCAGCGACCGGACTTTATCAGCGCAGGGCACGCTGCGAACGGCACAGGCAGCAAAGCGATGCTGCCTGTGCCTGCAATCTCCCCACCCAGCGCCGCCTCCTAGCTAATTTATTCACTGCACTTGCCTCTGTGAAATTGAAGAGAAGCGCCGTAATCTCGCACAGGCACACTGGCAGAGGCATCGAAGTGTGCATGAACCGTCTTCCTGGCCTCTGCCAGTGCGCCTGTGCGAGATTACGGCGCTTCTCTTCAATTTCACAGAGGCAAGTGCAGTGAATAAATTAGCTAGGAAGCGGCTCTGGGTGGGGGGGATATCTGTGGAGGACACTGAGGGGGGGGATCTGTGGAGGACACTGAAGGGGGGATATCTGTGGAGGACACTGAAGGGGGGATCTGTGGAGGACACTGAAGGGGGGGATCTGTAGACGACACTGAAGGAGGGGATCTGTGGATGACACTGAAGGGGGGGGATCTGTGAACGACACTTAGGGGGGGGGATCTGTGGACGACACTTAGGGGGATGTTGGGGTGGGAGGTCCTGGAGGGGTGTTTGGGTGGGAGCTCTGGAAGGGGTGGGAGGTCCAATAGGTATATGGGGGTGGGAGATCTGGGAGGAGGGGGCCCATCATTTTTTTTGCTATGGGGCCCAGTCATTTCTAGCTATGTCCCTGATTGTTAAGATTGGGCGGGCACTGGAGCGATAGAGCGCCCTGCTGTAGGAGAAGCTGGCGGGAGATGAAAGGAGGAGGGGCCAGCTCCTGGGGGTGTCGGGCACACGGCGCAAGCATGGCGGTGGAGGATCTGACTGAAGACTAAAGACCAGACATCAAAGTAGACCTGCAGAAGAAGGTGACAGCGCAGTATGTGAAGTATACATGTGTGTAATGTATGTAGTGCAGTGTGTGATCATCACATACTGCACTACATACATTACACACATGTATACATCACATGCCCCCTCACAGTAATAATGCCAAGATATGTGTCCTCTTCACAGACGTAATGCTCACACATGCCCCCTCACAGTAGTTATGCCCAGATATGTGCCCCCTCACAGTAGTTATGCCCAGATATGTGCCCCTCACAGTAGTTATGCCCAGATATGTGCCCTCTTCACAGTAGTTATGCCCTGATATGTGCCCTCCTCACAGTAGTTATGCCCTGATATGTGCCCTCCTCACAGTAGTTATGCCCTGATATGTGCCCCCTCACAGTAGTTATGCCCAGATATGTGCCCCCTCACAGTAGTTATGCCAGATATGTGCCCTCTTCACTGTACTAATGCTCACTCGTGCCCCCTCACAGTAGTTATGCCCTGATATGTACCCTCCTCACAGCTCACAGTAGTTATACCCTGATATGTGCCCTCCTCACAGTAGTTATACCCTGATATGTGCCTCCTCACAGTAGTTATGCCCATATATGTGCCCCCTCACAGTAGTTATGCCAGATATGTGCCCTCTTCACAGTAGTAATGCTCACACGTGCCCCCTTATAGCGTTTGCATTTCTTTCTGGCAAAGCTACCTGTTTCCGGCCCGCAAAATCTATACCAAGTCTAGTGCGGCCCTCAGATGAAAAATGGTTGGGCACCACTGAGTTAGAGGAAAAGGAAATGAGAGATGGAAATAAAGCAGCAAGTGGAGGTGAACCTGAGAATGGATGGGCAGGAGAGAGAGAGAGAGTAAAAGGAAGAATTAAATTAAATGGGGAAAGATAAAATTAGAGAAGGACAAAAGTGGAAGAGAGAAGAGGAGAGATGTTATTTCCCGTGTTTGTCAGCAGCTTCAGGCACTTTTTACAGTAATAGCCGGGGAAGTGTTATGTTATAGCAGTGAGTTACCGGGGATCTCCTCTGGGACTGCAATACAATTTATCTGTACAGTATTTCCAGAAATCACATTGAACCATCAAGCCACTTCCAGTAATGTAATGTTGATAAAGGACGGTGCTTCATACCCATAGACTGTATGTAGCCACTGGCAAAAAGCAAACTTACTGCACAAGAGACAATACATCTTTTTGTTGTTAGTACATGGCTATCTAGGTTAATTTTTTTAAAAACCAGAGAGAAGTCCATCACATGTATACAGCCCTTATTACTTTGACTATTCATTGTTTTCCGAAGAAGCCATTGTCCTGTCTCATGATATCAAATGTCTGCTATACATTTTAATCTATAACATACTATCTTCTTCATTAAACTGACTGCCCTAATGGTGTCTTCCCATCGCTGGTGAGTGATACCTACCACAGACGTCATCACTTTCATCTGAACCATCCCCACAATCATCCTCTCCATCGCACATCCACTGCTTAGATATACACTTGCTTTTCGAGCAGGCAAACTGACTCCATGAACAAGAAGTACCTGAGGGACAAACAAAAAAGCCAAACAAATTGACTTCAATACGAATTTTAGGTCGAATTTTATGGTAGAATCTGCCTGACACTCACCGCAGTGCAGCTCATCAGTGCCATCATCACAGTCTTTCTGGCCATCACAAACCCAGGTATTTAAAATGCACCTTCCACTGCGACATGAAAAGTAATTTTCTTCACATTTATGTTGTTTTTTTGCTGGATGGAAAGAGAAGAAAAGTAATTTTCTTCGACAAGGTTTATATACTGTAGTTTTCACATGTAGTATTTTAATGTAGACGCGCATTACAGCAGCGCCTTCTACTCATCGACATTTGATGCTCATGAATTTATAAAGCACGGACAAAAATGTCTCAAAACTGGCAGAAACAAGACTTTTTTTTCCAGTCTGTGTGAGGACTTCTCTGCTGAGTGTCTGCTAATTTCATGTCTTTATAGAGGCAGCATTTTATTGCCCTGTTATATGACACTTCCACAAAGCCAAGCAGATACATCGGCAGAATTGCGCTTTGGAAATTACCTGGGCATTTTAATTCATCGGAATAGTCCCCGCAGTCGTTTGCGCCATCGCAGATCCATTCTGGCAGAATGCACAGGGAAGTGGAATTGCAGGGTATAAATCCAGACTTTTTCACTCCAAGCTTGTAGTAATGAGAGCAGTCGGTATTGTCTGGAGGGTAATAGACTATTGTTAACTGACGACCTACATGTTGATTGAAAATGCATTTAGCTTTATTTAAAATACAAGCTAACATTATGTACAAAACCATTGCAAGAATGGGCCTAACATCAGGGGGATCTTTGTTAGATACTTTGCACTACAAGGGTGAAAGATTTAAAGGGGTTCTCCGGGCTTTTAATATTGATGACCTATCCTCAGGATAGGTCATCAATATCAGATCGGCGGTGGTCCGACACCCGGCACCCCCGACGATCAGCTGTTTGAAGAGGATGCAGCTGTTTGAAGAGGATGCGAGCGCCGTGCCAGCGCTGCCTCCTCTTCACTGTTTACCTTCTCGCGGTCGCCTCTGCAGCGGTGAGCCGGTGTAATTACACCTAACCGTCCCATTCATTTCAATGGGACGTATTGCTCCTATACAAGTGTATGGGAACGATCCGTCCCATTGAAATGAATGGGACGGTTAGGTGTAATTACACCTGCTCACTGCTGCAGAGGCGATGGCGAAAAGGTAAACATTGAAGAGGAGGCGGCGCTGGCACGGCGTG
Source organism: Bufo bufo (assembly GCF_905171765.1). Lineage (NCBI taxonomy): Eukaryota > Metazoa > Chordata > Amphibia > Anura > Bufonidae > Bufo > Bufo bufo. The sequence goes on along the minus strand of NC_053395.1, from coordinate 212,544,327 downwards.
TGCCTCCTCTTCAAACAGCTGATTGGCGGGGTGCCGGGTGTTGGACCCCCGCCGATCTGATATTGATGACCTATCCTGAGGATAGGTCATCAATATTAAAAGCCCAGAGAACCCCTTTAAAGAAGGAGGTGAGTAATTTGATTTGTCGGAATTCATTTGTCTCATCAAGCAGAAATCTGCACGAACAATGGGGTGACCCCCGAAGCTAAAGACGCTTCCCACTGCTTGACTGACAGGGCCAAACGTGTTGGCTGTACCTGACAATTTAGTGCCTGAACTGCTGCTCCAAGTAGCAGCGCAAGCGCAGAGGCTCTGTTACAGTTACTAGAGCAGCGGCAGTGTGTGCGCCGCTACCGCAAAGTGTAGCTGTGCATATGCAGTCGCTGCTCCAGAAACTGAGCCTCTGTGCTTGCGCTGTTAGTTGGGGCAGTGGTTCAGATGCAAGATAGGTAGCTGAATGGTCAAGAGGAGTTAAGGGGGGTGTCTCATCTCTCCCTATCACAGTTCAGGAGGCAGTTGAAAGATGAAACTGAACATGTGCGGCCATCTTAATGAGCCGGTCAAAGAAATAAGAAAATAGGTGGCACTATACAGATACATTTTATTGAATAACTCAGTAGCTATACAGAATTTGTTATTACATGCAATTACAAAAGTATTCAGACCCAGGTTCTGGTTTGAAAACTGTAGAATATTTTTCGCGGGACAGCCCCTTTAAGCTGCACATCCCATCCCCACCAAGAAAAGTTTCAAAGGACTTTGACATTAAACCCTTACTGCAGTTCTTTTCATCAGAGGCGTCGGAGCAATCAATCATCTGGTTACATTGTGATGATTTGGTAACGCAGGTGCCATCGGTGCAGCGGAACTCCGTAGAGGCACATGTGGAAACTGCGCAAAGGTCAACGAAAAATAAAAGCAAGTGAAACACCGCCATCTACAGTATCTGTGAAATCATTGATTAGTAATTGTATTATTAATACATTTCCTTCTGCTTTTGAAAGAATTTTGATTCTGTAAATGAATTTTATATGACCCTGCCGTCTGCTGACCACAAGTATGAAAACCACCGCTGCACCCAGGAGCCTTCCCTGATTAGAGGGCCCCTCCCGTTATAATGGCCGAGGCTCCTGGGACATTGTGAAATGAAACCACATTCAGCTTACTTAGGCTGATCTGCATCTGCAGTGCCGGTGATTGGGTCGGAGATCCAGCCAATTAGAGCATTTTATTGGCTAAACACCTGTGATTTTCCCACAGTGAACAGTCAATCAGTGCATTATGTAGAGTCAAGTAGGGACACTCAGCGACCACCATTCTACAGAAGAGGTTACTACTGTACATACAGTACCTTGCCTTGAAATTAGATGTTCTGTACTGCCCTCTACTTATACTACATGTACTGTACTGCTCTTTACATGTACTACATGTATTGTACTGATCTCTACATGTATTACATGTACTGTACTGCCCTCTACTTATACTACATGTACTGTACTGCTCTCTACATGTACTATCTGTATTGTACTGCTCTCTACCTGTACTACATGTACTGTACTTCTCTCTACATGTACTACATGTATTGTACTGCTCTCTACCTGTACTATCTGTATTGTACTGCTCTCTACCTGTACTACATGTACTGTACTGCTCTCTACATGTACTACATGTACTGTACTGCTCTCTACCTGTACTATCTGTACTGTACTGCTCTCTACCTGTACTATCTGTATTGTACTGCTCTCTACCTGTACTATCTGTATTGTACTGCTCTCTACCTGTACTACATACTACATGTATTGTACTGCTCTCTACATGTACTACATGTACTGTACTGCTCTCTACCTGTACTATCTGTATTGTACTGCTCTCTACCTGTACTATCTGTATTGTACTGCTCTCTACCTGTACTACATACTACATGTATTGTACTGCTCTCTACTTATACTACATAAACAAAGCTGCTCTCTACCTGTACTATCTGTATTGTAGTGCTCTCTACATGTACTACATGTTCTGTACTGCTCTCTACTTATACTACATGTACAAAGCTGCTCTATACCTGTACTATCTGTACTGCACTGTGCTGTACTTGTACTGCATGTACTGTTCTGCTCTCTACCTGTACTAAATGTACTGCACTGCTATCTACCTGTACTACATGTACTGTACTTCTCTCTATATGTACTACATGTACTACTCTCTACCTGTACTGTACTACTCTCTATATGTACTACGTGTACTGTATTGCTCTACCTGTACTACATGTACTGTACTTCTCTCTATATGTACTACATGTACTGCTCTCTACCTGTACTACATGTACTGTACTACTCTCTATGTACTACGTGTACTGTATTGCTCTACCTGTACTACATGTACTGTACTGCTCTCTACCTGTACTACATGTACTGTACTGCTCTCTACCTGTACTACATGTACTTCTCTCTATATGTACTACATGTACTGCTCTCTACCTGTACTACATGTACTGTACTACTCTCTATGTACTACGTGTACTGTATTGCTCTACCTGTACTACATGTACTGTACTGCTCTCTACCTGTACTACATGTACTGCACTGCTCTCTACCTGTACTACATGTACTGTATTACACTACCTGTACTACATGTACTGCACTGCTCTCTACCTGTACTACATGTACTGTACTTCTCTCTACCTGTACTACATGTACTGCACTGCTCTCTATCTGTACTACATGTACTGCACTGCTCTCTATCTGTACTACATGTACTGTACTGCTCTCTACATGTACTACATGTACTGTACTTCTCTCTACCTGTACTACATGTACTGCACTGCTATCTACCTGTACTACATGTACTGCACTGCTCTCTACCTGTACTACATGTACTGTACTTCTCTCTATATGTACTACATGTACTGTATTGCTCTACCTGTACCACATCTACTGTACTGCCATCTACCTGTACTACCTGTACTGTACTTCTCTCTACCTGTACTACATGTACTGCACTGCTATCTACCTGTACTACATGTACTGCACTGCTCTCTACCTGTACTACATGTACTGTACTTCTCTCTATATGTACTACATGTACTGTATTGCTCTCTACCTGTACTACATGTACTGCACTGCTCTCTACCTGTACTACATGTACTGCTCTCTACCTGTACCACATGTACTGTACTTCTCTCTATATGTACTACATGTACTGTACTGCTCTCTACCTGTACTACATGTACTGTATTACTCTACCTGTACCACATGTACTGTACTGCCATCTACATGTACTACATGTACTGCCAGCTACCTGTACTACATGTACTGTACTGCTCTTTACCTGTACTACATGTACTGTACTGCTCTCTACCTGTACTACATGTACTGTACTGCTATCTACCTGTACTACATGTACTGCACTGCTATCTACCTGTATTACATGTATTGTACTGCTCTCTACCTGTACTACATGTACTGTATTACTCTACCTGTACTACATGTACTGCCATCTACCTGTACTACATGTACTGCCATCTATTTGTACTACATGTACTGTACTATTCTTTACCTGTACTCCATGTACTGTACTGCTATCTACCTGTACCACATGTACTGTACTTCTCTCTATATGTACTACATGTACTGCTCTCTACCTGTACTACATGTACTGTACTTCTCTCTATATGTACTACATGTACTGCTCTCTACCTGTACTACATGTACTGTATTACTCTACCTGTACTACATGTACTGCACTGCTCTCTACCTGTACTACATGTACTGTATTACTCTACCTGTACTACATGTACTGCACTGCTCTCTACCTGTACTACATGTACTGTACTTCTCTCTATATGTACTACATGTACTACTCTCTACCTGTACTACATGTACTGTACTTCTCTCTATATGTACTACATGTACTGCTCTCTACCTGTACTACATGTACTGTACTTCTCTCTATATGTACTACATGTACTGCTCTCTACCTGTACTACATGTACTGTATTACTCTACCTGTACTACATGTACTGCACTGCTCTCTACCTGTACTACATGTACTGTACTTCTCTCTATATGTACTACATGTACTGCTTTCTACCTGTACTACATGTACTGTACTTCTCTCTATATGTACTACATGTACTGCTCTCTACCTGTACTACATGTACTGTATTGCTCTACCTGTACTACATGTACTGCTCTCTACCTGTACTACATGTACTGTATTACTCTACCTGTACCACATCTACTGTACTGCCATCTACCTGTACTACATGTACTGTACTGCTCTCTACTTGTACTACATGTACTATACTTCTCTCTATATGTACTGCACTGCTCTCTACCTGTACTAAATGTACTGTACTGCTCTCTACCTGTACTACATGTACTGCAATGCTCTCTACCTGTACTAAATGTACTGCACTGCTCTCTACCTGTACTACATGTACTGTACTACTCTACCTGTACTACATGTACTGTACTGCTCTCTACCTGTACTACATGTACTGCACTGCTCTCTACCTGTACTACATGTACTGTACTTCTCTCTATATGTACTACATGTACTGCCAACTACCTGTACTACATGTACTGTACTACTCTACCTGTACTACATGTACTGTACTGCTCTCTACCTGTACTATATGTACTGCACTGCTATCTACCTGTACTACATGTGCTGCACTGCTCTCTACCTGTACTACATGTACTGTACTTCTCTCTATATGTACTACATGTACTGCTCTCTACCTGTACTACATGTATTGTACTGCTCTCTACCTGTACTACATGTACTGTACTGCTCTCTACCTGTACTATCTGTACTGCACTGCTATCTACCTGTACTACATGTGCTGCACTGATTACTATCTGTGCCAGGAGTTGCTTCTCCCTTTGACATCAGGGGACAGTTCATTTTCGTTTTACTTCACTATGTGTCCATAAATGTCTCTGATGGAGCTTCTGTACTAAACACAGAAATGATTTACCGGCATCTATGAATCAATATGTTGAATAAAGGGCTCCGAGCTCTCCAGCCCACAGAGGCTGAAATGTCAAAGCAACCAGCAGCCTATCTTGTGGAGAGGTCTTTAATATTTATGCCCAGGAGAACAATTCAGGGTTAATGAACATGGCTGTAGTATTACATATAGTATTAAGACATGATGCCTTGCTGTATCCCTGGATGCCCAAAGGTTCATACCGAGGCATGTGTGGATGTATTTTCTGTCCATTTCATATAGAAAAGAATGTAGTAAGTTCCAAAGTATGTATGGGGGGTAATGCTCCCTCAAAATATTGCTTTAAAGGGAGAACATTTTCAACATATGAAGCCGATGAGTCTCCACGTGCATCATACAGCCACCTGCACAAGTTTTTGCTGTGTGTATGAGACTGACTCTATTTTTTATCTCCCTTGGTCACAATACATTTATTCCAGCTGCATTTGAACCTTGCAATTACAAGTTAATTGTATGCTCTTAGTGTTTGGCCAGAACAGAAAAAAAAATTGCAGCCAAAATGATTTTACATTGGTCATTTATTATTTTTTGGATAAACTACGTATGAATCTACATGTCTTCCTAGCAGATGAAAGGGGTGCCAAAAAGCAGCAATGCATGACCTGGTACATTTTATCGGGGCTGGCGATTGTCCGCTCAGGTTCTTGTCACCTTACAGCAGATGTCCGCTTCAATCCAAAATGAACTCACGACCTTGGATTTTGCAATGCTCAGGGAATTGTTCAAAATGAGCGCATGTAAAATGCAATTAAACAACCATACAATACAAAGGTTCTAAATACAACCATCTGCAGAAGTGTCTAAAAAAACATAAGTAAGTGGAAAATGATGTATAATGTTTCCCTATTTTATGACTTTGTGCTTTGCCGGTGTGAAGTTTTTGTAGTTGTATGTATTACTGAATATAGATATAACATACTATTCTGTCATCAATAAGATGTGGGGGTACATACTTGTAATATCTATCATAGAATTATATCCGCTGTGTATCTGTAGTATGGAGGCATATAACATGGGATTTGTGGGGAAGAGAAGGTTCATTCAACAAGTGGATGATTGCGTTCAAGCCTTCTCTCTATCCCAGCATGATGGACCTCTGCCATCTACAGAGGTGCAAAAGGACAGATCTTCTCATCTTCCTGTCATATCTAGTGTTAATCGCGAATATTCTAGTCGCAATTTTTTTTCGGGAATATCGGCACTTCGAGAATTCATGAAGATGTAGAATATAGGGCTATATCTTCGTAATCGCGAGTATTCTAGATTTTTTTCATCAGTAACCTCCCTTCTTGCTTGTGGGCCAATCAGAAGGCTGCAATGTCTTTGTCTAAGCTTAGCAACATCCCTAGCAACCAATAGGAAAGTTGCCTACCCCTTACTATATAAGAACCTCCACAGCAGCCATTTTCTGCTGTTTTTGCAGTTCTGAGAGAGCAGTGACATTGCTGCGCTCTGTGCTTTCATCTGGAACCTATTCCTTATCCAATTTCATCACATAGTTAGTTAGTTAGCTCATATATATATATAATACAGATAGTTAGTGGGAGATAGTCAGTGTAGGTTATATCCTGATATAGTGTAGCAGATTTTTGTAATCAAGAAAATAATGACTGGAGATCACGAATTCTAGAATTTGCAAATTTATGGCGAATATTAGGCCAAAATTTGCGAAATATCACAAAAACTAATATTGCCTATGCTGCTCATCACTAGTTATATCTAACACCTCTGGCTGGCATGTACAAACATCAAACAAGCATCTGCTCCCCCTGATAAACCAATTACTGGAGGAAGGGAATTATTTTTGGAGGGAGATTTGAAAAGTTCCAAACAAAATATTTCAATATTCAATGTTCTCCAGTCCCCTCATTCATTTCATCCAATGGAAGAATGCAGATAGTCAATGACTGGGCTTCCCGGAAATTGGAAACCAATCCTGGTTCTATAAATATGTCATATTTTTTGTTACTCTGTGTTGGAGTCACAGCCGAGCTGACGGGTATCCATTTCTTCCGCTTCTCCCGGGGGCAGTATGTTCTTATTACTGTATTTTCTCTCATTTATTTTATTCTTGCTGTTTTGTACGTTATTTTTACCTTGGCGCATTATTCACTTTATCAGTCCGCCTTGTTGCTGTAAAGAACTCATAGCCTGAAGGTGTGATCTCTTGTGAGCACTTGATGCTAATACATGGATTTTTAGGGGCAGCTGATCTTTGGTCTGTGCGTGTTTGAGGTGCTCTATGTTTACTTTGAGTGAGAGCCTGGATGTAATCTGGCTTCTGGTCACAGGACACGGAGGTGTGTACTTAACATCCTGTGATTCCATAGTAGTGATGAGCGGCAGGGGTAATATTCAAATTCACAATATTTTGCTAATATTTGGGCGAATACTCATCATAAATTCGAAAATTCGCCATTATTTTGTTGATTGCAAAAATCGGCAATATAATATGCGTGTATTGAGCGCGCAATACAGGCGTGGGTCACTGTTACTACATTTTCCAAGCTGCTAGAAGTTTCCTGAGACTGGAGAAACTAGTTGGCACGGCAGAACATTACAATAGCTTTATATGCAGATAGAGTGCTCCAATATATTCGCGATTGCGCAAATCAGCAATTAATGATGAGCATATTTTGGTGCAATACGTGCAACTTCACATTTTAGCAGGTCTGACTACTTATTAGTGATTGGTGCACTAAGTATTGTTGTGAACTTGTGACATCACAGCACTATGTCTGTAGCATGTATGTATGGACAATAGAACCTATCACCCTGCACTGGAACCTATAACCTACACTGACTATCTCCCACTAAATATCTGTATTATATATATAAGCTAACTAACTAACTAACTAATCTAATGAAACAGCAAAGCACAGAGCACAGCAATGTCACTGCTCTCTCTCAGAACTGCAAAAAACTACAGAAAATGGCTGCTGGGGAGGTTCTTATATAGTAAGGGGTAGGCAACTTTCCTATTGGTTGGTAGGGATGTACTAAGCTCAGACAAAGACATTGCTGCCTTCTCATTGGCCCACAAGCAAGAAGCAGGGAGGGATCATAAGTTCAGATGAAAAAAAATCTAGAATATTCTCGAATACGAATATATAGCACTATATTAAAAATCTTCATGAATTCTCGAAGTGGTGATATTCGCGATTAAAATTTGTGATTCGAATATTCGCACCCAAGACTATTCCATAGTTACTGTATATAAAATGTATATGGCATATTGTTATCTGAGCTATAGATATATTACTTATAGACTCATTTTTAGTCTTCAAATTTTTAGGTGACATGAATTATGAAGTGTTTGGCAATCCCGATTGGGGGCATAATTGTTGGCTCCTCAATGAAGTCGGCCATGGTTCTTCCAGTGTGGAGATTTTTTTGTCTTAATGCAGGTGAGTGGGACTCAACAATCCCTCAAAGGCGAAGCAAGGAATTTATCATGAGGGTAATGTTTGAAGTCAGTTTTGCTTGAGTTTGCATTGGTATATTTGCAACATATTTATCAAAAATCTAATTTTTTTGTTAAATTTGGTGTATCCTTAAACCTAATACTTCTGTCTAGAAATGCTACTCTGTTTTTTCTACTTCAATTCCTGAACTGGAGTGTGTTTGCAAATGTTGTGATTATTTAAAAAAATTGCAGTGATAAATCCTGAGTGAAACTCATTAAAGGGGTTTTCTCATCTCAGACAATGGGGGCATATCGCTAGGATATGCCCCCATTGTCTTATAGGTGTGGGTCCCACCGCTGGGACCCACACCTATATCGAGAACGGAGCCCTGAAAGTGAAGGAGAGGACACTGCGCATGCGCAGCCTCCCTCCATTCATTTCTATGGGGCCGCCGAAAATAGCCGAGCACTGGCTCTGCTATTGCCGTCTGCCCCATAGAAATGAATGGGAGCATTTGCAATTTTGTTTTTTATAGTCACTATATAATCGTACATTATGTCTCACGGCCTGTTTAAAAGCTCCAACAATGCCTTATAACTACCTTCCAACTGCTGGCCCCATAGGAACAACTAGGAACTAATTTGCATGTCTTTTTTCCAGAGGATCATTGCATGTCTTATAAGACTCTGTCTGCTTAGGTCCTCTCCACAAGGAGAAATAGTACCCCCTCGAATCTACAAGTAAAATGGAATTTCCTAATATCAAGTGGTATAGCGGTAGTAGCTGCACACAGACTCTGGTGTCTAAGAAAACCCAATGGCATTTTAGCCACATACGAACACAACCATATTATAATTGTTACAATGTCACAGATTTCCCATTGGGACCCAGGATTTTACAAAATTACAGAGTTTCAAGTAATGCAATAGTGTTGAATTAACATTTCTGACAAGTACTACATAATTACTACTAATAGAGGCAGTAATTTCATAATATCTATCCGCAATAACACAGTAAACGCATTCTGCACTGTGGTTTTGCTTTGTTCTTTGTACTCTTTAAAACTGACATTGTTCTTGACCTCCGGAGATTATTTTAATATTGTGTATGTTATGTTTCGGACAAGATACGGTGACACATTTATCGTTAATATCCTGTTCTGAATGCATGATGCGCTTGCAAGTGCTGTGCATCTGGGAATATCAAGAGATATATTATCTGGACAGTCTCTGGTAAACCCTCTGCTTGTGTCTCAACAACATCTTGCGTCCTCATTTTCCGAACAATTACATTCCAAAATGTGGCCATTTGTCTGAGGAAAGAATTTAAAATTTAGTTGAAATAATAGGCGCTTACCTTTGCAGTCTAGTTCATCTGAGTTGTCCCCACAGTCATCTTCATCATCACAGACTTTATTATTGGAAATGCAGCGCCGATTCCCGCAAAGCTTATAGCCTTTCCAACAGCTCCGGTTCTCTGGTAAAGTAATGTAAAATACAAAGAAATAAAAATAAGTCATATTAAATTATAATTCATGAGAACAACTGTAATTGGTGGTTTATTGTATCCTCAGGGGCGTAACTACAGATGTCCCCACCCTTGTGTAGAGGGTGTTGAAGATGCAGACAGATCAGGACTTGATGAGGTTCTTAAGGTTACTCTGCCCTATATAAAAAGTTCAGTACTATAATGACACACCAGAGTTGAGGGATCTGTTAAATATGTTGCATTGTAGCCCCAGAAATTCCAATTGTCCATCTGTATATCTGGTATTATTTACAGTTTGCTTAAAGACGTTGTATTGCAGTGGTCAACATATGGTAGATAAAATTTTATTTAAAGAGGTTATCTCATGAAGTGAATTTCTATTACGAAATATGGAAGCCAAATTAGAGCCATTATTTGGATATTCGTTTGACATTACTACTCAGCTTCTGCAGTCAAACTCCCTTCCATTTGTCTTTGTCTTTTTCTTAATCTACCAATTAGGTTTGTAAGAAGAACATGGGTAGATAGAAGACTGTGTTAGTGCAGGATGAGACTACAGAGGGTTTGTTTGTATGTAGTATGTAACCATAGAGGTGCCTAGGTTTGCATAGAAGCTGCATTCACAAAAAAAGGTAGTTGATTTTTCAATTAATATTTGAAATTTAATATTTTTTTTTATTCACTGGAGCAATAAAAATGGCTGTCAATGTATAGATATCATTTGATATAAGCTTTTGGGTATGGCCACATGGACAGGTTTCTGCACCGGGTTTTGGAAGCCAAAACCAAGAGTGAATCCAAAAAAGAGGTGACATTATATCCGGCCTTTGAATTTTCCTCTAATTTTATGATTCACTGCAGATTTTGACTTTCAAAACTGCCCGCAGGAACCTGACTTTGTGGCCATAGGGCTTTTATGCATGGAGCATAAAGTATTTAGGTTTTCCACCTTGGCAAATTTGTGCAAGAAAATGATGCAGTGTTTAACAGTACCAACAAAGTGGATGAAATTTTAGGAAATCTCTTCCACCTGCTGCAAAATGATTTGCAGCATACATTGACCCATGGGGCGGATTTTAATTGTCTAGTGTGTCAATTTATGCTGCCTATTTTTACCATGGATCTCACAATTTGCAATGCATAGAGTGAAATCCATGTAAAATATGCATTAAAATCCACCCCATGTGGTTACAGTCTTATGGTAACTTCATAAGAACCAGTGGTGTGGCTCTAGAAGATGCAAAGGAATCATCTGCAACTGTGTCCCTGGTCCTGGGGGCCCTTGGATCTCAAAGCTACAAAATAGAACAACAGCATTAAATGTGGAAGCAAAATGTTATATACACATGTTTGAATAGTCTCCAAGGCATTGCTCCCGGTTAGCTAGAATCCTACTCCACACTGATGAGGGGCAACACCCCAAAACAGCTGTCTGTGGATGGATAACTGGCTTAGGTCTTCCTCGTCACATCCTTAAAGCTTGTAAAAGAGCGGGATCTTGACATAGGGGCCACTTAACTCCTTAAGGACACAGCCTTATTTCACCTTAAGGACCAGGCCATTTTTTGCAAATTTGACCAGTGTCACTTTAAGTGGTGATAACTTTAAAATGCTTTGACTTTTCCAGGCCATTCTGAGATTGTTTTTTGTCACATATTGTACTGCATGACAGTGGTAAAATGGAGTAAAAAAATATCATTTTTATTTATAAAAAAAAACAAACCAAATTTGCAAAAAAATTAGAAAAATTAGAAAATTTCCTAATTTCAATTTCTCTACTTCTATAATACATAGTAATACCTACAAAAATAGTTATTATTTTACATTCCCCATATGTCTACTTCATGTTAGGATCATTTTGGGAATGACATTTTATTTTTGGGGGACGTTACAAGGCTTAGAAGTTTAGAAATAAATCTTGAAATTTCTCAGAAATTTTCAAAAAAAAACAACTTTTTAAAGACCAGTTCAGGTCTGAAGTCACTTTGTGAGGCTTACATAATAGAAACCACCCAAAAATGACCCCATTCTAGAAACTACACCCCTCAAGGTATTCAAAACTGATTTTACAAACATCATTAACCCTTTAGGTGTTCCACAAAAAATAATGGAAAATAGAGCTACAATTTCAAAATTTCACTTTTTTGGCAGATTTTCCATTTTAATATTTTTTTTCCAGTTACAAAGCAAGGGTTAACAGCCAAACAAAACTCAATATTTATGGCCCTGATTCTGTAGTTTACAGAAACACCCCATATGTGGTCGTAAACCGCTGTACGGACACACGGCAGGGCGCAGAAGGAAAGGAATGCCATACGGTTTTTGGAAGGCAGATTTTGCTGGACTGTTTTTTTTGACACCATGTCCCATTTGAAGCCCCCCTGATGCACCCCTAGAGTAGAAACTTCAAAAAAGTGACCCCATTTTAGAAACTATGGGATAGGGTTGAAGTTTTGTTGGTACTAGTTTAGGGTACATATGATTTTTGGTTGCTCTATATTACACTTTTTGTGAGGCAAGGTAACAAGAAATAGCTGTTTTGGCACCTTTTTTTATTTTTATTTACAACATTCATCTGACAGGTTAGATCATGTGGAATTTTTATAGACCAGGTTGTCATGGACGCGGCGATACCTAATATGTATATATTTTTTTTTATTTATGTAAGTTTTACACAATGATTTCATTTTTGAAACAAAAAAAATCATGTTTTAGTGTTTCTATAGTCCGAGAGCCATAGTTTTTTCAGTTTTTGGGCGATTATCTTGGGTAGGGTATGATTTTTGTGGGATGAGATGACGGTTTGATTGGCACTTTTTTGGGGCGCGTGTGACTTTTTGATCCCTTGCTATTACACTTTTTGTGATCTAAGGTGACAAAAAAATGGTTTATTTAGCACAGTATATATTTTTTATTTTTTAAGGTGTTCATCTGAGGGGTTAGGTCACGTGATATGTTTATAGAGCCGGTCGATACAGACGCAGAAATTCCTAATATGTAAACTTATTTTTCCCCCCTATTTTTTTTTTTTACTTTATTTGGGGAAAATGACTTTTTTGTTTATGTTTACTTGAAACTTTTATTTTGGGACTTCAACTTTTTGGGGTCTAATCCATTACAATGCATTCCAATACTTCTGTATTGGAATGCATTGGCTGTATGAGTAATACTGTGTGTATTACTCATACAGCTTCCGGCCTGTGAGATCCAGGGGCCTTACTTAGGCATTGCGCTGCCTTCCTTAGTCATCGCGCTGCCTTCCATGCCATCGGGTCCCCCCTACAGCCCCACGGGGACCCGATGGCACCGCCGACCGCAACCGCCGCTGCATGTAAAAGTCGCAAACCGCAGGTCTGAATTGACCTGCGGTTTGCGGCGATCGCCGACACGGGGGGTCACAGGACCCGGGCGGCGATGATCGGAAATACACATGACGTACCGGTATGTCATGTGTCCTTTAGTAACAGGACAACATGCTGTAACGGTACGCCATGTGTCCTGAAGAGGTTAATATGGTGGATTTGGTGATCTCTGTAATGGGGACACCCCTTTGCTCGGTTTTCCTTCCTTTGAGGGATATCTGGCTTTCACTGTGTTGAAGACCCATAACTGGGGCTCCACAGTTATTTTGTATACACATGATACTGTACTTATTTTGTATGTAGATCATATGTAGAACATGGAGCTGGAGCCTGTTGGATAACAGACCTAGGGCATAAGAGCTTGAATCTACTCCTCTGGGAGGAACATCACATTAACAAGCAAAACTTTATAATTAAAACTAAAGTTACCTTTAATAGTAGCTACTTAAGGTAAAAAAAAAAATCAAGTACTTAATTTGCTGTAAGTACCGTATAATTTCCGCTTTTCTAGAGCTGACCTGGAAAAAGTGAATTTTCCTCTGCTCTGTGCAGATAATTAGAGTTTTCTCATCAAGTGTTCAATTGAAAATGGACCATGCACATTGTTAACCATGCATCCACTGTAATTACACTTATGAAGATCTCTCGTGTTAACTAAATGGACAATCTCTGTAATCCTGAAAACTGTTTCTGAAAAACTGAATCAAATATTTTCTTTATGGTTTGCACAATGAATATGATAGTTTTCAATATTTCTTTGATATGCAAGTCTTTCTGTAAAGGTTTGAAAAGAGCAATGATGCTTTTCGAAGAGAGATCCTAAGAGCGAAGATCAAAATGGGACGTTCCATTATGGTCAAGGTTGGCGACCCTGGACAGAAAGTCTTGATGTTTGTCTTCACTCCATGCGTAGCCCATTCCATGATGCTGGGTCATCACCCCGTCACTTAACAACACAGTTTATTTGTAGAGGGAGTCCTGAACATGCTTCTGTCACCAAGTATCAAAATTCATAGGCTCTACCAAAGCTTGAATCTTCTATACCAGGGCTCTATAGCAGCTGCAGGTCTGCCTCTATGGCATTTACCCTCTTACGTCAGAGTTTAATAAAGGGTGTTTATAAGGATTTATGCTTCAAATTGAAAATCAAAATGTAAATGAAAAGACTCAGGACACATTATAAGAATATATCGTAAGAGAACTCTCAAATTTACAGTAGAAAACTCTTAACTTCACCTAAGCATAGACAGAGTCTCAATCATTAGATCATGGAGTATGTTTACTTCTAAAACCACCTAACTACGCCAATGCACATCAAATACAAAAAATAAAAAATAAACAGGGTTGGTTTAAAAACATATTACTGTTTAATGTTTATAGCTCCTATGTAGACATAACGTAGGCATCTCCATGGTAACAGACTACAAAGAAATCCTATGTATAGTCTTATATTAAAGTCTTGTGTTACTTCTGTCCTCTCTCCTTACTAACCTAGAGACAGTCAAAGAAGGGGCAGAGGAAAAGGAGTAACACAGGGCTGCAAGATCATACTACAAAGGATTTGTTTGTAGTGTGCAACCACTGAGAAATATCGGCATAATGAATGTGTCCATAAAAATGTAGGATATTTTTCATCAAGACTATTTGCATAGTCTTTTGCATATTCCACAGGGCTGTACAGAGATTGCCATCACTCTCATCTGCCCCTGACCCCATTTTGGCTTACAACAAAAATGCCAAATTAACCTAAAGCTGTGATGGCTAACCTCCGGCACTCCAGCTGTGGGGAAACTACGACTCTTAGCATGCTCCATTTATTTCTACGAGTTCTGAGAACAGCAAAGCAATTGTGCATCTTGGGAGTTGTGGTTTTTCCAAAGCTGAAGTTCTGGAAGTTAGCCATCACAGACCTATAGGTATGTTTTGGTGGAAACCTATGCATATACAGGGAGAACATATAAACTACATTTAAATGAAGTACTAGTTTGAATTTGAACCCAGAGCTTTGGGGAAGAAGAACTAACCACTGAGCCACTATTCAGTTTCCACTTCTTTTATTTAATATAAAGCTTAACTATCTTCCTAATTAGCCATATGCATGCTCTTGATCGGGAATGCAGTTACATGCCCCTTTCAGCTCTTTCTGTAACATCTTCAGATCCATTCACCTTTAACTTGGTCTTCTGGGATCCTCGCTGTTCTGTAATGTGAACGCTCAGCTAGGCAGCACTGTCAGGGAGACAGCAGGGCCCTATTATCTTCTGCATCCTCAGTAACAAAGCAGCATGTTTTCACCACATGCTCAGACACTTTTGATGCAGACAGGTAGTGTTGAGCAAAGTTTACAAAAATTCGATTCGGCTTCTTCATCAAATTTCACAAAGAAAAGCTAATTTCTTTGTAAGTTGCAGGCGCAATGACGGGGAATGGCTATTGATCCGTCCCCATCATTGAACCCCTCAAATGCCGTGTTCATCGCTGACGGGGTCATATGGATGCATTCCAGATCAGGGGATCGTATGCATTTTGGCAATTATAATGCATTACAAAGTAAAAGATGGACACACATTAGATTAAATGAAAGAGGAAAATGGAAACCAAAAAATCTCTTAAAGGTTTCTGATGGCTTATATATTTACATTCCATATTATATTTTTCCATTTCTTAGCAAGCATGAGAGAACCAGTATGGAAAACAGTAAACTATTCATTATGGGATTATGGGAATTAGTCAATGTTTTAATTTGTTTTATTTTTTATTTTATTTTTTGTATTTTTGCCCTAACAATGCTAAAGTCTCTAGAATTTATTCTAGTTTATTAATATTCATTAATGATATTTTAAGTTTATGAAAGAGTCTATAAAAAGAAAGACTTTCAGCAGAAATTATATTAACATGCATATGGTTAAGATTTTGGGGTAAAATGTATTATTCCCCTTGCATCAAATAACAGGTAGAAAACAAGATGCTTGTATCTCTTTCATGAGGCATCAGCACTTTTGCTCAGACACTTTTGATGCAGACAGGTAGTGTTGAGCAAAGTTTACAAAAATTCGATTCGGCTTCTTCATCAAATTTCACAAAGAAAAGCTAATTTCTTTGTAAGTTGCAGGCGCAATGACGGGGAATGGCTATTGATCCGTCCCCATCATTGAACCCCTCAAATGCCGTGTTCATCGCTGACGGGGTCATATGGATGCATTCCAGATCAGGGGATCGTATGCATTTTGGCAATTATAATGCATTACAAAGTAAAAGATGGACACACATTAGATTAAATGAAAGAGGAAAATGGAAACCAAAAAATCTCTTAAAGGTTTCTGATGGCTTATATATTTACATTCCATATTATATTTTTCCATTTCTTAGCAAGCATGAGAGAACCAGTATGGAAAACAGTAAACTATTCATTATGGGATTATGGGAATTAGTCAATGTTTTAATTTGTTTTATTTTTTATTTTATTTTTTGTATTTTTGCCCTAACAATGCTAAAGTCTCTAGAATTTATTCTAGTTTATTAATATTCATTAATGATATTTTAAGTTTATGAAAGAGTCTATAAAAAGAAAGACTTTCAGCAGAAATTATATTAACATGCATATGGTTAAGATTTTGGGGTAAAATGTATTATTCCCCTTGCATCAAATAACAGGTAGAAAACAAGATGCTTGTATCTCTTTCATGAGGCATCAGCAGTGATTCCAACATCAGAGCTTTCTCAGACTGTAGTCCATAAAGGACCATTGGAGGGTAAGAGGTCCATATTGAAAGACTGGATCTATGGCCAACCACCAGATTTCTGAAGAAACTCATGCATTTAGAAAATCTGAAGGCAGAAAGCGAACAAAATGGCCGATAAATGCAGGGGCTTATTTATCGAGAAGGTGATTATGGAAGAAGATAGACATCACCTGATGCCCTATTTTTCATAGATTCATGGATAGAGTTATTTACAGATGTGGGCGAGAAGGCATGAGAGCCAAGACAGAGTGGGGGTGGGATGGACAAATAAACTACACTTGAACAGTTATATGGAATTGTTTATCTGTAATATGATTTGTAAATAAAAAGGTCAAAATATTTGTTAAAAAATATTCTACAGCATGATAAAAGTGACGAACAGTAAGAGAAAAAATTGCTGCTGTTGGATATTTTGCTATGTCAGCCCAATCTTCGAACAATTTCATATTACATTGCCCTCTGAAATAAATTACAGTTTGTAGCTTTTGGCTATACAAACTTTTCAAGCAAAAAGAACAAGGAAAATCCTTTCTTTAAGGGGTCGTGAACTTTTGCACTTGCCAATGGTAATTTTTTTCCCCTGCAGTCACAAGGAAGAACTGTCTATTTGCAAATAGCCAGGGGGTCTCCATTAGAGAAAGGTGCTGATCTTATCTCACTTCTACATACTCTACATTTACAAATTCTCCATGGCAAAGACAACCTGAAGATGAACAGCACTATTTTATTAGCTTTTTTTTCCCTCATACTTCAAACATAAAAGAGGAATATATAGTATTACATAAAGTTATTACATTTTCTTAACTAACTGAATACATAATCACTTCATGTAACATGTATATCGTGTAAATTACTCTTAAGTATGCCAGGCTTTGTGAGGGCAGTTAGACACTCGGGATAGCTATTATGTCTAAAAATAAACAGCACATTTTTCATTTTTCATTCCAGTTTTGCCAAGGGCAGATATATAAAAGTATATATATGAATATATAGTGTAACTAATCTTGTCTATATAATACAATTATCTAAATATAAACTGAGAAAAAAAGAAAGAAATGCCACTTGAAGCAATTTTTACAATGTAATTTCTACCACATTTTAACATTATCAATTATTTATATGTTTATATGAAGATCTGAAGATTCTAAATATATATATATATATATATATATATATATATATTTATATTTAGAATTTTCAGATTTTTTTTTTTTTATATTTAGAATGTATATATATAGATCCAGAAAAAGAGCGGCACTCCGGTAAGATAAGAATAAGTGATTTCTTTATTCACCCATACAGTGCAACGTTTCGACTCCAAAAAATTAGCCTTTTTCAAGCAGTTTGAAAAAGGCTCATTTTTTGGAGCCGAAACGTTGCACTGTATGGGTGAATAAAGGAATCCCTTATTCTTATCTTACCGAAGTGCCGCTCTTTTTCTGGATCCATTGGTTAGGGTAAGAATTCCATTCCCCCGAAACGTGCACCCGACTTTTTCCTCCTAAGCCAGTGCCGCCATTTTTCTTTGATATATATATATATATATATATATATAAATAGAATCCGAAGTTTAGGAAAAATTTGATTCACCACAAAGCCGAAAATTCTCACGCTTCGTGGTAATGGCTGTTAGACGGATCTAAGCCAGCGATACCCAGCCTGTGGCCCTCCAGCTGTTGCAAAACTACAATTTCCATCATGCTTGGACAGCCTACAGCTATCAGGACATGCTGAGAGTTGTAATTTTGCAACAACTGCAAGGCCACAGATTGGATATCCCTGGTCTAAGTGGTCTCCATATCTGATATATATATATATATATTTTGACACTTTTTTTCAGTATTTTTGGATACCATGATGGTTTCCTAATCTATTTAAAGGAGTTATCCAATAATTACTGTAAAACGCTGAGAATGAGACATTATATAGCACATGGAAATCAGCCCCATACCTCACATGGATCCAGAGATTTCCACATTTTTTGCTTCAATTACTATGCGAGATTTATTTCAAGCTGGCAGCTCAGGGGCATGTCCATTCTGCTCCTGGTCAGGGGATGTGCACTTTCTAATGCAGCTCTCTTCCTATCATAGCTCAGGAGGTGTGCCCATACTGCTGCAGGTTAGGGGGCATGTGCTTTCTACTGCAGCTCTCTATCATAGCTCAGGAGGTGTGCCCATACTGCTGCAGGTTAGGGGGCATGTGCTTTCTACTGCAGCTCTCTATCATAGCTCAGGAGGTGTGCCCATACTGCTGCAGGTTAGGGGGCATGTGCTTTCTACTGCAGCTCTCTATCATAGCTCAGTTGGTGTGCCCATACTGCTGCATCTCTCCCTGTAACTGTCTTAGCTATAGACTGTAGTTGAAGGAGATTTGCATCCATAATAGCATCATTATGGCATGTGTCTATATGGCCACAGTGGTACCAAAAGGCCAGAATTTTTTTTCTTAATCAACATTTATAGGTCAACATCTTTTTTAGAAATGTAATAAAACTGTAGATAATAAAAATAAGATATTATAGTTAAACTATATATTCACTTATATTCATTCTGAAGTTATCATATCTAATGCAGAAATGCTTTAATGTACTTGAAACTCACCACAATACGAATGCTTCTCATCTGATCTGTCTTTACAGTGTGCAATGCCATCACAGGTCAGTTCATACTCAATGCATTCACCATTCCCACATTCAAACTCAGAAAACATGTTGCAAGATGAATTTCTGGCTGAAAGGATAAAAAACAAAATAATGGGTCAACATTTATAAAATGAAGAGTAAATAATAAAAATCATATTGAAGATCATTTGTGAAGTGACTTTATTTTAGATGGATTAGAATAATAAATGATTGTAAAAGTGGACCATCCCTTTAAGTAATTCTAATATACTGTATAACAGGAAAAACTTTCTAATAGTTGAGACTCCAGATCAGTTAAACAATTAATCATAAGGCTCCATGGTAGCAACTGGTAACACAGCAGCCATAGTAAAACTGCAAGTTACTGTGAGCACTGCTTTACCTTAATATTTAAATTTAGGGGGGAAAGTTGCAGGAGACTTTTGACAATCTCAAAACTTCTGAACGTGTTGGAATTCTTGCCATTATTGTGTTTGTTTCTCCCATAACGAAGCACTGAAATTGTTCATGCTGTTCATGCCCTTCAGCATCTCTTCTGCCCAGCGGGCATGGCTGCTGGAGTATGTACCCTTCTTGATGCTCAGTGTTGGTTTCTGTTAGCTAGCTTCCTTCCTGCTGCTTGTTCCCTTGCAACATGAATGCTGTCCCTGGCTTTAAAGGGTTATGGCCCACAAGGCTTAATATGTCCCCACCCAATAGCAGTGTTTCTTTGGGTATTTGTCACCTGCCACTATGACAAGGTGTCTGAGCTTTAGGTTCCTAGCTTGTCCTAATCCTGAAACATTGAACTACTCCTGTGTCCAACCTCTGCCTGTTTACCATTAGCAGTGTGCTTCCTGTCCTGACCCCTGCCCGGTTGTCATATTGACTCTGTGTTCCCCTCCCTGATCTACCGACTGACTACCATACTGCACAAACCCTGCCTGTTCTTACCTTGGCTTGTTCACTAACCATGCTTTTGCCTGTCCCCTTAGTTTCAATCACAGCTGTCTCTTGACCCACCTGGGTTAGAAGCCTCTGAACAGAGACTACTAGTAGAGATAGTGGCTTACTCGCCCCTGCAGCAAAGTCCAGATCCCCGCTTTGGGGTAAAATGTTAAAAATTAGGGGTCCACCTTAACAATACCCTCAAGAATAGCCCCAAACCAAATCCATTCAGTAGTTACAATGGGTCCACATCTGCTGCATTACACATAGCCACTGTTTTACTTGTCATCTTACCCCATAACCTATAAGTTACCATGAAGCCATAACCTTAAAGGGATTGTGCAAGAATATGGAGGTTATGGCAAAGTCATGTACTTAGCAGGACCTATATAGGAAAAATTACTTACCTGCTCCATGGTGCTGGCTCCCCGCTCCTTCATTTTCAGGCCTGGGATGGTTTGCTGGGTTCAGTCGATGTCAACATCCGGTTTGACAACACTGCAGGCAATCACTGGCTATGACCGGCTCCTTTTACGTCATGAAAAATGGTAACATGCCACAAGGGGTTCCAGTTTCCGCCGCGGCCAGTAATTGGCTACAGTGATGTCAAACCGGATTTTGACATCGAAGGAGCCAAGGTGACCATTGCAGGTCTGAAGGAGAAGGAACGTGGATTCAGCAGGGGGAAGCAGGTAAGTAATCCTTCCTTTAATGTTCCGGTCAAGTTGTGAGGGGGTGGCAAACCCCCCCCCCATTCTTGCACAGCCCCTTTAAAGTGGATCTGTCATTAAATTATACTACCCTCTGAAAGGGATGCATTTATGGGGACAGGTCTTCTGTTCGATTTGACAAAATGGCACGAAAGATATTGCCATTTGGTCAGCCAGCTGTTAATCCCAGCTAACACAGATAGGGGAGGTGCACTCCTTATGCATACATCGGACTCAAAAACTAGGTCTGTTGAGTTTTTTTATCACACCTGTTGACCAAACAGTACAATTTGTCCCAATACTATAGGTCCCATTTGCTTTAGTACAACTAATTATAGGAAGAGTGGGACTTTAAGTTTCCAGAATGTTACGGTTTCTGAATGCAAATCAAGACAAAACTTATCAGCGTCACCAGTCTTCCCAGAAGCCATATCTTATTTTTATCATTATTTTTACTATGTACAACAGAAAATAAAAAATGACAGCTGTATGACATGCAGTATGCAAGTAAACCTAAAAGATACGCCATGCAATATTAATGTGCTATAGCGCTTGTTTTCTTTGCAGTGTCTCGGTGTAGAATATATTACTTACTCACACATCTGTTGTCATCTAATAATACTCGGTCTCCTCTGCACGAACAGTTGACGCGACCGTCAGCAGTAAGAAGACAAAGGTCATGGCAACCTCCATTTATGTAGGAACATGGCGACGAGTCACCTTAGAAAAAAACAAATGGGAAATATGTTGTATATATGCTAGCAGGAACGTTGGTGTCCATTGTGGACAATAACTTTTTTAATTGAATAATTCCACAAATATCATCTAGGTTATTCACCTGCTAGGACTTCCAGCAATGAATTATAATCTGTGGTTGAACTTGGTAGTAGGTGCTCACTTTTCCTGCAGTGCCACCATAGAAGAATTTAGTGTAAGTATGACATGGCACCCATAAAAAATCTGTGGCTTGTCTATTTCATGCATGAATGTGTTGAGTCCGATGTAGGTCTCTGTAGACACTCTGCGCTGAAGCTAACTCGTAAAACTCCTGCCTTTTCAAGGGGATGTCTCACAAGAAATTATCTGTCCAAATGCCCCAGTGTGGCATATGGACCTTATGAGCCCCTCACTAAGCTAGAACAAACAGCCACCCTGTAAGAGCTTTTCTGGCGAACCCAACCCATTCATGGGTTACATGGTGGGCCATGCATTCATTCAACTGGTTGACATGTAATGATACATTACCTATGCAATTACAACCTGTCACCAAAGGTTGACCAGTAATGATCATCTGATCATTGGGCCAGTATATAATGGGACATTCCATTATAAAGGTTGTCCTACACTCTTAAAAAAAAATTGGGGATGGCTAAGCATGGTGTGTCATTATAAACAAATCCACCCAGATTGTCTGGTTATCCAGGTTCCTGAGGTGTAGCTCTTTCCCCACCTTTTCCACCCTGAGGCCACTGAATGATCGGCATTTATGATATACAGGGGTCTGCACATCATACATGCAGCTAGGTGGGGACCAGAAGCAGAGGGGACAGAGTTGCATCCTAGAAATCTTGATGATCAGACCAGGTGAGTCTGTTTTTATGTTTATACACTATGCTACGCCATCCCCAATTTTTTTTTAACAGCCACTTTAATTAAGAAAGTTCCAAACCAGACAATCACTTTATACAGCAAGAAACATTCATGAATAATCCATTGATAATATAATATTGAATTCAAAATGGCAAAAGTCTCAGCTTGTAGTTGGATGGAGAATTCATCATTACATGCATCCCGTCGGAATCACTTGATGGAATCAATTTGATGCATATGTCACTGTACAAGCAGAATATCTGGGTAAAGCCTTGCTAAGCATCCCTTGACTGATGTAGTTCAGTAGGATTTCTGCTTTGAATTGAATCCCCGAGTAGTCTGAGATAGTCTGGTTGCTAGGAATATGCAGCAAGAAAAGCCTTGTGATTAGGCAATGTTATCCCTAGCAACCAGACTGTCAGGCATAACTCAAGAATTAAAATCAAAACAGGATCGAGAATGTTTTGACTACAGGGAAGCTAGAAAGACATAAATTATACCTCTTCCTATCTGTGTTATTAATTAGACTAATCTAAACATACATTTAGATAGAGTACCACTTTAAATGACTTAAAGGGTCACCCATTCCCATCTTTTAATGTCATTGTATATAACAGTGATGATTCTGTAGAAGTCAGAACTCCAGGACCCATTTACATCAGAGGGTCAAAGAGCCTGAGGTTCCTTTGGTTCATCCCCTGCACAGCAGACCTCCCGGCCATCTTTTGCATCTGCCCCATGCAAAGGAAATGCCGTAAGAGGGGCTTAAATAGTATTTGATGGCATATCCTAACAAATAGCCACCACTCACCATTGTCGGATTACCCCTTTAAGTGCAGCTTTCTCAAGCTTTATCTTTTTGCCTCACTTATAAATGTTCTGTGACCAATTTTCTGCATTATGTTGACTTACACAGAGTAGATTTTAAATTCATTTTCACCAAGCTGAACATACTATATCGTAATTTCCCCAAATTTTTTGCAGACTGTCTCAGTATATGACTCACTGTCATTTGGGAAAACGAAGGAAGAGTAAAATTCGCTAGTGGGCATATTACAATATAATGTGTTGAATTCTGTGCGTCATCTGAAAAGCTTTGTCAAAATCCTTCCATTTTTCTTAGCAGGATGGTTTTCAGGGCTGACAGAAACTCTGCTTTATAGACTAAATAAATAATACAAAAAGCGGAAATGATTCTGTCTGAAAATACTCCGGTAACTATTTTAAAAAAATGGGAATGAGATTTAAAGCATATTTTCATCATGCATAGTTTAGAAGCCAGACTGAAGCTTTTGCTGCTGTAACAGATTTAGCTTGCAATACCATGCCAAACCACAAGGTGTGCTGTTAAGAGTCAATACAATCACAAAGCATTTTCAATCCTGTACAATACTGTAAAGCACCACCTAGTGGTAGGACTTTAAAGTATAGTTATTGACCATAGTTAATATGTTTTATTTTATATTTTTTACAGTGCACATCTGTAGAAAAACCAATGTCTCAATATTTTATATTTCCACTTACAGCTGTTGGTGTCATTGGCCACTGCTATGATGCCCATAGGTTGATGAGGGATATCTGCTCGCAGAACCTTTGTCTCCCCTCCGGTGTATTTGTTGGAGCGTAAAATTGCTCTTCTTACCCAATCTGACCAGAATATATAGTTATCATAAATGGCCATACTTAGGAATGTGCCAGGTCCCGATCTAACAATTACCTGCAAGAAAAGAAACATCTTGTAAGAACTTGCTTAATCCATTGCAATTCTTGTCTTATTTTAATCCATCTTTAATTTTACCAAAATTGCGTCAAATTCATTTTGTTTAGAATCTACTCTTAACCAGCTAAAGAAAAAATTCCGGCCCATCTGGAATATGCCATGAATGTTAGATAGGTGCAGGTCCCCCCCTCTGGGACCTGCTATTATCTCCAGAACAGGACCCCCAAAGTGAGCAGAGGTCAGCTGGGTATGCTTGGCCACCTCTACATTCACAGCTATTGGACTGCCAAAAATTGCCTGAGTCAGCTCTTAGCTATTTTCAGAGCTCCCATAGCTGGAAAAGGAAGATGGCCACATAGGAGTGGCTTCTTTCTGTTCACTTTGGGGTCCCGTTATGGAGATAAGAGCAGGTCCCAGTCGGCAATGTCTTAAGGACCACTTTTGTGTCCGAGCCTGGGTACCCTGAATGATCCTCTCCCGAGCTGTTTTACATTTAGACCATTTTCAATGCCCAAAAACAGGCACAATTTTAGACCTGGCATGAGTGGGGCGAAGTCACCCGAAATACAAGTATTTAAGAATAGCAAATTACCCCCTCTGTAAATATTATTAAATTAGGCTTTCAAGGATAAATATGTGGGTCAGTTTAAGACCTTGCAAATATTTGCTTTAGATGCTCGTCATATTTGTGCCAGATGAATATTATGGACAACACAGCGGTTCTTTCTTATCCTATAATCCCGGTATCATGTGTAGGCAACAGGTCATTCTTAAGTCACACCAGGATAGAAAAAAAGAGCCAAGACGTTCAAGAAGTGAGCTCAATTTACATGTAAATCCATTCAGACCATTTGCATAAGTAATGTTTAAGGCTTTACTAACCAATTAATTTAGACCCATGTGTAAGAAAAATACTTTGAAGTATAGGCAATATTAATCTGCCTTGTTTGTAAATTAGGGTTTGGGATATTGATTTTAGGAATTACTTAAGAAGCTTTGAAATCCCACCGCGCATGAATACCGCTTTCCCTTCACTGTTTATAATGCAGCAGGGAGATTTGGGGAAATCTAGAAAATTCATAAAAAGTCATATTGCTGCAAGGATTTCTCTAAGTGCAATTAAAGCCACCATTTAATATGAATATATTACAGGTTGTGTGATGCTCAGCTGAATTCTTGACCTGAAATAACTGAAATTGTCTGAGCATGCCAAGATATGCCAATCAATGCACCACTTCAAGCCTCTGTTAAAGGGAGCTTGTACCAGGAAATTCACTGATAAACCAGGCACCTTAAACTTGGCGATCCTTTGCCTCATTTTGGAGAAAAGGGACTTTTAATCCACATGCAAATTAAAAGTTTGTTGCACCGAGGTTGGGCCAGACCCTGCCTCTCCTTTGTCAGATCTCTTCTTTTTTTTTTTATTTGTTTTATTTTTATTTTGGAAAGTCATAAAATTAGTACATAGACCAATTTAGAACAGATCAGTGTATATAATATAACAATCATAAATATCCTTATAACCCCCCCCCCCCCCCCATTGGCTGTCGTTCCCCTCAGTTCATTCCAATACAACATACAATAAATACGTTAGAGATATCTACGTGGCTCTGCGTGCTACTCTCCGCTTCCTTTCAATATCCTCATAAATTTTAATTTGTTGAAGGTATAGATCCCACTCCCTTGAAGAGGGCTGGGAGACAGAACCCCAGTACTTCACCAATCCTTTGTCAGATCTCTGCACAATCGTCTTGCCTAGCCCCGTCAACCCAAACCATGAGTTCAAAAAATGGAGTGCAACCCACTGTAATGCTTCATTAGTCCTGTAGTGGCGCTGCAGAAGAACTGAATTCTTGCTGTCGGCTTAGCTTCAAAAAGTTTAAGTAAAAAGAATTATCTAAAGTTTGCTTTCTCTATTGGGTTTATGGAAGGCTAGTCTATTAAATATGATGGATGATAATTGTCATAATTTACAAGATACAAACAGATTTGGAAACTAAGAGAAATGTCACATTCATTAGGTTCACTCTTGTAGGAGGCCTGACATTTCAAGATTCATAAAATGCAGCAGATAAATAAGAATACACAATTTTCTTTATATTAAAATATTCTTATTGAGAAAAGAAAATGTGAAGGACTTTTTAAAGTGCATCAACCAAACAGAGCAGATGCAAAGATTCTGAGACCAGGCTAAAAGCCACTTTGGAACCAATAAAGTGGGTCTCTTGTAGAGCTGGGCACCATGCGCTCCATGTATCAGCAGTGGCAGCAGGTCCTAACGGTTATGGAAGGGGCAGAGGATCTACTACAATGTAAATTCCAGAATTTAGAAGACCTTCATTTACTTCTTCCACTTGATAACAGGTGACTGTTTTTCTGTATGAACTGTCTAGGTGTGAACGAACAACAAAACTGCAAATGGACTGTCGCACTGTTTTGTTGCCATATGTGTGAATAAAAAACTGAAGATTTTGAGTTACAAACTGGTCTTTGCTTCTATATTGCATTCGCTTGTCCTGTCTACCAGGGCGAATCCCCACAGCTACTAAAAAAATATAATATTTTTGTACATGTTGGAAGTGCAATTATTCATGAGTGGCCTTCTTTTTGTTGTTACTTTTAGTATTTCATGTATGTACACAGTGACTCCACCAGCAGAATAGTAAGTGCAGCTCTGGAGTATAATACAGGATGTAACTCAGGATCAGTACAGGATAAGTAATGCAATGTATGTACACAGTGACTCCACCAGCAGAATAGTGAGTGCAGCTCTGGAGTATAATACAGGATGTAACTCAGGATCAGTACAGGATAAGTAATGTAATGTATGTACACTGTGACTCTACCAGCAGAATAGTAAGTGCAGCTCTGGAGCATAATACATAATATAACTCAGGATCAGTACAAGATAAACAATGTATGTACACAGTAACTCTAACAGCAGAATAGTGAGTGCAGCTCTGGAGTATAATACAGGATATAACTCAGTATCAGTACAAGATAAGTAATGTAATGTATGTACACAGTAACTCTAACAGCAGAATAATGAATACAGCTCTGGAGTATAATACAGGATGTAACTCAGGATCAGTATAGGATAAGTAATGTATGTACACAGTGACTGCACCAGCAGAATAGTGAGTGCAGCTCTGGAGTATAATACAGGATGTAACTCCGGATCAGTACAGGATAAGTAATGTATGTACACAGTGACTGCACCAGCAGAATAGTGAGTGCAGCTCTGGAGTATAATACAGGATGTAACTCAGGATCAGTACAGGATAAGTAATGTAATGTATGTACACAGTGACTGCACCAGCAGAATAGTGAGTGCAGCACTGGAGTATAATACAGGATGTAACTCAGGATCAGTACAGGATAAGTAATGTAATATATGTACACAGTGACTCCACCAGCAGACTAGTGAGTGCAGCTGTGGAGTATTATACAGGATGTAACTCAGGATCAGTACAGGATAAGTAATGTATGTACACAGTGACTGCACCAGCAGAATAGTGAGTGCAGCTCTGGAGTATAATACAGGATGTAACTCAGGATCAGTACAGGATAAGTAATGTAATGTATGTACACAGTGACTCCACCAGCAGAATAGTGAGTGCAGCTCTGGAGCATAATATAGGATGTAACTCAGGATCCCCAGGGGAGTAGCTTACAGGCTATTGGGTCATTTACCTTGGATGCTAGATGTCAGAAGGACATCAGAAAGCTACTCTGCCTTGAGCAGTTTATTTAGCTACAGCGCTAAGAAGTAGGTTGCAAACCTAAAATAACACAGCAGGCTGGTATATAATCACACTATTTAAGTTGGTACCTGAAGGATGCAAACAGCAGGACACAAAGGAAAGTCGCTATTGCCATTGATTACAATGGATTCAAAACTATGTGTTATGTTATTTTCAGAAAGACTCTTTCCAGGTAGCACAAAAAAAAATCCTTCCTTGAATTCATTATTTTATTTTTGGAACAGACATGTGATGGTACCTTAAGTTCAAATTTGTGTAGATCTCAATTCTTTATATGTCATCACCGAGAGAGAGCCATTCACATAATTTTTATTATTAGGCAGTTATACATTTATCCCATGAAGATACTATTCAGTTTAATTTAAGTTGAGTCATGAAGTTTCAGCGAGTTGTCACCTGCCAGATGGCAGAACAAAGGCTCGTTGTGACAGTGCTCGCGCAGCATTATGTGCAGTACATAGAAAGTGTGCCAGTCTAGCTTCATATTACCTTAATGGATGCCAGGAACTGTGCATAGGAAATTCTCTAAATACAGTCTTCACATTCAGGTGCAGATTTGATTTGATTTCCAGTTAGGAAATATATTTGGAAGTTTTGGGTATGGCACCGACTAATTGTTAGGAGGAAACGCGAATATCCATCATGGTAAGCCTACCGTATAAAAGGGTAATCTGTTTTGCAGGGCAAAAGTAAGCAATGGAATTACCCTTTTTAAGGCTGAGTGTATATTATGTTCTGTCATAGTAAGGACAGAAAAACCAAATAACTGCTGCGCCAGATCTGTCACATGATGGACACCAAGAGTGCCAGATGGACCTAATTGACTATGTTTTCCAACTATTTTACCCAGATTTTTAATGAAATGCGGTATGAAGAATCCTAAAAGTGCTTACACACAGTAGATTTTTATTTATTTATTTATTTTCATTTTTATAAACAATTTTTATAAATTGGTTCCAGTCATCTGATGAATGAAACAGATACAATTTCTGTAAACACAAGATCTTTCTTACCTGTTCCCTGTCGTTCCGGTCCTCTGCTGTGTCCATGTTCCGGTCCCCGAAATGAATTGCTTCAGCAGTGAAATGGCCAGAAGCAGCACGTCACCGCTGAAGCCAGTAATTGGCTGCAGAAGAGCATGTGACCATGTCCATGCAACACCAGAAGAAAATAAGTCGGGGATCGGAACATAGACACAGTGGGGAGCAGGTAAGCATGATTTTCTGTTTACGAAAGCAGGCTGTGAGCATTTGATGATAAAGGAGTATTCCCAGAGAACTCTTTTAAATTGGGCCTGCTAGATGGGAAAACAATCTATAGATTAGAGCTAATCAGCTCTGAGCTGCTGAAAAGAGCATCCTCTATCCTGCAGGATTAGTCATGCCCATGTATTGCAGCATTACAGAAATGTACATGGAGTGCAGGAATAGCAGAGATTGTAGTAGAGCTCCTTGGTGGTGCTGCTTGACAGAAACACCACTCTAAGGCCCCTTTTTACACGGCGAGTATTCCGCGCGGATGCGATGCGTGACGTGAACTCATTGCACCTGCACTGAATCCTGACCCATTCATTTCTATGGGGCTGTGCACACGAGCGGTGATTTTCACGCATCACTTGTGCGTTGCGTGAAAATTGCAGCATGCTCCTCTTTGTGCGTTTTTCACGTAACGCAGGCCCCATAGAAATGAATGGGGTCGCGTGAAAATCGCAAGCATCCGCAAACAAGTGCGGATGCGGTGCGATTTTCACGCACGGTTGCTAGGTGACGATCGGGATGGGGACCCGATCATTATTATTTCCCCTTATAACATGGTTGTAAGGGAAAATAATAGCATTCTGAATACAGAATGCTTAGTACAATAGCGCTGGAGGGGTTAAAAAAAAAAATATATATTTTTAACTCACCTTAATCCACTTGTTCGCGCAGCCGGCATCTCTTCTGTCTTTATCTGTGAGCAATAGGATCTTTGATGAAGTCACTACGCTCATCACATGATACATCACCATGGTGATGGATCATGTGATGGACCATGTGATGAACGCAGTGACGTCATCAAAGGTCCTATTCCTCACAGATGAAGACAGAAGAGATGCCGGCTGCGCGAACAAGTGGATTAAGGTGAGTTAAAATTATTTTTATTTTTTTTAACCCCTCCAGCCCTATTGTACTATACATTCTGTATTCAGAATGCTATGATTTTCCCTTATAACCATGTTATAAGGGGAAATAATACAATCTACACTAAAACTAACCCAAACCTGAACTTCTATGAAGAAGTTCGGGTCTGGGTACCACAGTCGGTTTTTTATCACGCACGTGCAAAACACATTGCACCCGTGCGATAAAAACTGAACATCGGAACGCAATCACAGTCGAAAACTGACTGCAATTGCGCTCCTACTCGCGTGGGTTTGCCGCAATGCATCGGGACGCATCTGGACCTTAATCCGGACACGCCCGTGTGAAATAGGCCTAACACCCAGGAAAAGATGACTTAGTGCTCATTTAGCCTTGTCTTCATACCAGAAGGTTTGGGCTTAAATTCCCGATAACAGTCCTAATTTTGCTGGGTAATCCTGAAAACCAGACAACAAAAGGTTCAAGTAAATGGAACGAGCACTTGTAATCATGCTGAAGCAGCACTCTCTTCAAACAGCTGATCGGTGGAGGTGCCGAGTATTGGACCTGCGCTGATCTGATATTGATGACTTAGGCTACATGCACACGAACGTTGTTTGTTTCCGTTTCCATTCCCTTTTTTTTTTGCGGATAGGATGCGGACCCATTCATTTCAATGGGTCCGCAAAAAATGCGGACAGCACACCGGGTGCTGTCCACATCAGTTTGTCCGTTCCGTAGCCCTGCCAAAAAAATAGAACATGTCCTAATCTTGTCTGTTTTAGGCACTGTTACAATGGATCCGCAAAAAAAAAACGGATGTCATCCGTTGTTTTTTTTTTGCGGACTGCAAAACACATACGGTCGTGTGCATGTAGCTTAAAGCTACATGCAGACGAACGTTGTTTGTTTCCATGTCCGTTATGTTTTTTTGGCGGATAGGATGCAGACCTATTCATTTCAATGGGTCCGCAAAAAATGCGGACAGCACACCGGGTGCTGTCCGCATCAGTATGCCCGTTCCGTCGCCCCACAAAAAAAATAGAACATGTCCTATTCTTGTCCGTTTTAGGCATTGTTACAATGGTTCCGCAAAAAAAAAAAAAAACGGACCTCAAAACACATATGGTCGTGTGCATGCAGCCTAATACTGAGGAAAGATCATCAATATCGACCCACTGCACAACCCCTTTAAAATTGGTGTTTTTTTATCTTCCCCCTAAAAGTAAAATAATAGAAGTAATTTAATACACCCAAAAATGGTTAAAAAAACACACAACTCGTCACGGAAAATTCAAGGTCTCATATACTAAATTGAATAAAAAATAAAATAAGTTATGAGTGCTGAAACACAGAGAGGGGAAATGTTACTGGTCCTTAAAGAGATTTTCTGACTTAAGTCATCAGTATAGGTCATCAGTATCTTATCCGTGGGGATCCAACACCCGGGACCCCCTCCAATCAGCTGATTGTGGAAGCCTTGGCGCTCACTGCAGCTCCTGTGAGTGCCGCAACCTCTTCTCAGGTTACCAAGCACAGCGCCATACTTTGCATAGTGGCTGTGCTGGGTATCACAGCTCAGCCCCGTTCGGGGACTTGAATAGGGCTGGGCTGCGCCTAGGCCAAGTGACCGATGAATGTGATGTCACTGGCCTAGGATAAGCTGCAAGAAGGCCGCGGTTCTACTGTGAGCACCATGGCGTGGTCAAACAGATGATCGGAGGGGGTCCCAGATGTCGGATACCACCAATCAGAAGCTTACGGAGAGGACTGGTCATCAATATTAAAAACTTGGAAAACCTTTTAAAGGCTAAACTTAGTTATGTCCTTAAGGCGTTAAAATGCATGTTAGTCACCTGAGTTCTGCACCAACTTTATTTACATCAGATATAATTTCAAAATCTACAATACAAAAAATGACATTTTCAAGAAGTGGAGGGTGTAGTTTTCAAAGTGCCTGTTGGGGGGGCCTAATGGGAACCCTCAAATATAATAGTTTTATACAAAGGGAACTCGGAAGTGCATCTTCCCCAGCAATGAGAATTTATTTCTGTAGCCAGTGCTTTGAGAGATGTAGAAAAGAAGTAGTGGAAGTTGGAAGCAGGGAGGTAGGAAATATTTGGGGATCATCGGAATATTATACCCTAACAGCTAAGATTTAAAAATAAATAAACTAGCCTTTCTAAATCAGCATGAAGATAAGAAATATATCCAAAATGTTTCATTTCTGCTGATTTTGTAGAAACCCCAAAGGCAGTAATAATATCGCTTTGTATCCACTAAAACAAGTTGTCATTCCCTTGATATGTGGAACCATAGTTCTACCTAAGGATAAGAACAGATGTAGTTGAGTTATTGAACACAATCTCAAAGATATCAGTATGAACCAGCTCTGTGGAGGAACAGACAGCTTGAGAGATGTTTGATTGTAGTGGAGCGCTTCAAATGAATCAGTTTTCTTCACAACATTTACAAACCCCTCATGCTGGTGTTATACAATTCTATGACAACTTGTGGCCGTTTTACAGAATACATAAGGGGACCAGGCAAAAAAAAAAAAAAAAAGCTGTCTCCTTATAATAATACAGTGCAAGGAATCTTATTGATTTGGGAGAAATTTGAAATTTCATCAGCATTACACAAAGTGCTCAATGAGAAGGTTACATTCACAATTTGCATAGTAAGGAGAGCTTAGGAACTTAGTGCATGGCATTATACAGTAAGCTCCTCAGCTCCCTCTAGTGGTGGCAGCAGGAAGTCATAATGTTGTCTTCTAAAGAATCATTTCAGTGGAAAAAAAAAAACATTGACAGCTCTTATGACCCTATACCTAGACCTATTACCTGTTAAAATTTTCATTTCACACTGAGAAAAAGATGGATTGCTTCCTTTCCATTGGATGATGTGACAATGCAGTGCCTCCCCCCCCCCCCCCCCCCCCCGTGCTACAGTGTTGTTTCTGCAGACAAGGGTCAACATCTGCCTACATTACCCATTTCTTGCATCAACCACTGCATAACAGGGTGATCCGATAACAGGGGATCTTGATTTAGCCTCGGGGTGAAAAATGGATGGCAAAATGTCAGGAATAGAGAAGAATAGGAACAAGAAAGTCCCCTGTCTGCGGATCATATACACACAGGATAGGCCAAAATGTCTGATGGGGATGGGTACCACACCTATTAGGAGATTGGGGGTCCACTAATCCCAAGTTCATCAATTCCCTGTGTAGTACCACAAATTGTTTATATTGTTGTGTACTGATTTTTTTTCTTGGCTGTTGCTACCAGCAAGGAAGGAATGACAAAAGTTAACAGAAACAGGGTTAACGACTGTTCCTCTCTTCTTGACAGGAGTGGGATGGTCCAGCTCCAAGAAAAGAGGGGGAGTTCCTGTCTAGAGACAGAGAGGAGAGAAAGCAATCTGAAAATCTGTTTCTGTTACCAAATTCTCCAGAGAGAACTACTCCAATTGTCCTGAGGTCAAGCTATGAGATTCCAAACAGCAGTGTGAACTGCTACATCAGAATATACAGACACTGCTGTAAGGTGAGGGACTACAGTTAAGCCACCCATCACCAAACAACCACTAGGCCAGTATCACCTAAGTGCTGAATTGCCACCAACCAACCTGCCGCCATATCCTTTCTGGTGCCAGAAAGAATTGCACTTAAAGCCTGCTGCTACTGTATGTATTTGAAGATTTACCTTGCACTTAGTAAAAAGGACTTTGTTACCTTTATCTGTGGCCTCATTTTTCACTACTATAATTATACTGCTCTGATCCCTAGGGAGCAATGGCCTGAGGGAGTACACTGACACAACTCTTAGGCCTCATGCTCACGGACGTTTGCCTTTGAAATGATAGGAAAAAACGGACACGGACACGGATCACGGACGCGGATGACAATCTTGTGTGCACCCGTCATTTTTCACGGACCCATTGACTTGAATGGATCCGTGAACCGTTGTCCGTGAAAAAAATAGGACAGGTCATATTTTTTTCACGAACTGGAAACACGGATCACGGACGCGGATGCCAAACGGTGCATTTTCCGATTTTTCCACTGACCCATTGAAAGTCAATGGGTCCATGGAAAAAAAACTGAAAACGGAACAACGGCCGTGGATGCACACAACGGTCGTGTGCATGAGGCCTCAATCAGGGCCACTACCACTCCTATCCAGTGTACCGACTCCTCAGGAGGTCACTGCACTTGTCTCTTCAGTCTTTATAGAATTCAGTGGAGAGGTGGTTATGCTTATACATGGCCTGTTAAAATAAATCCATTGTAGTTGTGGAAATAAGTGAGCATTTCTTGCTTTGTTCTTTCTGTAAATTCTATAGGCCTTAATGGAGAGTTCAGCATGCAAGTGTTGCCAACTCTCCATGGATATATATGGAGTCAGAAATCAAGGGTTCATTAGACCTCTGTTACCCTGAGGTGGTACACTAAGAGATGGACAGACAGGGTGCAAAAAAATAAATAAATAAAGTCTCACTTGTTACAGGCTCTCAATTTTCAGCACCAAGCTACCATTTCCTTTGTGGAACCGTAAAGGTTTATAAGCTGTCTTCATGCACATCACTGATATCGACCAGTCAGTGGCCTCAGCGCTGACAGCGGTCTTGTGCTGTGCCTGGACACATCATTGCTTAGGCCATTGACTGGTGTGGAGGTGAATGGAGCTCGGCCCTGGACCCGGAGCACCTGTGACAGGTGACTTTTTTTCTTTTTTTTTTTACATTTTGCACCATGCCCGGCCATCTTAACAGGGGTTCTCAGTCTTGGAAAATCCTGTTAACTTCATGAATAATCACAGAATACTTAAAGGGGTTATCCAAGTTAAAAAAAAATACACAAATAAATCTCTGTAAATCTGATGGCCAGCAATATATACATAAGCTAAGCAAGTTTTAGACAAAAAAAAACGGATATTTGCTAATTTCCCTAGTTCTGTTCTGGCCCTATGTTGACATGCAGTTGCAGAGCTGTGGGGGTTTGTAACAATCTCTGAGGTTTTCCTCATGAATATTTCTGGGTGTCAACAAAGACTGTCTTTCCCCTGCATGCAGTTTGAGTTCTGGGATACTCATGTTGTATGTGTGGAACTACAAGTCCCAACTGTACAGTACAGTGACATTGCTGATACACACAGGATCCTTCCCCTACCCTTACACAGCAGAAGAGTACAGAGAAGAGAACTTCTCTGGTCTTTGTCAGCTCCGTGTCTGCAGGGTGAGGAGGGAGGAAAGATCCTGAGCACAGCATTTGTGAAGAAGATACCCTGCAGCTGCTCAGCATCTGAGGCAGAGCCTCCAGCTCTGAGTCTGTGCTGCTGATGGTAGAAGGGGTTAAACTTTAATGAAGAATCCAGTGGGAGGGGAGACACAGGGCAAACAGGTCAGCTAGCAGATCAGGCAGTGCAGGGGGCATGGCCAGTAGATCTGGCAGTGCAGGGGGTGTGGTCAGCAGATCAGGCAATGTAAGGGGCATGGCTTGTTTCTTCAACCAGCACAGCGTCGTTCCATGCAGAGAGGCAGAACTGCTCCCTCAGGCTCGTGCACAGAACATTATAATAGCAGGAAAGAAGCTGACATCGCAGATCATGTGACGCTCAGCTAAAGAGGATAACGGGGACTGCATAGATGAAGTAAGTGAATTGAAAACCCCTTACATTTGCATAGTCAGAAACATACAAAGAACAACAAAAAAATAGGACACCCCTTTAACAAAGAAAGCCAAAATAACAAAATATCAATCTATTATTTGGATGATTATGCTGTAGTTTGCAGTGCATCCTTGCACTTCTAATATCCTGTTTAGATATGGGGTAAAGATGGGGAGATGCAATTGTGAGATGGAAAAAAAGAAAAGCTTTTACATGTCTCTACTCTTTCTAATAGGACTAACATTTGTACCTACTTTGTATTTTACAGGCGATTGGACTGTGACTAGTGAGTAATTGAGTGAATATAAAAATCAATGCACTTAATGTGTTTAAATGCAACCAACCATACATACTACAAGACGCTGGCATCTCCAAAAAAATATATAAAAAATAAAAATTAAAGAAGTTCAGTGAGATGGTATACTTAAATGAACAATATTTTTTTTTAAAGTGAAAAAAAAAACAGTTTTTATGCTTCTCTCACATGGAAGATTTCTGATGGAAGAAAAAAAACTACTATGAAATAACTTTGCAGTTAAATATCGAATAAAATATTAAGTTACACTCATAAGACAATTTTACACCACGCTATAAAGTGAGAAATTCCTGGGCAATTATTACATTTTAATCAATATGAGTTGGATTATGACTTTGTGGTGCTGTGTTTTACGGTAACGGCAGCCATCTATAAAAGAGAGTAATAAAGGAAATAGCCTGCGTTTGATGAAAATATTAAACACATGAATACTCCTGTTAAACTACAATATTTGCCCGTAATATAGATGGAAGCTAGAAAACCCTGATGCTTCTTGTCCTTCAATTTTCTTAAACTACAGCAGTAAGTTAAGGGCTAGAGACGCGTAGAATTATGTCAGTTGTCATTTACAAAGATTTATGTAGCTCTCCCAAAAGTGACAGGGACACAAGTGATACTTGGTATGGACTGACCAATGCAATAAAAATTATATGATAAATCAATAAATACATAAAAAAATGAAATATTTAAGACAGTTTTGAAAAAAGTTAATTGCAACATTTGAATCAATCTTGGAGACAAATTAGACCATAGAACTCTTCTCTCTGCTCTGTACTAGAAAGCCATGAGCACTCTGGGGCAGATTTAGGCTAGTTTCACCCCAGCAATTTTGTATCTAGCAGGTTGGTCCAGATCTCTTCGCATTCCAGCATTAACGGAAGCTACCCCGTTGCCATCCAGCCCCATTAGCTGTAAAGAAGAAGAGTACGCTAGACCTTAGGTAGAGCGTGTGGAACACAGAGGGCGCACGAAACAACCGGTCAAAGACAATATTTTGGTTTCAGCAGTATTCCATTTATTCGTAAGACAACGCGTTTCGGGGTGCTAGGGTCCCCTTTATCAAGTCTAAAATAAAGATTTTTGGCCATTATTAGCTGTAAAGGGGACTGGTGGCGATTCAGCCACAAACAGGCAAATATGCCAAAAATCGGCCAGACAAAAACAGCTGAGTGCAGCAGTTTTCATCCAGGCGATCGTCGCCATACTTTCTGGGTTGCGGACGGATTCCACTAGTCTCCATTATTGTTAATGGGGCTGAGAGGTATCAGGTAGCGACATTTCCAGAAGGCCGCTCCCAGCCAGAACAGCCTGCCAGAGATGTTTAATGCTAGTGTGCAGTGATGAGCGGCAGGGGCAATATTCGAATTTGCGATATTTCTTTAATATTTGGGCAAATATTCGTCATATATTCGCGAATTCGCGAATTCTTGATCTCCAGTCATTATTTTCTTGATTGCGAAAATCGGCAATTGGAAAATTTGCAATTAAAAACTAGTGATACGAAAATTTGCGATCAACACTACTCCTAAAGTCAAAGATATTGCAGCCTTCTCATTGGCCCACAAGCAAGAAGCAGTGAGGGATCATGGACTCAAATGAAATTTTTTTTAGAATATTCGCAAATACGAATATACAGTATAGCACTATATTCTAGATATTTGCAAATTCTCGAAGTGCCAATATTTGCGATAAAAATTCACGATTAGAATATTCGTGATCAATACTACTAGTGTGAAACTAGCCTTACTATTGAAAATGTGCCGGTAATGTCTGCATGCTTTGCATTCACATCTGTTTTGCCTCTTTTATAAGTATTTTATGCCTCATGCAACAAGGGGGTGTCACTGAATGGAAAAAGGGTGTGACTTCAAGGAAAAAGGGCATGGCCTAAATAGACCTCCATGCATCTAAATTTTGGCATATTTTGGAGTGAAATCATTCCAACTTGTAGGTGGTATAAACTTAGACTAGACAATTGTTTTATGGAATACTTGCCTAAATTTGGCACAGGATTTAAGAGGCTCCAGATTTACAAAGGTCCGTTGTGCCATAATAGTACATTTGCTGAATATTAAGGCCTCTTGCACACGAACGTTTTTTTTTCTATTTACGTTCCGTTTTTTGCATTCCGTATACGGAACCATTCATTTCAATGTATCCACAAAAAAACGGAAGGTATGCCTTCCGTATTTCCGTTCAAAGATAGAACATGTCCTATTATTATCCGCATAACTGACAAGGATAGTACTGTTCTATCAGGGGCCAGCTGTTCTGTTCCACAAAATCTGAATGCACACGGACATCATCCGTGGTTTTTGTGGATCCGTTTTTTGCGGACTGCAAAATACTGAAAAAGCCATATGGTCGTGTGCAAGAGGGCTAAGACTGTGATTCCTCTTCTTAGACAGCGTAGTGTACAACACTATTATTAAATCTGCCCCATTTTGTCCATATGATGTCATATCATAGAGATATTATCCCCTAGAGTCAATACTTCTTGGGAAGAAAATCTCTGTAATATGTTATCAGGTGGAAGCTGCCACAATTTCTTTTTTCTTATCATCTCTTTTCATAATGTTCTCCAAGATTTCTCCTGTGCATCCGCCATACTCTAGAACTCTCTACCCCAACAGATCGTCACCTAATGTGGAAACGTTCATAAGAAACCTGAAAATCCACCTTTTCAGACAAGCCTGCAACCTACAGTGACGCTGCTGCTACTATTACACTGTATGAACGGCTTTAGGCTACTTTCACACTTCGGGGTTCCGCTTGTGAGCTCCGTTTGAAGGATCTCACAAGCGGCCCCGAATGGATCCGTAGAGCCCCAATGCATTCTGAGTGGATGCGGATCCGCTCAGAATGCCTCAGTCTGGCTCCGCTTGGCCTCTGTTCCGCTCAGCAGGTGGACACCCGAACGCAGCTTGCAGCGTTCGGGTGTCCGCCTGGCCGTGCGGTGGCAAACTGATCCGTCCAGACTTACAATGTAAGTCAATGGGGACGGATCCGTTTGAAGTTGACACAATATGGTGCAATTTTCAAACGGATCCGTCCCCCATTGATTTTCAATGTAAAGTCTGGACGGATCCGTCTGACTAACTTTCACACTTTTTTATGAAATATAATGCAGACGGATCCGTTCTGAACGGATACCAACGTTTGCATTATAGGAGCGGATCCGTCTGGGCAGACCCCAGACGGATCCGCTCTGAACGCAAGTGTGAAAGTAGCCTTAACCTCACCCACTGTATCCTTCCCCCATTCCTTGAAGATTGTAAGCAGGGTCCTCTCTCCTTCTCATATGTATAGCACCATGGATGAATGGCAATTTAATAAATAATAATAATAATAACAAAAGACCCTGCAGAGGTGCCTACCTCTTGGAGACATGCAGAGGTGCCTACAACTTAGTATATTTCATACACAGTCCCAAGTACAGAGCCATAATAGGGACCTATGTATCAGTCACAAGCAAAATATTCCTAAAGGGTTTCTGTCACCCCACAAAACTCATTTTTTTTTTTTTTCGATAGTTAGATTCCTTATAGGGCGATATAGGAGAATATAATTGTGTTACTTACTTTCATGCAGCCGATTCTTTATAAAACGAAGTTTTATAATATGTAAATGAGGGCTCTACCAGCAAGTAGGGCGTCTACTTGCTGGTAGCCGCAGCAGAAAACCGCCCCCTCGCCGTGTTGATTGACAGGGCCAGCCGTGATCTACTCCTCCGGCCGGCCCTGTCAGTATTTCAAAAATCGCGCGCCTCTGGTCATTCGGCGCAGGCGCTCTGAGATGAGGAGGCTCGTCTCCTCAGCACTCCCTCAGTGCGCCTGCGCCGATGACATCACCGAAAGAGAAGACGTCATCGGCGCAGGCGCACTGAGGGAGTGCTGAGGAGACGAGCCTCCTCATCTCAGAGCGCCTGCGCCGAATGACCAGAGGCGCACGATTTTTGAAATACTGACAGGGCCGGCCGGAGGAGGAGATCACGGCTGGCCCTGTCAATCAACACGGCGAGGGGGCGGATTTCTGCAGCAGCTACCAGCAAGTAGACGCCCTACTTGCTGGTAGAGCCCTCATTTACATATTATAAAACTTTGTTTTATAAAGAATCGGCCGCATGAAAGTAAGTAAGAGCATTATATTCTCCTATATCGCCCTATAAGGAATCTAACTATCCAAAAAAAAAAAAAATGAGTTTTGTGGGGTGACAGAAACCCTTTAAAAAGCACTAGTCTGAAGGATCAACCCTATTAAACCAGGTAAACTGCCTAGTAGCGTTGACCCTGCTGATTAAAATAATACCTCGGTTGCAGCGTTCCAGAGAAAAAATAGACTACAGGATCAACCCTTTCACACAATATCCCTGGTTTAATATGGTTATCGTTACTGCTTACAGATGCTCTTTAAATGTCATCTGCTTTAATGGGTAGACATACCCGGTTTGAAAAACACTAAGACATTGATTCGATATATATATTTTTTTATTTGTAACAAATTCAATTTGAATCTATTCGCTCATCTCTCGTTCTAGCTAATAGGGTGACATCATATTAACTGGAAATACACCACGAACACCTTTACAGTGTACTCTCAATTTCTAAGGTCCCCTGAAAGGGTTCTGTGTCAGATGAAATGAGGTAAAAGCAGAGCTGAATGGAGAAGTTATAGTTATAAAAGGGTCACGATGGCACCTAATGGCCCTTTTGCCAGATATGAGGACAC
Source organism: Bufo bufo (assembly GCF_905171765.1). NCBI lineage: Eukaryota > Metazoa > Chordata > Amphibia > Anura > Bufonidae > Bufo > Bufo bufo. The sequence continues at coordinate 212,503,122 of NC_053395.1, read as the reverse complement.
CTGTATTATTATATCAGGCAGTAAGTGTGGACCTGCTGTGCCAACTAACTGGTTTTATTTAGGGCTATCTCTAAGTGCATTATTCTTGAGGTCCCTTAGTTTTCACTCTTAACCTTTATACAGCGATCTGGTCTTCTCTGCAGTGGAGACACCAGGCAACTACCTCTTGAGATCGTCCCAGTGTAGTTGGCAGCTGAACCACAGAGCACTAAGCGGACATTCAATAATTGTAGTCGGGAGACAGCCTGAGGTCAGGGCAGGCAGAGTCCATGCATATCTGTGAAACAGGTCAGGCAGGTCAGGCAGCAATGTTTCAATACGGTTGTCAGGCTATAGTCAGGACAGGCAGTAGATGATCAAAGTCGATGAACTGGCATAGGTACGGTACAAAGGCAGACAAACAGATAAGCACATCTTCACTGGAATATTATTAGCTAGGAACCTAAAGCTCAGGCATCCTCCTATAGAAGAGAGCGCCTAAAATACACAGAAAGGAACTGGTATAGACCGAGGAAGACTAAGGGTGCTCTCACTGGCCCTTTAAGAGCCAGGCAGTGTGCGCGCCCTAAGGACCTTGGTCTTGGAAGGACAGCCCGCAACAGAGGAGAGGGGCGGCAGCAGGCACATGGAACGCCTTAGTAAAAACTATAAATTTACCACAATAGTTGGAGGTCCTGATACATATTTTGCATTGAAGCCCAACATTCAACCTCAATGTTGCCTTTATTTATAAATTTGTCATGTATTTGCAACAAATTAGTCCACATCTCCCAGACTAAAAACTGTTGGCCAGCCCATGAGGAAATATCAGTTAGATGTTTTATACATTGGGTTTCAGGGAATACCATATCTCCTGATGGAGAGCACCCAAGCGGCGTGAGGAGTCTTATAGGCTACACAACACTCCTCTGGAATTCTGGGAGGAGGGTAAGAGATTGTTTGCATGCTTACGCTTCACATGCTTGCACATAGTGACTCTCTACATATAGGGAGATGTTAAAAAGCCTGTATTTTAGTATAAATACTTTTTTAATTTTGTTTTATCATTTTGTCTTCATCTAGCAGAAAAATATTTTATATTGTTTTCTAATTATGTGTCAGTACAGTCAGTAGTAATTGATTTTTCAGGTGGTGTGAAGGTGAGGTGTAAAGTGTTAATAAACATCACTGTATTTGTATAGTGCAATAAGACACCTTGGTAGACAAATTGTTTTTCTGCAATCACAGGTCACAAATACGTTACGAGGTGAGCAGGCAAAGGCACCGCTGTGAACAAGAATGCATGGTCAGATGGACTGTTCTAAAAAAAAAAGTATTTTCTATGTTCGTCTAAATGATTTTTCAGTCTTTTGTGTATTGTATAGATTGAGTAGCAAAGCATCATACTTTTTTTTTTTGCATAGACACAAGCAAGCAATCAAAAGAATGTCCAAATACATTATCTGAACAATTGTAAAGCTGCACTGACCCCTGTATGTTGCAGACTGGAAGGCGGATTTACTATAGTACTTTTTTTTTTTTTTTAAAGACTATGACATTGTACTCTAAGCCCCATTCTTGGCAGTGGTAGGTTTGTGTTGGGACATATGCCAATGAGAGTTGTCAGAAGCAAATACCTAAAAGAATAATATCACTACGCTTCATTTTTGCAACTTTTTAAACAGAAAAACTAAAATAATAACACATGGATATTTCATAAAAGTCTGAGATGGAAATATCCATTTAACTCTAAGACTGAGTATTAAAACATTTTCAGTATTTGACATAGTGACAGTGAGATCCTATAGGATCCTGCCACTGTTCCCAATGAAAATCCAGTAACTCAATTTTTTTCCGCTCATCTTTGACCAGCCTTTTTAAAATGTATTGATGACTATAATTATAGACAAAAGAAAATACCATTCAGAATAAACAATAGTTTGACAGCCTACAGAAAGACAGAAACATTTATTAGAATGATTGTGTTTTTATGAGCACTGTTGCTATATGTATGTGCTTTAAAGGCCTTAAGAAATTGTCTAAGGCTATTTTGACATCTGTGGTCGTCTTCTCCGGCAGGCTGGTCCGGCATAGAATACTTAGAATCGACAACATTCTGTGCAACAGTATTTGCTTGGCTAATTACCGGCATATTTGCTGGGTAGCAGCCAGATCTCTACGGGACTGCATTATAGTCAATGGGGTCCGGCGGACAGGAAGCTGTATCAGGCAATGCCTGATCTGGAGAGCAGTGCCGCAGATGTGAATCTAGCCTAATATATGTGTTACAAGCAATGAGCCCTAGAATAACATTAACTTCTAAGTAAGTCAACAGTCCTTGAGCTAAAGAGTAACAAAATATCTCAAATACATATGCATAACCATGCAAAAAAAAGTGAAAATATACAAAGGCAACCTTGAGAATTAAACTGAAACTTATGCGATAAAAAAATAATGCAAGGTCATTACTTGTGGAAAAATAGCAGTACCATTTTACTGTACTGTGGATTAGCATAGCTATAGGAAGTTCAGTGGGTGCAAACTTTCCGCTTAAGAAACAAAAGCCTCTGTTATGCTCCATAGGCCAATGTTATCTTTTTTTAACCCCATAAGCCACTATGTCTTTTTACACTAAGGAATCTTAGGCTAGGTCACTACCTTTTAATGGCTGCCTAGTCTAAGCGCTGCATGCGTCTCCCATGAAAAAGAGAGCGGGGACTCGGCTCTCACATAAGAGCCGGGGTCCTCCTCTGACAGCCCGGATCAGCAGAAGTGCAGATCCAAGCTGTTTATCCCCTTAGATTCACGAGGTCAATAGTAAGGAAGGGGACTCACTCTGTTTCCCATCAACATGCCACAAACAATATGTGTTCACATGGCAGGTCTAATGAAGACTCCAGGCCTGCCGGAAATGTATCCCTATCAGGCTGCACCTCTCTGGCACAGCATGCTGGTGATTGGCAGTGTAGCACTATCAGCATAATATACTGTACTGCATAAGCAGTACAGTGTATTATGGAAGAAATCAAAAGATCACTTCTTAAAGTCACCTTGTGCGACTACTAAAAGGAAAAATAAAATGTTAACATCTATTCAAATAAAATAAAAATCTTCAAGTTTAAGACGCTTTTCAATGGAACAAATTACAAAAATAAAATCCCTACCATATATTTTGGAATTTCCACTTAAGTAATGACTCCCACTCGCATTATCATGTAATTTATCCCGTACAGTGAATGCCATAAAAAAGCCATTATTCGCAGGAATAAAAAATGATCAAAAAGTGTTATGTACTCCAAAAAGATACCAATGAAAACTACGAGCCATCCATCCCACAACAATCTAGCCCCCACAGAGCTTTGTAGAACAAAAAAAAAAAAAAGTTATAGGTCTTGGGATGCAGCAATGCAAAAACATTAAAAGTGTGCTGTTGTGTATGTCAAATAATGAGCGGCACAAAATTTAAAACATTAAAACTCAATGGCAGTATTTATAAAAAAAAATCCCCATCCCCGCATAAAGAGTTAATAAAGGTTAATCAGCAACAAGCACAAAAATGTTTTAGCTCTTGGAATGCGACAATGAAAAAAGGAAAAAAAAATGCTTGGTCACTAGGGCCCAAAACAGGCTGGTCACTAACGTGTATATATATATATTTATTTATTTTTTCACTTACGTATCTGCGTGACCCATCATATTCACATCTCTCTATCTTCCCCAGGCTGCCATCAGAGTAGTAGAGTTTCTCTGCCGAGTGATCAATAGTCAGACCATTTGGAGTAACGATGTCCGTGCTGACAATGACTTGGGCATTTTTCCCAGAAAGGGTGGACCTCATGATACTTGGGTGTTGTTCATTCCAGTTAGTCCAAAACATTAAACTGAGAAGGAGAAATAGAGGAACATTTTAATATGAGATGGAAATGACGAATTCAGCTCAGACATATTTATATTACAGAGACGTAAAATGTGAATAAAGGGAATCATGCTTGGACAGTAAAAGAGAGCAATGCCAGAAAGCAAAAAAAATTGCTGAAAACTTGCAAAAGATGTCTGGCAATCTCAATTTTGCCCAACCAGACTTTTAGCTAGGCTTTTCTTCATCCGGGGCAAATATTACATTTTCCAGGATAGTCCTGATTTAAAAACCCTGGTCAAGGAGTATAAGCTAGTGAGCATGTCTCCTGGCACCCAGCATCTGTGGCACATGCCCCACCATCCCTAATCTAGATGCGTTCTTGTTTTCAAATAAGTTTAAGAAAAATATCTAAAATTCCTCAAGATCATCTTTATTTAAATGCAGCAGAACAGTTCACAGAGAAGAGGGTTAAAATCATATATTGCCAAATAATATGTAATTTCTAACCATTAAGACAAATAGGTCCACACAGGGAGCTATTTAGAAAAAAAGCTAGAACATTTGCAAAGATGACTTTTTGCAAACTTACATCATTTATTTTCTTAAGTATGAACTAGAGCAGGGATCAGCAACCTTCGGCACTCAAGCTGCTGTGAAACTACAACTCCCAGCATGCGCATTTACTTGGCTGTTCTTGTAAGGCCTCATGCACACGACCGTTTTTTTTTTTGCGGTCCGCAAAAACGGGTCCCGTTTTTCTGTGATCCGTGACCGTTTTTTCGTCCGTGGGTCTTCCTTGATTTTTGGAGGATCCACGGACATGAAAAAAAAGTCGATTTGGTGTCCGCCTGGCCGTGCGGAGCCAAACGGATCCAATACAAGTCAATGTGGACGGATCCGTTTGACGTTGACACAATATGGTGCAATTGAGTTTTCTCCAATCCGATGGTATATTTTAACTTGAAGCGTCCCCATCACCATGGGAACGCCTCTATGTTAGAATATACCATCGGATTTGAGTTACATCGTGAAACTCAGATCCGACAGTATATTCTAACACAGAGGCGTTCCCATAGTGATGGGGACGCTTCTAGTTAGAATATACTACGAACTGTGTACATGACTGCCCCCTGCTGCCTGGCAGCACCCAATCTTTTACAGGGGGCTGTGATCAGCACAATTAACCCTTCAGGTGCCGCACCTGAAGGGGTTAATTGTGTGTATCATAGCCCCCTGTAAGAGATCAGGGGCTGCCATGCAGCAGGGGGCAGACCCCCCTCCCTCCCCAGTTTGAATATCATTGGTGGTCAGTGTGCGGCCCCCCCCGCCCCCCCTCCCTCTATTGTAATATCATTGGGGGCCAGTGTGCGGCCTCCCCCGGCCCCCCTCCCTCTATTGTAATATCATTGTTGGCCAGTGTGCGGCCTCCCCCGGCCCCCCTCCCTCCCTCTATTGTAATATCATTGGTGGCCAGTGTGCGGCCTCCCCCGGCCCTCCCTCCCTCCCTCTATTGTAATATCATTGGTGGCCAGTGTGCAGCCTCCGTCGCCCCCCCCTCCCTCCATTTATTGTAATATCATTGGTGGCCAGTGTGCGGCCTCCCCCGCCCCCTCCCTCTATTGTAAAATCATTGGTGGCCAGTGTGTGGCCTCCCCTCTCCCCCCCCTCGCCCGATCATTGGTGGCAGCGGAGAGTTCTGATCGGAGTCCCAGTTTAATCGATCCGATTTAATCGCTCCGATCGGTAACCATGGCAACCAGGACGCTACTGCAGGCCTGGTTGCCATGGTTACTTAGCAATATTACAATATTAGAAGCATCATACTTACCTGCTGCGCTGTCTGTGACCGGCCGGAAGCCCCTCCTACTGGTAAGTGACAGGTCTGTGCGGCGCATTGCTTAATGATCTGTCACTTACCAGTAGGAGGAGCTCCCGGCCGGTCACAGACAGCGCAGCAGGTAAGTATGATGCTTCTAATATTGTAATATTGCTAAGTAACCATGGCAACCAGTCCTGCAGTAGCGTCCTGGTTGCCATGGTTCCTGATCGGAGCCCCAGCGATTAAACTGGGACTCCGATAGGAACTCTCCGCTGCCACCGATGATAGGGGGGGCGGGGGGGCCGCACACTGGCCACCAATGATAATACAATAGAGGGAGGGAGGGGGGGCCGGGGGGGCCGCACACTGGCCACCAATGTTATTACAATAGAGGGAGGGGGGGCGGGGGAGGCCTCACACTGGTCACCAATGATATTCAAACTGGGGAGGGAGGGGGGTCTGCCCCCTGCTGCCTGGCAGCCCCTGATCACTTATAGGGGGCTATGATATGCACAATTAACCCCTCAGGTGCAGCACCTGAGGGGTTAATTGTGCAGATCACAGCCCCCTGTAAGAGATCGGGTGCTGCCAGGCAGCAGGGGGCAGTCATGTACACAGTTCGTAGTATATTCTAACTAGAAGCGTCCCCATCACTATGGGAACGCCTCTGTGTTAGAATATACTGTCGGATATGAGTTTTCACGAAGTGAAAACTCATCTCTGAAAAAGCTTTTATGCAGACGGATCTTCGGATCCGTCTGTATGAAAGTAACCTACGGCCACGGATCACAGACGCGGATGCCAATCTTGTGTGCATCCGTGTTCTTTCACGGACCCATTGACTTGAATGGGTCCGTGAACCGTTGTCCGTCAAAAAAATAGGACAGGTCATATTTTTTGGACGGACAGGAAACACGGATCACGGATGCGGCTGCAAAACGGTGCATTTTCCGAATTTTCCACGGACCCATTGAAAGTTGATGGGTCCGCGAAAAAAAAACGGAAAACGGCACAACGGCCACGGATGCACACAACGGTCGTGTGCATGAGGCCTAACTCCCATAGAAATGAAGGAAGGATTCTGGGAGTTGTAATTTCTGAAAAGCTGGAGTGCAGGAGGTTGCTGATCCCTGAATTAGAGCATTGGAAATGTACTTGCAAAGGTGGGCACAACCTTTAAAGAAAATTTTTTATTTTTTTTATTTTTTTGACCGTTCCACTAGGTATAGCAGTGGTACTATACACACCAAAATAGGTGAATTTCACCTTAAAATGTAAATTACAATTTATTTATTTTTTAACCGACCTACTAGGTATAGCAGTGGTACTATATACCCAAAAATTTGTTAATTTTACCATAAAAAGTAACTGACAATTTATTTTTATTTTTTTATCGGTCTACTAGATATAGCAGTGGTACTATACACCCAAAAATTGGTGAATTTCACCCGAAAATGTAAATGACAAAGTAGTGAAATGATATAAAATAAAACACGTACAAAGAAAAAAAATGGATTTATGAGGTGGAGTTCCATATGGAGTAGGAGTTTGAGGAGGCGGTGGACGTATAGGAGTAGGTGGAAGCGGCGGTGGAGGAGGACAAGATAGCCAACACAGGTTTTTGGTTTTAACTTAATTTTGTAAAATTAAGGTACACTACAAAAGAGTGTGAAATATCCAAAATACAAACATGAGCAATTGCGCTGCAGAATAACAATGGCTGGTATACATGTCTATTCTGCACAAGGTACGGACAAGTCCTGAGGCAACCATGCCTGGTTCATTTTAATGAACGTGAGTTTGTCCACATTGGCTGTGGACAGGCGGCTGTGCTTGTCTGTGATGACGGCCCCTGCCGTGCTAAATACACGTTCAGATAATACACTGGCTGCAGGGCAGGCCAGCACCTCCAAGGCGTAAAGGGCAAGCTCAGGCCATGTGCCCAATTTGGAGACCCAGAAGTTAAAGGGGGCAGACCCGTCATTCAGTAAGTGTAGGCGTGTGCACACATACTGCTCCACCATGTTGGTGAAATGCTGTCTCCTGCTAAGACGTTCCATTTCAGCTCTTGGTGCTGGTTGTTGTGGCGTGCTGACAAATCTTTTCCACATTTCGGCCATGCTAACCCTGCCTTCTGAGGTACTGGCGGTGCCCCAGCTGCGTTGACGACCTCTTCCTCGTCCTCTGCCTTTGCCTTGTGCTTCCACTGTGCCCCCGCTGTCAGGTGGGAATGCCACCAGCAGCGCTTCTACCAGCGTGTGCTTGTACTCGCGCATCTTACGATCACGCTCCAGTGAGGGAATTAAGGACAGTACGTTGTCCTTGTAACGGGGATACAGCAGCGTGGCCACCCAGTAATCAGCACAAGTTAGAATGTGGGCAACTCAGCGGTCGTTGCGGAGACACTGCAGCATGTAATCGCTCATGTGTGCCAGGATGCCCAGAGGCAACGAAAAGCTGTCCTCTGTGGGAGGTGTATCGTCTGTGTCCTCTGTATCCCCCATCCACGCACCAGTGATGGCCATAAGCTGGTCTCGGTGCCACCCTGCTGTGAACATGGTTCCTCCTCCTCCATCTCCTCCTCCTCATCCTCCACTTCGTCTTCCTCCAGAACTGTGGCCTGGCTGGACAATTGTGTACCTTGGGTTTGTGGGCGCAGGAACCTACCTTCGGAGCCACTTGGGAATGACTGGCCGGAGACCCTACGAAAATATCCCTCTTTCTCCTCCTCCTCCTGTGCCACATCCTCTTCCATCATCGCCAGGAGCGTTTTTTCAAGGAGGCATAGAAGTGGGATAGTAACGCTGAGAAACGGCGTTATCGGCACTGGCCATGTTGGTGGAGTTCTCGAAACAGCGCAACAAGGAACACAGGTCTCGCATGGAGGCCCAGTCATTGGTGGTGAAGTGGTGCTGTTCCGCCGAGCGACTCACCCGTGCGTGCTGCAGCTGAAACTCCACTATCGCCTGCTGCTGCTCGCACAGTCTGGCCAGCATGTGCAAGGTGGAGTTCAACCTTGTGGGCACGTCGCATATGAGGCGGTGAGCGGGAAGGCCGAAGTTACGCTGCAGCACTGACAGGCGAGCAGCAGCAGGGTGAGAACGCCGAAAGCGCGCACAGACGGACCACAGTTTATGCAGCAGCTCTGACATGTCGGGGTAATCTTTAAGGAATCTCTGCACCACCAAATTCAGCACATGTGCCAGGCAAGGGATGTACGTCAAATCGGCTAGTCCCAGAGCTGCTACTAGATTTCGCCCAATATCGCACACAACCAGGCCGGGCTTGAGGCTGACTGGCACAAACCAATCATCGGTCTGTTGTTCAAGGCCTGTCTACAGCGCGCAGTGTGGGGTTTGTCCCCAAACAGATAAGTTTTAAAACTGCCTACTGTCGTTTACCCCTGGCTGTGCTGAAGTTGGTGGTGAAGGTGTTACGCTGACCGGATGAGGAGCTGGTAAAGGATGAGGAAGCAGAGTAGGAGGAGGAAGCAACAGGAGGCAAACTGAAGCGCCCTGCAATCCTCGGTGGTGGAAGGACAAAATGGCTGTATTTCAAATGGCTGTATTTCAAATGCCTAATTCAAACCCCTGTATGTATAGGGGGGATCACACATGCCCGGAACCAGTGTAGGCCTAAAGTAAATATATCTTTGCACAAAATGGCTGTATTTCAAATGGCTGTATTTCAAATGCCTGATTCAAACCCCTGTATGTAGAGGTAGTATCTCACACGGTCTGAACCTGTGTAGGCCTGAAGTAAATATATCTTTGCACAAAAAGGCTGTATTTCAAATGGCTGTATTTCAAATGCCTGATTCAATTAGTAGGCATGGCTGTGATGGCCTTTTGGGGCAAGTAGTATGACGCTTGTTGATTGGATGCTGTGCAGCCTTTCAAAAAGCGCCAAGAAAGCGGCGGACACCGAACCCAAACCGGAACTTTTACAGAAATGTTCGGGTTCGGGGTCACAAAATCCTAAAGTTCGGTACGAACCTGAACTTTACAGTTCGGGTTTGCTCAACCCTATTAAAAACTGCTATTTCCTGGCTGCAGAGAGCCTTTATAGTGGTGTAGAACACTGTGCCTTGCAGTAACACGCATAGGGTGTCTGCTGTGGTAGTGAAATAATACTGTGAGTCCATATGACATGCAGATGACAGGCGTTGCTCTTAGAATCACTGCACACTTCACTTATTTAGGCAGTCTCTGGGGCATAAATGACCAAATAACTCAGGAATGAACTAAGCCTTACAGATCAATGTAAGCGCGAAGAATAAGTGCACTCCTTACACAGTCGTCAGCTCATTCCACATAGATGTCTACAGAACCTGTTCTATTAAACGCTTATACAAGCAGGACTGGATCTAAAACAGAGATGACACGTGAATGAAATATTTGCATTTCTTCTGTGTTTTGTACCCACTCCTGCTTTTGGCTACCAAATCATAAGCCAATTATAATGGGACCATAAAGGCCTTACAGCTGCTACACAGACAGGATCTGTTGTGCGTCTCATTTTTCCTTCTTTCTGACAGATCAGAAGAAAGGTCAAATAAATGATGTGGTCAGCCAGGCCGAAAGCCAAAATATTAGTCCAGTCATGAAGTGGGGATAGTGGGAACAGCATGAGAAGTCCACAGAGTGGATCTATGACATAGTGGTGAGGTAGAAGCAGCATGAGGAGACCACAGAGTGGCTCAATGACAGAGTCTGGAGGTGGCAGCAGTATGAGAGGCCACCGTGTCGCACAATGATAGAGTCTAGAGGTGGTGGCAGCAGCAGCATCCGGAGAAGGCCACCAAGTGGCACAATGACAGAGTCTAGAGTTGGCAGAATCAGGAGAAGGCCTCTGAGTAGCACAATGACAGAGCCTGGAGTTGACAGCATCAGGAGAAGGACACCGAGTGACACAATGACAGAGTCTGGAGTTGACACCAGTATGAGGAGGCCAACGCGTGGCACAATGACAGAGTCTGGAGCTGGCAGCAGTATGAGGAAGCCACCGAATGGCACTATGACAGTGTCTGGAGGTGGTGGCAGCAGCAGCATCATCAAGAGAAGGCCACCGAGTGGCACAATGACAGAGTCTGGAGGTGGCAGCAGTATGAGGAGGCCACAGAGTGGCACAATGACATAGTCTGGAGGTGGCAGCAGTATGAGGAAGCCACTGAGTGGCACAATGACAGATTCTTAAGGTGGCAGCAGTATGAGGAGGACACTGAGTGGTACAATGACAGAGTCTGGAGGTGGCAGCAGTATGAGGAGGGCACTGAGTGGCACAATGACAGAGTCTGGAGGCGGCGACAGCAGCAGCAGCAGAATCAGGAGAAGGCCACTGAGTGGCACAATGACACAGTCTGGAGTTGGCAGCAGTATGAGGAGGCCACCGAGTGGCACAGGGACAGAGTCTTGTGGTGGTAGCAGTGTGAGGAGGCCACCGAGTGGCACAATGACAGAGTAAGGAGGTGGCGGCAGCAGCAGAAGTGGCAAGGTGACATAGTGTGGAGATGGCAGCAGCAGCAGCACCATAATACCACAGAGTGGCAAGGTGACATAGTGTGGAAATGGCAACAGCAGCATCAGGATACCACAGAGTGGCAAGATAACATAGTGTGAAGATGGCAGCAGCAGGATATGACAGAGTGGCAAGGTGACATAGTGTGGATATGGCAGCAGCAGCATCAGGATACCACAGAGTGTGAAGGTAAAGTGCGTATATATTTTTCTTTTTGTACTGAAATAGGCCACTAAACACATTCACACAAATAACAGCAAAATTGAAGTGCGTATATATTTTTCTTTCTGTACTGAAATAGGCCACTAAACGCTTTCAACACAAATAATTGCAACAGTAAAATGCCTATATATTTTTCTTTCTGTACTGAAATAGGCCACTATACGTTTTCATCACATATAACTGCAGAAGGGAAATGTGCATATATTTTGCTTTCTGTACTTTTGTGGATGGAAGGTATGTGTCACCGAGGTTCCTGGCTTCGGTGAAGTAAGAGCCGGTATTTTATCAGCAGCAGCTATTTCTAATTGACACCTTGAGATTTAGCATGGCTGTCATAGCTGAACGGCTCTTACTGGGAGTAGTCAAAGTGCTGGGTGGGTGACTACTCCCCATGTTCCAGGCCGGTTTTTGCCAGGCATAATAACCAGCCAGCACTGCCAGGTGTGGATTTACCTCCCTCTGACAGTGGAGCTCAGGAGTCTGTGTGCTTTGAACTGAGGGCTGTGCTGGGATTTGAGGTTTGAGCCGGGCTGGAGGACTTAGGCCCCTATAAAGGTGAACAGGCCGCCTATTGACTTGATGAAGCTGAACAGGGTGTGAATTAACACCCAGGAGAAAAGGTGACTTTTATTGTTTATGGACTTTCCTTGTGTGTGAACAAACACCAAGCCACCTGCGTTTTGTGATACACCTTCTCTGCATTTTGTTATACACCAATGTGTGGATAAACACCGCAGTTTGATTCAAGAACTGTGTACTTTGCCTCTATACTGCATCCACTATACCTAACTACCAGAGCGAATCCCCACAGCCACTAAACGCTTTCACCACAAATAACTGCAACAGTGAAGAAGTGCATATATGCACTGCTCAAAAAAATAAAGGGAACACTTAAACAACACAATGTAACTCCAAGTCAATCACACTTCTGTGAAATCAAACTGTCCACTTAGGAGCAACACTGAGTGACAATCAACTTCACATGCTGTTGTGCAAATGGGATATACAACAGGTGGAAATTATAGGCAATTAGCAAGACACCCCCAATAAAGGAGTGGTTCTGCAGGTGGTGACCACAGACCACTTCTCAGTTCCTATGCTTCCTGGCTGATGTTTTGGTCACTTTTGAATGCTGGCGGTGCTTTCACTCTAGTGGTAGCATGAGATGGAGTCTACAACCCACACAAGTGGCTCAGGTAGTGCAGCTTATCCAGGATGGCACATCAATGCGAGCTGTGGCAGGAAGGTTTGCTGTGTCTGTCAGCGTAGTGTCCAGAGCATGAAGGCGCTACCAGGAGACAGGCCAGTACATCAGGAGACGTGGAGGAGGCCATAGGAGGGCAACAACCCAGCAGCAGGATCGCTACCTCCGCCTTTGTGCAAGGAGAAACAGGAGGAGCACTGCCAGAGCCCTGCAAAATGACCTCCAGCAGGCCACAAATGTGCATGTGTCTGCTCAAACGGTCAGAAACAGACTCCATGAGGGTGATATGAGGGCCCGACGTCCACAGGTGGGGGTTGTGCTTACAGCCCAACACCGTGCAGGACGTTTGGCATTTGCCAGAGAACACCAAGATTGGCAAATTCGCCACTGGCGCCCTGTGCTTTTCACAGATGAAAGCAGGTTCACACTGAGCACATGTGACAGACGTGACAGAGTCTGGAGACGCCGTGGAGAACATCCTCCAGCATGACCGGTTTGGCATTGGGTCAGTAATGGTGTGGGGTGGCATTTCTTTGGAGGGCCGCACAGCCCTCCATGTGCTCGCCAGAGGTAGCCTGATTGCCATTAGGTACCGAGATGAGATCCTCAGACCCCTTGTGAGACCATATGCTGGTGCGGTTGGCCCTGGGTTCCTCCTAATGCAAGACAATGCTAGACCTCATGTGGCTGGAGTGTGTCAGCAGTTACTGCAAGACGAAGGCATTGATGCTATGGACTGGCACGCCCGTTCCCCAGACCTGAATCCAATTGAGCACATCTGGGACATCATGTCTCGCTCTATCCACCAACGTCACGTTGCACCACAGACTGTCCAGGAGTTGGAGGCCACACACACTACTGAGCCTTATTTTGACTTGTTTTAAGGACATTACATCAAAGTTGGATCAGCCTGTAGTGTGTTTTTCCACTTTAATTTTGAGTGTGACTCCAAATCCAGACCTCCATGGGTTGAAAAATTTGATTTCCATTTTTTTATTTTTGTGTGATTTTGTTGTTAGCACATTCAACTATGTAAAGAACAAAGTATTTCAGAAGAATATTTAATTAATTCAGATCTAGGATGTGTTATTTTTGTGTTCCCTTTATTTTTTTGAGCAGTGTATTTTTCTTTTTGCACTCAAATAGGCCACTAAACGCTTTCACTACAAAAAACTGCAACAGTCAAGTGCCTATATATTTTTCTTTTTGTACTAAAATAGGCCACTAAAGGCTTTTCAACATAGCACTTGCACCCCAATAACAAGAACAAATTGCTGGAATGACAGAGCTGTATAATGGCTATTTGGATCCCCAAATAATCTTTCCCTGCACTTGTAAATCGCTTTTCTAGAACTGTCCCTAGCGCCTCTCCCTGCACTAAGATGCTGTGAAATGATTCCTCCCTATCCTTTTCCTGCACTTATAAATTATTTTTTCAGTTTTATTTTTCGCAATGAGGTTTTTCCAATTGCTGTCCCTAGCGCCTTCTCACGTCTGTCCCTGCATCAAGAACGCTGGAAAATGTCTGAATCTAAGCTGGCCGCTGTATTTATAGGGCTATGGCATCACAGGGCTGGCTGGCTGCTGACTGGTAGTGATGAGCGGCAGGGGTCATATTCGAATTCGCAATATTTCGCAAATATTTTTAGAATATTCGGCGAATATTTGCAAATTCAAATATTCGTTATATTCTACGATTTTTTTTACTCGATAACTTGACAAGGTAATAATCGCGTAATATGCAAATTTTCGTAATGCGAATTTTTATCGCAAATTTGCCGAGCTAAAACATGATTCCTCCCTGCTACTTGCTTGTGGGCCAATGAGTCATAGCACTATATCGAATATATTTGTTTTTTCAAATAGTCGTAATATTCTAAAACAAGAATATATAGCAATACAGCGAATATTCGAAAAAAACGAATGTAGAGCAATTTAGCTAATATAGTGCTATAACCTTTTTTTTTAATAGTTGTCCTTTTTTTCCAATCTGAACTTCAGATGAGAAAAAAATTACAACTATTAGACAAAGAAGATTATAGCACAATATTAGCTAAATTGCTCTATATTAGTTTTTTTCGCTATATTGCTATATATTCTTGTTTTAGAATATTACGAATATTCGAAAAAACAAATATATTCAATATAGTGCTATATATTAATTTTTTTAAATATTCTTCATTTTTCCAATTTAAAGTCATGATTCCTCCCTGCTTCTTGCTTGAGGGCCAATAAGTCATTGGCCCACAAGCAAGAAGCAGAAAGGAATCATGTTTTTACTCGGCAATTAAAAAATATGCGATAAAAATTTGCAATAAAAAAATCTTGAATATTCTAAATTACTAATATATAGCACTATATTCTAAATATTCGCAAATTTTCGAAGTAGCTATATTTGCGATAAAAATTTGCAATTTGAATATTCGTTATCAACACTACTGACTGGCTGCATGCATGTTAGTCTGGGCGATTCCGCCTTCCCAGACTTTCTTTCTCCATGTTCTCACTCGTGCAGTGGCCAGTTTAGGAAAAATGCGATTCGTTACCACGAAGAGCGAGGAAATTCACATTCGTTGCGCATTGAACTTTTCCTGAAATTCGGATCGAATTCCACTTTGTCAGCTTCGATTCGCTCATCTCTACCGGGCAAAGTTTAAAAAAATAAAATGAAGTATGGGTTACTTTTTCAAATGAGGTGTGAATTTGAATTTACTTAGTGGCACACCGTGTAAAAGCTATAAACTGAGTTTACCTGATTATAATAAGCACTGTGGTCCTACGTCACCACGCACAAGATTATGCGTGGAATCATCAATCAAGATGGCCACGGTGGCCTCTTTGCACTGAAATGGAAGAGGCAAGTATGATTTTATTTTATTTTTTTACTGCCATTTCAGGAAAAATGTATTTGTTACCATGAAGCACGAGGAAATTCTGCTTCGCATTGAACAGAATTTGCCCTGAAATTTGTATCAAAGTCCACTTCGGATACTTCAATTCGCTCAACCCCAGTCACAAGTAGTGTTGAGTAAATCAAAGTCAAAGGAATTGACTTTGATCCGAATTTCAGGAAACAAATCTTTTTTTCTGAAATGGTAGTAAATACAAAAAAATACATACTCACCAATTTGCGTGTGGAGAGGCTGTCGCGGCCATCTTTTTTGAAGAAACCGCACAAAATCATACACGGTGACACAGAAATTCTACTACTAAATGAGATAGACAAGGCGGCAAATCATAATGAGGTGCTTATTATGGGGGACTTCAACTACCCAGATATAGACTGGGAAACTGAAACTTGTATATCTCATAAAGGAAACAGATTCTTGGCAATAACTAAAGACAATTACCTCTCCCAACTGGTTCAGGACCAGACTAGAGGGACGGCCATACTGGACTTAGTATTAACCAATAGACCTGACAGAACAACAGACGTGCAGGTTGGGGGACACTTGGGAAATAGTGACCATAAAGTAATAACCTTCCAATTATCATTCAAAAGAGCGTTTCTACAGGGAGGAACAAAAATACCAAACTTCAAAAAAGCTAAATTTAGCCAACTAAGAGAGGCCATAGGCCTAACTAACTGGGACAAAGTCCTCAAAAATAAAAATACAGCCACAAAATGGGATATCTTTAAAAACATCCTAAAATCTCATTGTGAGAGGTACATACCGTATGGGAATAAAAGGTTAAGGAACAAAAAGAAACCAATGTGGATAAACAGAACTGTAAAAAAAGCAATAAATGACAAAAAGAAAGCATATAAAACACTAAAACAGGAGGGTGGCACGGAAGCACTGAAAAACTATAAGGAAAAAAACAGAACATGTAAAAAACAAATAAAAGCGGCCAAACTAGAGACCGAGAGATTAATTGCCAAAGAGAGTAAAACTAACCCTAAAATGTTCTTCAATTATATAAATGTTAAAAAGTATAAATCTGAAGGTGTCGGCCCTTTAAAGAGTAATGAGGGGGGATTCGCAGAGAGCGACGAGGAGAAAGCAAAGCTGTTGAATATTTTTTTCTCCAGTGTATTCACTGAGGAATATAAACCGTCAGATAAAATGCTGAATGTTGAAATAAATTCCCCATTAAAAGTGTCCTGTCTGACCCAGGAAGAAGTACAACAGCGACTTAAAAAGATCAAAATAGACAAATCGCCAGGACCGGATGGCATACACCCCCGTATCCTAAGGGAATTAAGTAATGTCATAGCCAGACCCTTATTTCTGATATTTGCGGACTCTATACTGACAGGGAATGTTCCACAGGATTGGCGCATGGCAAATGTGGTGCCAATTTTCAAAAAGGGTCCAAAAACAGAGCCTGAAAACTATAGGCCGGTAAGTTTAACATCTGTTGTGGGTAAACTGTTTGAAGGTTTTCTGAGAGATGCTATCTTAGAGCATCTTAACGGAAATAAGCAAATAACGCCATATCAGCATGGCTTCGTGAGGGATCGGTCATGTCAAACTAATTTAATCAGTTTCTATGAGGAGGTAAGTTCTAGACTTGACAGCGGCGAATCAATGGATGTCGTGTATCTGGACTTCTCCAAAGCATTTGACACTGTACCACATAAAAGGTTAGTATATAAAATGAGAATGCCCGGACTGGGAGAGGACATCTGTGAGTGGGTAAGTAACTGGCTGAGTGATAGAAAACAGAGGGTGGTTATTAACGGTACATACTCAGATTGGGTCACCGTCACTAGTGGGGTACCTCAGGGGTCAGTATTGGGCCCTATTCTCTTCAATATATTTATTAATGATCTTGTAGAAGGCTTGCATAGTAAAATATCAATTTTCGCAGATGACACTAGACTGTGTAAAGTAATTAACACTGAAGAGGACAGTATACTGTTACAGAGGGATCTAGATAAATTGGAGGCTTGGGCAGATACGTGGCAGATGAGGTTTAACACTGACAAATGTAAGGTTATGCACATGGGAAGAAATAATGCAAGTCACCCGTACATACTAAATGGTAAAACACTGGGTAATACTGACATGGAAAAGGATCTAGGAATTTTAATAAACAGCAAACTAAGCTGCAAAAAACAGTGTCAGGCAGCTGCTGCCAAGGCCAATAAGGTAATGGGTTGCATCAGAAGGGGCATAGATGCCCGTGATGAGAACATATTCCTACTACTTTACAAATCATTAGTCAGACCACACATGGAGTACTGTGTACAGTTCTGGGCTCCAGTGAACAAGGCAGACATAGCAGAGCTGGAGAGGGTCCAGAGGAGGGCAACTAAAGTAATAACTGGAATGGGGCAACTACAGTACCCTGAAAGATTATCAAAATTAGGGTTATTCACGTTAGAAAAAAGACGACTGAGGGGAGATCTAATTACTACGTATAAATATATCAGGGGTCAGTACAGAGATCTATCCCATCATCTATTCATCCCCAGGACTGTAACTGTGACGAGGGGACATCCTCTGCGTCTGGAGGAAAGAAGGTTTGTACACAAACAGAAGAGGATTCTTTACGGTAAGAGCAGTGAGACTATGGAGCTCTCTGCCTGAGGAGGTGGTGATGGTGAGTACAATAAAGGAATTCAAGAGGGGCCTGGATGTATTTCTGGAGTGTAATAATATTACAGGCTATAGCTACTAGAGAGGGGTCGTTGATCCAGGGAGTTATTCTGATTGCCTGATTGGAGTCGGGAAGGAATTTTTAATCCCCTAAAGTGAGGAAAATTGGCTTCTACCTCACAGGGTTTTTTTGCCTTCCTCTGGATCAACTTGCAGGATAACAGGCCGAACTGGATGGACAAATGTCTTTTTTCGGCCTTATGTACTATGTTATTAGAGCTCTGGCCGGGCACAGTGACATCATCAGTGATGATGTCACCCTGCCTGACCAGCGAAATGACGTCATCACGTCACCGTGAGAGATTTCATGTGGTTTCTTCAATTAACATGGCCACGACGGCCTCTCCCCGATCAAATGGATGAGATGAGTATGTATTTTTTTTTAACCCTGATTAACCCCTGAAAGGCCTAAATTTTAATGTCAGATGCTGCAATCAGCCATAAATGCGGCATCTTAAGGGTTCAATGATGGGGGAGAAACCCTTGTTTGTAGCTGTTCTTTAGTTTGCCCAATTGGTGTAGATCCAGAACCATTTATTAAATCAAGTTGTTCTAATAGGGTGTAACAAAATGGGTTTTCAAACAGGACAAACTCTTGAAGATATTTGGTTTCTTGGTTCCTGCCACAGTGAGAACCATACAACATTGAGGATAATGGACTTTATTAGATGCCAGTTCTAGCCCGTGCTGATCTTCATGCCCCAGTGTTGCCTTTTCTTACTGAATTGCTAACCAGTGCAGTAAACGGTATATTCTCATTGACGGTCCATTCTCAAAATTAAGAGCATCTGATAAAATGTTTCTTTTTCGATTTCATCAGGATGTTACACGTAGTGCTATATGTTTGGTCCTCATGGGTACATGGGGAGCTGCACCGTATGTTGCATAACGAATGACCCTTAAACTTCACATTTGTTTTACTGTCAGGAATAACATTAGACTAAATGAAGAGATGTTTTGCTTGAACGGATTGAAGTGATTAGTCTTTGACAAACACATAGCTCTTCTGCACACAAGAAAAGTGACAACGGATCATTAGGCTTTAAACAGATAGCACAAAAGAGCTGACATGGCTACTGTAGACCCTGGAAGAATTGATGCACCTTGAATACCTTGGAGACCAAATCAGATATCTATCCTTTCCACAGTTCTGATTCTCCTATGGTAAGTACATTTGGCTGACTAAGTACATAGGAAATATACACAGTTATAAGTTCATTATATAAAGCTCTCTAATGTATTTATTAACATGCCGAAAAGTGGAAATAGAGGGCTGGGGACATTAACCCCCTTATCATTCATACTACTATACTATTGTTATATTACTTTTAATTTTGTCAGTAAAGAGCAGTAATCTTTTAGACTTAGTCTACAAATTATATTCTAGTAGATAGGGACAGTTTTATAGTATTTTTTTTTTATACAGTGGAAGAATTAGTATTATAGTAGTTATATTCTTATACATTGGAGGCGGTATTATAGTAGTTATATTTGTGTACATAGGAGCAGTATTATAGTAGTTATATTCTTGTACATAGGAGGCAGTATTATTGTAGTTATATTCTTATACATAGGAGCAGTATTATAGTAGATATATTCTTGTACATAGGAGGCAGTATTATAGTAGTTATAGTATTGTACATAAGAGCAGTTTTATAGTAGATATATTCTTGTACATAGGAGGCAGTATTATAGTAGTTATAATATTATACATTGGAGGCAGTATTATAGTAGTTATATTTGTGTACATAGGAGGCAGTATTATAGTAGTTATATTCTTGTACATAGGAGCAGTATTATAGTAGATATATTCTTGTACATAGGGGGCAGTATTATAATAGTTATAGTATTGTACATAAGAGTAGTATTATAGTAGATATATTATTGTACATAGGAGCAGTATTATAGTAGATATATTCTTGAACATAGGAGCAGTATTATAGTAGATATATTCTTGTACATAAGATCAGTATTATAGTAGTTATATTCTTGTACATAGGAGCAGTATTATAGTAGTTATATTCTTGTACATTGGAGGCAGTATTATAGTAGTTATAATCTTGTACATAGGATAAATACTATAGTAGTTATATTCTTGTAAATAGGAGGCAGTATTATAGTAGTTATATTCTTGTAAATAGGAGGCAGTATTATAGTAGTTATATTCTTGTACATAGGATGCTGTATTATAGTAGTTATATTCTTGTACATAGGAGTCAGTATTATAGTAGTTATATTCTTGTACATAGGAGGCAGAATTATAGTAGTTATATTCCTGTACATAGGAGCAGTATTATAGTAGTTATATTCTTGTACATAGGAGCAGTATTATAGTAGTTATTTTCTTGTACATAGGAGCAGTATTGTAGTAGTTATATTCTTGTGCATTGTGGCAGTATTTTAGTAATTATATTATGTACATAGGTGGTAGTTTAATAGGAGTTACATTTATGTACATAATTGGTAGTATAATAGTTATAGTAGTTTTTATAGTAATTATATTTTATTTATATAGGTGGGAGTATCATCATATATCAGTACTCTTGTCTATAGGGAGCAGTATTATAGTAGTTATATGTTTCTTCATAGGGCGTACATTATGGTTATCAGGTCTGACGTTAGAGGGGTGGTCTAGGTTCACTGACAAGGGTCTGCTTTTCTGGGGGGAAAAAAACATACTCTACCATGAATGTGTCAGACACTGCTATGGCTTAGCCACATTCACTTGAATGCAGACATTAAGGAAGCCTTTCACAAACATTAAGCAATGTTCTCTAGTGCTCATCAGGTACTTCAAGCAAACATCTGATTTCTTCTCACAACATATTTCACAAGGTAACTTCAAAGACTGAATTCAAGACATAAGTAGCAAACAAGGTATAAGAGAATGAATACATTTGGCCTTCTTTAAATCCTGGCAGATGTTACTTGGCCAACTGCTATAAATATGCATTCTCTGGGAAAAGGTTACGTGTAAATATCCTTTAAATTGCTCCTGTATCTGGAGAAACATCTGTCTGAGAAAAGATTATAGCACTTAAGCTAAAGTTGTAAGGCATAAATTAAATAAGATCTCAGAGCATTTGCATACTTTTGGCATTCATCGAGTGCTAAAACATGGGGGTGGTCATCCTCAGACATGGTGATAACAGCCTGCCTGTTGAAGGCCCCTCTCCGACTCTGGTCTACAGTATGGCGTGTGATGGATGAGGTAGTAGAGCTTGTCCAGTAGAGAGTATCCCAGGCTCGGTGATAAGCCAGACCTTCCACAGAGCCCACATCTGTCAAGTAAACACAACAGAAAAATTAGATTACTTCCTGCTGTTCGATAACCTTAGGAAGCCGTGTAATATTTCATTTGTAATGTCTCAATTTGGTCTCAACTGTGCCAAAAAAATCTAAAAAAACAGACATTTAGCTGCCAAATTGATGATAGTAAGTTGAATCCATTTAGATTAACAGATTACTATTTAATTTTTTGTAAAAATCCAACCTTATAATAAAAAAATGAAATGGGTTTGAAATGTTAACCGGTGTCTGTGACCTGGAGATCATTGTTAAACCAGAAACAATGCCTTGTAGGTCTAGCTTAGATAATTGTAATGATACCTTTCACTTAGTGATCCATTGCTGCATTCTGGAGAAATAGTACTTTTAAATGTTATGCAAATTAGCACTTAAGTGCATCAAGGGTGGGCTCAAGCATGTGCACTCTTGGGGCTCATGCTTCCTCTTTTAGACCCTCCTTCTCCTTCTTGTTTGATAGGGCCAGGTGAAATGACCATGCAGGAACCTGGTGCTGTCAAGAAGAAGAAGGGAGATGGAGCTGATGGAGGAAAAAAGAGGAGTGAAGGTGCACAGAATGGCTTGAGCCCACCCTCGGTGCACTTAACTGATCATTTGCATATGGATTAAAAGTACTTTTTCTCTAGAATAATGCAATGAAGAGCTAAATGAAAGGTATCATTACCTTCAGCTGAGCTAGCCCTGAACAATTATGGTATATAGATTATTGTGGATCACAATGGATTTATTGGAGTAAAGATTTTGACCCATCTAAGACATTGATGACATAGTATTTGGATATGTCATTAATGTTAGAAAGGTGCAGGTCCTACCTCTGGGACCCACTCCTATCTAGACAACGGGGTCCCTGAAGTGAAGGAAAAGCACATTGTTCATTCTAGCAATATGCTATCAATGTCCCAGATGGAAATACCCCTTTAAGTGTCTTTAATGTTGATTTATTTTTTAGCGTTTATGTTTTTAGAATATATTATCTAATTTTATTACTGCTTCATTGGTCAAAAAAATAACAGTATGAAAATTATACTATGAAAACTGTATCCCCTCTGTTGCCCTTGATAAAGCTGCACTTCGGGTATTCAAATGCCCCCTCTTCTGTCCGCCACCCTTTATCTAAGTCATTATTTGCAATGGGAAAATTTAAGTGACTTTTCAAGGAAACGCTAAATTTGATGGCTGGAAGTCAAATTTATGCCTTGAATTTACATGCATATTCTCAAGCGGATTAGCTCCATTGAAGTTCAATGAACCTGATCAGTGGCTTTTCAATGAGGAAAGATGAAAATTCTACAGATTATAAAATCCATTAGATGATAATGGAAGAAGGCAAAATGAGGCATTCACACCCATCGGTGGTGGAATCTCTGATCAAAATTCTGGACAGAATCCACAACATGTGAACATACTATAATGCAGTCCAAAATATAAGAGTGAATCTGGATCGCACATCCTCATACTGTGTTTTGATCTAATAACTGCTTCTCAGCATAATCAACATCGCTTCTCAGAGCAATTAATAGTATAACGCCCCCTATGTTGCATGCTATACATGATTAGTATACATTTTGATCAAAAAGAATAGGCTCACTCACTACGGCAAGGTTGCCTCCTCAAATGGTAACCTACTTTATATTTGGCGCAGTGCTGCGCAGCAACCACCGGCGCTGCAGCACCGCACCAGGAAGCGACGGGACCCGGCAGCCAAACAGTGCCTGGCATTGCCACCCTGGCACTGGGCCCCACCAACCCACCAGCACAGTACCAAAGCAACAATGGCCGCCGCGCAGCACCGCACCATGTGAACGGTTGTCAAAGCTCACCTTATCACATGCTATCAGGAACGGCAACTGAGAGGTAGTTGGGATTTGTAAATCTTTATGCAGACTTCTGCTAATTTAAATCACCTGGACCGAATGGGGAGGGTTGCTGGTATCAGAGAGGAAAAAACCGGACAGATTATCCAAAACATATCCAAAATATTAGAGTGAATCTGGATCGCACATCCTCATACTATGTTTTGATCTAATAACTGCTTCTCAGCATAGTTAACATCTCTTCTCAGCGCAATTAATGGTATAACGCCCCCTATGTTGCATGTTATACATGAGGCATTAGTATACATTTTGATTAAAAGCTTAGGCCCACTCACACGACAAGGTTGCCTCCTCCAGTGGGAACCTACTCTACATTTGGCGCTGAGCTGCCGCGGGACCCAGCAGCTAAACAGCGCCCCGCTGCTTGGCAAAGCCACTCTGGCACTACTGGTTGCTGGGTCCCGCCGCTTGCTGGTGCGGTGCTGCGGATATGTTTTGGAGAATCTGTCTCTTTTTTCCTCTCTGATACCAGCACTCCTCCCCATTCGGTCCAGGTGATTTTAATTAGCAGGAGTCTGCATAAGGGTTTCCTGAGAGCATGTGATAAGGTGAGCTTTGACAACTGTTCACATGGTCCCATTGCTGCTTTGGTGCTGTGCTGGTGGGTTGGTGGGACCCAGTGTCAGGGTGGCTTTGCCAAGCAGCAGGGGCGCTGTTTGGCTGCTGGGTCCCGCCGATTGCTGGTGCGGTCCTGTGGTGCCTGTGGTCGGCGCACACCACTGCACCAAATTTAGAGTAGGTTCCCACTCGAGGAGGAAACCTTGTCGTGGTGAGTGGGCCTATGCTTTTTGATCAAAATGTATACTTCTGCCTCATGTATAGCAACATAGGGGGCGTTATACCATTACTTGCTCTTTGAAGCGATGTTAATTATGCTGAGAAGCAGTTATTAGATCAAAACATAGTATGAGGATGTGCGATTCAGATTCACTCTTATATTTTGGATACTATAATGCAGTGTCACACACAGACTGAGGTAGAGAGATGGTAACGTAATTGCCCCTCCACTCTTCCCCTCTCACAGCATGAGCTTCACATAGACACTAAGGAAAGGATGCTACTGGTTCATCTCCCTCTTCTCCCCTCCACCACAACCCCAGACAATAGATATTGTTTCACTATAGATGGATTTCTCTTAGGATTGAATGGGTCTCTGAAAATTTAGAGTATTCCTCCAGGCCCGTATAGGAGAACTACATGCTGCTTGAAGGTGATGCTACTTTCCTCAAGTAAGAAATACTGTATTACACAATTTCATGTATTCGCCCAAAAAATATATGTATATGTCAAAAAATATAATGACAGGTACATTTTTATTCAGTAATTTATAACCCAATATCCTACAGATAGTTATTTTCTTATATTAACAGATACAGAAATCTAATTAACTATGTGCCGCCAGTATTTTAATATCATCGGCTCAGTTTTGCTGTGGACATTTTTGATGAAACATGTCAGATTCCAGGATATTATTAATATAACAGAGAACATTTCTCAAAAGGTCTTCTTTTATTTGCAACTAAAACACTTGACATTTATTAATATAATGACACGGGAGGGCAGGACTTAACACAAATTTGTTATTTTAGCACTTATTCAAAAAGCCTAGCCTCAAAGTAAATGACCTTCATCTTAACAGTTTATAACTGTATGAGAAAGTCCAAGACCTGTAGGAATCTGCGAAGTACAGATTCATTATTCCTGACGCTTCCTAAACCTTTCTTTCAAAATGACTTTGATAGATTCTCATCCGCTGATACTTTCATGCCAAGTCAGCAAGAAGCCACTTGTACCACCACAGAGATGAAACAGATGTTACTTTATCTTATATTCTTTGTAATTTGAGTGATAACTACAGCAGCTACTCTGCGTGGGATAAAAAGTAATAGAAAAAAAGGAAAAACCAAAAACTTGTCCTCAAACAAAAATATTGGGGGCCAGCAACATTTATTAAGGCTGGCATATTACACACTGGTCTTAAAAAGGTTTTCCGGGATCTATATATTGATGACCAATCCTCAAGATAGGCTATCATTATAAGATTGGCAGGGGTCCGCCTACCGGCATCATTGCCAATTAAATGCTTAAAGAGGCTCCAGCGCTCCCATAAGCGTCATGGCCTCCTCGTAGCTTACCATGCAGAGCGTCATCCATTGTATAGCGCCCGTGCTTGGATTGAAGTTGAGCCTCAGATTTCCCAAAAAGGGTCAACTAACAAAATTCTGGGCAAAGATTAAATTGTTTGTGCCATTGTATTCATCAATAAGACCTGAAACTGCCACTGAAGGTGGAGTGCATGATCAATTCGACAAAATCCAGGTACTCATCCCCTATTATAATAATTGCTATTTTTGTTTGCGATCATTGTTCACTTTCTGAGCAAATTTTCATCTTGCTCATTTAAAACCATCTTTTTAGTTGCTTCCTATCAGACTAAATAGAAAAATATGCATTGATCTACACCTTAAAAATGAACATCCTATTGATCCTGAAAAAGAGAATATCAAAACGAGCAATTTTTTTTTTCCAGTTTACTTATCCAATAAAAATCCTATCTATATGTTGAAGGGCTATTCCTGGACTGCAATACAGAAAGACAATCCTTTACATAGGTCATCAGTATAAGATAGAGGTGGTTCTGACACGTTTGCCAATTAGTTGACTGATGGGGCTTTATTTGCGGTGGTGTCTGTGTCTGTAATTGTAGCTCCCTGCACTACAGTTCCATTGGAGCAACCTATATAATTCAATACAATGAAGCCAACGTCAAACCCTCAGCAATATAATATATGGTACAGCGGTGGGTGT
Source organism: Bufo bufo (assembly GCF_905171765.1). Lineage (NCBI taxonomy): Eukaryota > Metazoa > Chordata > Amphibia > Anura > Bufonidae > Bufo > Bufo bufo. Next base: position 212,476,928 of record NC_053395.1, on the reverse strand, counting down.
GGGATCATTGTGTCAACTAATAGATTTAACTTTGTGCAAATCCTAAGGGTGTTATTCTGTGGGTCCCCTAATTTTCACCCTTTAACTCCTGTACAGAGATCTGGAATTTGCTACAGGGGAACCACCAGGCCGCTACCTCTTGAAGAAGTCTCTGTATGATTGACAGCTGACCCACAGGTGTCAAAGTTACTGATGTAGGGCACCAAGGAGTCAGGCGGAACCATATTCAGGAAAAGGTCAAGGCCAGGCCAGGGCAGATACAGTAAATGGTCGAAGTTCTATCCATACAGCCAAGAGTCAGGTCAGAATCCAGTCAACAGGCAGAAAGTTGGTACTTGGGCAGACAACTGAACAAACATGTTTGCAGGAAACCAGCACAGGGGAAAGCGCTTTAAGTATCCCAAGTTTTGCAGCCATTGGCTGATGAAGATCAGGGTGTGCACATGCTGGCCCAATAAGGGCCAGAGGGAGCGCACATGAACACCCTATGGGCAGAGAAGGAGAGCTCAGAGGAGGCGAGCCCTTGCCGGCCTGCAGACCAGATAGTAGAGAAGCTAGCAGGAGGCTGGTCCAGGCCACCAGGCAAGGTAAGCAGAACAGAGGCGACCAAGAGCCATTGCTGTAACAGTATTGAAAACCATACTGAAGTCCTGGAGAACCCCTCTAAAAAACACCTATGGACATCACAGAAGGGGGTTCTTAGTGGAGATTTCACATGACTTTAATTGGTTGTAGTTTAAAACAACCTTTCTTAGAGGAAATATATGGTCACAGCTAATCACATGGGTTTCAGTACCTGGGTCAACACTGATCAGCTAAGCCTTGGCAAGTTTTAATTCAAGGAGTGTTAGGGCAATGTTTTTTCATCAAACCTGTCTAAATCTATAAAATGCCCTAATAACACTGATTAAGCGGTTGCAATGGGACACAGTTAGAGTTGAGCGAACACCTGGATGTTCGGGTTCGAGAAGTTCGGCCGAACTTCCCGGAAATGTTCGGGTTCGGGATCCGAACCCGATCCGAACTTCGTCCCGAACCCGAACCCCATTGAAGTCAATGGGGACCCGAACTTTTGGGCACTAAAAAGGCTGTAAAACAGCCCAGGAAAGAGCTAGAGGGCTGCAAAAGGCAGCAACATGTAGGTAAATCCCCTGCAAACAAATGTGGATAGGGAAATGAATTAAAATTAAAATTAAAAAAATAAAAATGAACCAATATCAATTGGACAGAGGTCACATAGCAGAGAATCTGGCTTCACGTCAGCAGAGAATCAGTCTCTTCATGCCATAGCAAAAAATCTGGCTTCATGTCAGCAGAGAATCAGTCTCTTCATGCCATAGCAGAGAATCTGGCTTCATGTCAGCGCAGAATCAGTCTTCATGTCATAGCAGAGAATCAGGCTTCACGTCACCCACCACTGGAACAGGCCACTGTCACACATTTAGGCCCCGGCACCCAGGCAGAGGAGAGAAGTCCCGTAACTGAGAATCTGGCCTTATGTCAGCGCAGAATCTTCTTCATGTCATAGCAGAGAATCAGGCTTCACGTCACCCACCACTGGAACAGGCCACTGTCACACATTTAGGCCCAGGCACCCAGGCAGAGGAGAGAGGTCCCGTAACAGAGAATCTGGCCTTATGTCAGCGCAGAATCTGTATTCATGTCATAGCTGAGAATCAGGCTTCACGTCACCCACCACTGGAACAGGCCACTGTCACACATTTAGGCCCCGGCACCCAGACAGAGGAGAGGTTCATTCAACTTTGGGTTGCCCCGCAATATAATGGTAAAATGAAATTAAAAATAGTATTGAATGAGGAAGTGCCCTGGAGTAGAATAATATATTGTTAGGGGAGGTAGTTAATATCTAATCTGCACAAGGGATGGACAGGTCCTGTGGGATCCATGCCTGGTTCATTTTTATGAACGTCAGCTTGTCCACATTGGCTGTAGACAGGCGGCTGCGTTTGTCTGTAATGACGCCCCCTGCCGTGCTGAATACACGTTCAGACAAAACGCTGGCCGCCGGGCAGGCCAGCACCTCCAAGGCATAAAAGGCTAGCTCTGGCCACGTGGACAATTTGGAGACCCAGAAGTTGAATGGGGCCGAACCATCAGTCAGTACGTGGAGGGGTGTGCACAGGTACTGTTCCACCATGTTAGTGAAATGTTGCCTCCTGCTAACTCGTTCCGTATCAGGTGGTGGTGCAGTTAGCTGTGGCGTGGTGACAAAACTTTTCCACATCTCTGCCATGCTAACCCTGCCCTCAGAGGAGCTGGCCGTGACACAGCTGCGTTGGCGACCTCTTGCTCCTCCTCTGCCTTCGCCTTGGGCTTCCACTGGTTCCCCTGTGACATTTGGAAATGCTCTCAGTAGCGCGTCTACCAACGTGCGCTTGTACTCGCGCATCTTCCTATCACGCTCCAGTGTAGGAAGTAAGGTGGGCACATTGTCTTTGTACCGGGAATCCAGCAGGGTGGCAACCCAGTATTCCACACACGTTAAAATGTGGGCAACTCTGCTGTCGTTGCGCAGGCACTGCAGCATGTAGTCGCTCATGTGTGCCAGGCTGCCCAGAGGTAAGGACAAGCTGTCCTCTGTGGGAGGCGTATCGTCATCGTCCTGTGTTTCCCCCCAGCCACGCACCAGTGATGGGCCCGAGCTGCTTTGGGTGCCACCCCGCTGTGAACATGCTTCATCCTCATCCTCCTCCACCTCCTCCTCATCCTCGTCCTCCTCGTCCTCCAGTAGTGGTCCCTGTCTGGCCACATTTGTACCTGGCCTCTGGTGTTGCAAAAAACCTCCCTCTGAGTCACTTTGAAGAGACTGGCCTGAAAGTGCTAAAAATGACCCCTCTTCCTCCTCTTCCTCCTGGGCCACCTCCTCTTCCATCATCGCCCTATGTTTTTTTTCTCAAGGAGACATAGAAGTGGTATTGTAACGCTGATAACGGCGTCATCGCCACTGGCCATGTTGGTGGAGTACTCGAAACAGCTCAACAGGGCACACAGGTCTCACATGGAGGCCCAGTCATTGGTGGTGAAGTGTGTCTGATCCGCAGTGCGACTGACCCGTGCGTGCTGCAGCTGAAACTCCACTATGGCCTGCTGCTGCTCGCACAGTCTGTCCAGCATATGCAAGGTGGAGTTCCACCTGGTGGGTACGTCGCATATGAGGCGGTGAGCGGGAAGGCCGAAGTTACGCTGTAGCGCAGACAGGCGAGCAGCGGCAGGGTGTGAACGCTGGAAGCGCGAACAGACGGCCCGGACTTTATGCAGCAGCTCTGACATGTTGGGGTAGTTGCGAATGAACTTCTGCACCACCAAATTCAGCACATGCGCCAGGAAAGGGATGTGCGTCAAACCGGCTAGTCCCAGAGCTGCAACGAGATTTCGCCCATTATCGCACACCACCAGGCCGGGCTTGAGGCTCACCGGCAGCAACCACTCGTCGGTCTGTTGTTCTATACCCCGCCACAACTCCTGTGCGGTGTGGGGCCTGTCCCCCAAACATATGTTTCAGAATGGCCTGCTGACGTTTACCCCGTGCTGTGCTGAAGTTGGTGGTGAAGGTGTGTGGCTGACTGGATGAGCAGGTGGAAGAAGAGGAGGAGGAAGCTGAGTAGGAGGAGGAGGAGGAGACAGGAGGCAAAGAATGTTGCCCTGCGATCCTTGGCGGCGGAAGGACGTGCGCCAAACAGCTCTCCGCCTGGGGCCCAGCCGCCACTACATTTACCCAGTGTGCAGTTAGGGAGATATAGCGTCCCTGGCCGTGCTTACTGGTCCACGTATCTGTGGTTAGGTGGACCTTGCCACAGATGGCGTTGCGCAGTGCACACTTGATTTTATCGGACACTTGTTTGTGCAGGGAAGGCACGGCTCTCTTGGAGAAGTAGTGGCGGCTGGGAACAACATACTGTGGGACAGCAAGTGACATGAGCTGTTTGAAGCTGTGTGTGTCCACCAGCCTAAATGACAGCATTTCATAGGCCAGTAGTTTAGAAATGCTGGCATTCAGGGCCAGGGATCGAGGGTGGCTAGGTGGGAATTTACGCTTTCTCTCAAATGTTTGTGAGATGGAGAGCTGAACGCTGCTGTGTGACATGGTTGATATGCTTGGTGACGCAGGTGGTGGTGTTGGTGGTACATCCCATGTTTGCTGGGCGGCAGGTGCCAACGTTCCTCCAGAGGCGGAGGAAGAGGCCGAGGCGGCGGCAGCAGCAGAAGAGGCCGAGGCAGCAGCAGCAGAAGAGGTAGCAGGGGGAGCCTGAGTGACTTCTTTGTTTTTAAGATGTTTACTCCACTGCAGTTCATGCTTTGCATGCAGGTGCCTGGTCATGCAGGTTGTGCTAAGGTTCAGAACGTTAATGCCTCGCTTCAGGCTCTGATGGCACAGCGTGCAAACCACTCGGGTCTTGTCGTCAGCACATTGTTTGAAGAAGTGCCATGCCAGGGAACTCCTTGAAGCTGCCTTTGGGGTGCTCGGTCCCAGATGGCGGCGGTCAGTAGCAGGCGGAGTCTCTTGGCGGCGGGTGTTCTGATTTTGCCCACTGCTCCCTCTTTTGCTACGCTGTTGGCTCGGTCTCACCACTGCCTCTTCCTCCGAACTGTGAAAGTCAGTGGCACGACCTTCATTCCATGTGGGGTCTAGGACCTCATCGTCCCCTGCATCGTCTTCCACCCAGTCTTGATCCCTGACCTCCTGTTCAGTCTGCACACTGCAGAAAGACGCAGCAGTTGGCACCTGTGTTTCGTCATCATCAGAGACGTGCTGAGGTGGTATTCCCATGTCCTCATCATCAGGAAAAATAAGTGGTTGTGCGTTAGTGCATTCTATCTCTTCCACCCCTGGGGAAGGGCTAGGTGGATGCCCTTGGGAAACCCTGGCAGCAGAGTCTTCAAACAGCATAAGAGACTGCTGCATAACTTGAGGCTCAGACAGTTTCCCTGATATGCATGGGGGTGATGTGACAGACCGATGGGCTTGGTTTTCATGCGCCATCTGTGCGCTTTCTGCAGAAGACTGGGTGGGAGATAATGTGAACGTGCTGGATCCACTGTCGGCCACCCAATTGACTAATGCCTGCACCTGCTCAGGCCTTACCATCCTTAGAATGGCATTGGGCCCCACCAAATATCGCTGTAAATTCTGCTGGCTACTGGGACCTGAGGTAGTTGGTTCACTAGGACGTGTGGCTGTGGCAGAACGGCCACGTCCTCTCCCAGCACCAGAGGGTCCACTAACACCACCACGACCATGTCCACGTCCGCGTCCCTTATTAGATGTTTTCCTCATTGTTCCCGTTCACCACAATTTTGAGAATGGCAAATTTGGGAATGGTTTTTCAACCCAGAAAAAAAAGTGTGCTTTTACGGTCACTACAAATAACTTGACCAGCTAAAACAGTAGAGATTTGGTTAAATAGAGATGTGAGGCCTGTTTTTTTTTGCGCTGTGCGACAGGTATAGGTTTAATCACAGAATCAGATTTCTATCAGCACGCTAGCGTGTGTCTTAGGTTTTTCTGAATGACACTATCACTAGCTTCAATGTAAGATATTCTTTTTGGGATAGATTTCAAGTAGGCCTCAAATACCAGAAACTATTTATTTTGAGAATGGCAAATTTGGGAATGCTTTTTCAACCCAGAAAAAAAAGTGTGCTTTTACGGTCACTACAAATAACTTGACCAGCTAAAACAGTAGAGATTTGGTTAAATAGAGATGTGAGGCCTGTTTTTTTTTGCGCTGTGTGACAGGTATAGGTTTAATCACAGAATCAGATTTCTATCAGCACGCTAGAGTGTGTCTTAGGATTTTCTGAATGACACTATCACTAGCTTCAATGTAAGATATTCTTTTTGGGATAGATTTCAAGTAGGCATCAAATACCAGAAACTAGTTATTTTGCGAATGGCAAATTTGGGAATGGTTTTTCAACCCAGAAAAAAAAGTGTGCTTTTACGGTCACTACAAATAACTTGACCAGCTAAAACAGTAGAGATTTGGTTAAATAGAGATGTGAGGCCTGTTTTTTTTTTGCGCTGTGTGACAGGTATAGGTTTAATCACAGAATCAGATTTCTATCAGCACGCTAGCGTGTGTCTTAGGTTTTTCTGAATGACACTATCACTAGCTTCAATGTAAGATATTCTTTTTGGGATAGATTTCAAGTAGGCCTCAAATACCAGAAACTAGTTATTTTGAGAATGGCAAATTTGGGAATGATTTTTCAACCCAGAAAAAAAAGTGTGCTTTTACGGTCACTACAAATAACTTGACCAGCTAAAACAGTACAGATTTGGTTAAATAGAGATGTGAGGCCTGTTTTTTTTTGCGCTGTATGACAGGTATAGGTTTAATCACAGAATCAGATTTCTATCAGCACGCTAGCGTGTGTCTTAGGTTTTTCTGAATGACACTATCACTAGCTTCAATGTAAGATATTATTTTTGGGATAGATTTCAAGTAGGCCTCAAATACCAGAAACTAGTTATTTTGAGAATGGCAAATTTGGGAATGGTTTTTCAACCCAGAAAAAAAAGTGTGCTTTTACGGTCACTACAAATAACTTGACCAGCTAAAACAGTACAGATTTGGTTGAATAGAAATGTCAGGTCTATTTTTTAGGCGCTGGGTGACAGGCTCAACTTGCCCCTGATGTAATATATGGCCAAAAAATAACCACACTGTTGATGGTTAAATGCACTTGGGTGACACAGGCTCAGCCTGCACCAGATGTAGTATATGGCCAAAAAATAATCAGACTGTCGATGGTTAAATGCACTTCGGTGACACAGGCTCAGCCTGCAGCTGATGTAGTATATGGCCAAAAAATAACCAGACTGTTGATGGTTAAATGCACTTCGGTGACACAGGCTCAGCCTGCAGCTGATGTAGGATATAGCACAAAATAACCACACTATCGATGGTTAAATACACTTGGTGATAGCTTGTGCTGGCGCACCACAAGTCACAAAATGGCCGCCGATCACCCCAGAAAAAAAGTGATCTAAAAACGCTCTGGGCAGCCTCAAAAAAGTGAGCAAGTCAATAATAGCACTTCAATGATCCACAGCTGCAGATCGATCACAGAATGAAGTCTTTTGGAGGAGTTAATCTGCCTAATCTCGCCCTAACGTCGCAGCTGCAACCTCTCCCTATACTGATCATAGCAGAGTGACGTGCGGCGCTACGTGACTCCAGCTTAATTAGAGGCTGGGTCACATGGTGCACTGGCCAATCACAGCCATGCCAATAGTAGGCATGGCTGTGATGGCCTCTTGGGGCAAGTAGTATGACGCTTGTTGATTGGCTGCTTTGCAGCCTTTCAAAAAGCGCCAAGAAAGAGCCGAACACCGAACCCGAACCCGGACTTTTACGAAAATGTTCGGGTTCGGGTCGTTGTGACACGGACACCCCAAAATTCGGTACGAACCCGAACTATACAGTTCGGGTTCGCTCATCCCTAGACACAGTGGTTCCTATATGTCACAATTGTGCCTTTTTACATTAAACCTTACTCCAACAGTTGTAGAGCCTGTAAGGTGATCTTTTTTGGTTTTACTACTTAATCTGATGCATTGATTTGCACCTAAAACAGACATTCTTTTAAAACATTGTGATGGGAGTTGCCAATGCCATTTTACCCATTAGATTATGCTTAGGACATATAGCAGCTGTATTAATTTTATGATATTATTATGGTAAACTTCTTTAAGTGGAGATAGCTCAGGTTAATAGCACATTTAATAATTATTTTTTTTTTACGGTATGGTCTTAATAAATTGTACTAATTTTGGGGATCCAGATATTTTTTTTTCTTACAGTCTTTGGTCATTTGTCATTTATTGCCATTGTGCAGTTGTGTATCTGTATCCCCATTGTGTCATTGAACAGATTTCACTTAGCGCTACTTCTAAGGACATTTTTAAAGTGGCCCCCCTGTTCTTCAGCCTTAAATCCCTATACAGGAACCACCAGGCCGTTACAGTACCTCATAGAGTAGTCTCTATTCAGTGACAGCTAACCAAGAAGTCTCATAAGACATTGGTGTGTGGCACCAAAGGGGGCAGGCAAAATCATATTTGTTCAATCTGCTTAACAGGCCAAAAGTTGAGGTAGGTAGCACAGGGTGAATATATAAGAGTCAGGCAGAGGTCAGGTCATCCAGTAGAGTGTCAAATCTGGAAAACAGGCATAGGTTGGGCATAGGAAATCAGAATGGAAAGTAGCACACCTTCACGGGGACCAGCATGCTAAAGAGCCTATTGCTCTGGTACCCTTCCCTCTGCAGTAGGCTGGCAGACTAGGATGTGTGCGTTTTGGCCCATGTAGCACAGCATGGAGTGGATGTCCCTACCTAGAAGGGACAGGGAGATAATGGTGGGCACAGACTAATGGGACACAAGAGCAGAGGCTAGGAGCGTGCAGTGACATCATTATGCTCAGCGCAGGTCATGCGGCAGATCTTTTTCAATCAAGAGAGGAGCGGACTGCCTCTGCCCGAGCAAGTGGATGAGGTGAGTGATTTTTTTTAAACCCAAAAGGCCATATTGCACTAGCGTATTACCGTTTTTAACAGCCGTTAGACTAGTGCACTTCTTTCTGAGTGGCCATTAAAAACAGTCCCATTGATTAATAAGCTGAATGGGGTTTTAACATAGCAATTCATGACAAATTAATTCGGAACAAATCTAATTTCTTGTCAAACTTCGGCAAAGCTGCCAAATCAAATTTTTCAAAAATTCTTCTTCTTCTACAGTGGCTGTAACCATCGGAGAAAGGGAGCTGGCAGGTACGGATTGTCGGTGTTAAAGGAAGAATATCTCTGTACCCATGGAGTCTGGTAGAGCCTATATGGCAGTGCACTCAGGCTGTCCTGCTTCCATGCACTGCTGTGTAAGGTCCGCTGGGCATGGCTCTGCCATTGCATGAAACCTTACTGTAATTAGAACATTTGTCTAAATGAATGTGCTGCTGATATGCCGAATGAATAAATACAGTGTATTCACCTGCTCTGACATCTCCAAATACATCAGTAATGGGGACTAGACCAGCTGATTAAATATCTACATAAAACAAGACAATATCTTATGATTTACAGAGGCGATGGAAGAGTGATCACATCATTACACTGCCAAATACCATCTATCACTTTTACTGAATTTAACGAAGATGGATTACATCCTAAAGGAGGGATGCAAGCTATAAATATATTCATTCTGATCTTCATCTGACTTTCTCTTAGAATAGACAAGCAACAAATCAATAATTGAAGAACGCGCACTTCTGATCCTTTGTTATAAATGATTTTAGGATAAGAAATCCGTTTGGTATAACGAAAAAAGAGAAAGTGTTAGTAGGAGATGAAACGGCTGCACACAGAAACTGGCAACAAAGGGGCTTCTGCAAAAGCAGACACAACTGATTTTGTCTTGCAGCAAAAAAAGTTCTCAAAACCTTTTAAAAAGGAACATGTGATGGTAAAAAAAAAAAAAAAACCTCCACCCAAAACAGGAAAGGAAGATCAAATCAGTATTGAAAGGTTGGGACTAGAAATGAGAAAATCAATTCCTTAGACTCAAAATTCGATCAGAACTTTTTGAAGAATTTGTATTTGTTAGAATCAGAATTTCTTGAAAAAAATTTGGGGACAAATTTAGATTCTGGAGAGAGAGAGAGAGAGAAAGAAAGAGAGGGAGATTTTCCATGCATTGATAGTATTTTCGATTCAGGTAGAAAGGATTTGTGTCTGAATCAAATCTCTTGGTCGATTCGGACTAATCTTAACCAAAACCAATTTTTTGAAATTCACCTGTCTCTTGATGGTGATCTCAGCTGCAACACCCATCAAGCGACCAAAGATCACTGTGCAACAGTGTAGCCATAGAACTCAATGGAGTTGCAGTGCAACTTTCAAGTTGCCGTGACCCCAGAATTGCTAAAAAAAAATTGCTGGATTTTTTGTGATTCTGGGGTCATAGTTGTGGCTAATTGTGAGTTGCACTACATACCCATTTAGTCCTATGGCTGCACTACTACACAGTGATCCTTGGTCGTGAGGTCGGTATCGTGTAGGCCCAGGCTAAAGGTGATCATATAGATTAGATTCCTGGTAGTAGAACTCGCTGAGGGGTGCAAAGATACGTGCAGATGTGCCAATATCTTTGCACACTATTATGGAGCAAAACGCCAAACACAACGAGAAAAACCAGTGTTACACTCCGAAATGCGTTGCTTCAAAGAGATGCCATTAAAGAAGGTTCATCCAACTCCCAAAGTGCACTAACCTTTTACCCACACAATAATATGTTGAGACTTCCTGTTCTTTATTAGATAACATAGGATCCGCCATTCACAATAGGTGATATTGCAGCTTACCTGCTGCATCCTGACCTCTGATCAGATCACAGAGCATGTGTTGAAAACTCTCCCATGGAAGTCAATGAGATCAGCTTCGATTGTGTCTATGGTCCATGTAACTGCTCTCAAAGAACAGGAAGTCTTGACATATATTCGGCCTAGTGCCAATGTGAAAAGTGCAGGACCTTTGAATTTTGTTTTCATATTGATAGGGACATGGACAATTAAAAAAACTAACTAAAAAAGTCTGAAAAATATGTTTAACATAAAAAATGTGATTTAAACAATAGATCATTCCTGACACATTCCCTTTAATCAAAGTCTAATTAAAGTCTGGATTGTATTGCATGAGTGGAGATACATTTTTATTTTTTTACTGTTTTATGAATAAATAAGCACAACTGAATATTATTAGAATCATTTCTGGGTTGTACAGATACAAAAACATGACTACATTTTTCCGAAAACAGCTCCCCACAAGGTTGTATGTGGTATTGCAGCTCAGTTATGCTGCAATACCAGACACAACCCATGAATAGGTTTTGGGGATGTTTCTGGGAGAAAGCAACCATGGTTTCATGATCCTGGAACACCCTTCGAGAGGGAAACCTCTGATAAAGCATTTTAACCTATAGAGATGAACTTCATCTGGAAATCAAAGGCTAGTCAGTCAGCTATCACTGCGTCAAATGCCATTTCATTCTGCACATACTGTCCATTGTGTCCTGTCTATTGTCCACATTTATAGAAAACCTGCGCAATCTTAGAGAAATGTGACCCCGGAGGCGTCAAGAAAATAACCTCCTCCCATGCATCTCAGGACTCAGTATTGACTCCTGGAAGCCGTTGACACAAATCACCGATTGCCTTACTGCTGGCTAGAGCGTATTGTCCCACCACAAAGAATTAATTAATGCTTTGATGGTACAATTAGTGTTAAGTACATATTGTAAAAGGCTTCTTCTTTCTTGTTTTATAGCTTTTAAGACCGGTGACTGCAGAGTCCCTGTCATCAATTACGATAACATTATGGGATTCTTAGCTGACACAGCATTCTCCTCTCCTCCGATTGGGTTATTCTACCGAGTGAAAGATGCTTCAGACAAGTTTAATGGTAAGAGCTGGAGGAGAAGGGAAAAAAGCAAAGACATTTGTATAACAATGGGAATTTAATCATGCCATACCTCATCCTGCCTGTATATGCAGCTTCATCAGGCTCTCATATTGATTATATGGTTTAAAAGAAAAGCAAGCACAGAGTTGTCCACCCTTACCTGTCCATGCATTTAACTAAAGGGGCTTTCCAGGCTTCTGGTATTGATGACCTGTCCCCAAGATAGGTCATCTGTCAACAGATTTGTACCTGCGACACTGGCTGACCTGTTACATGTGCACTTGGCAGCTGAAGGCATCTGTGTTGGTCCCATGTAGGGTTGAGCGTACACCTGGAAGTCCCGGGTTCACCGGATTCGCCGCAAAGTTTGGGTTCGGGACCCGAACTTGACCCTAAACCCCTATTGAAGTCAATGGGGACCCAAACTTTGGGGCACTAAAATGGCTCTGAAAAAGTCATAGAAAGGGATAGAGGGCTGCAAAAGGAAGCAAAATAGGGGTAAGAGCAGGACAATTTCTCTGCAAACAAATGTGGATAGGTAAATGAATTAAAATAACATAATTTAAATAATGATCTTGAACTAGGAGGTGGAGGTCAAAGTGGAGTAGGGGGTTGAGGAGGCGGTGGACGTGGCGGTGTAGGTGGAAGCGGTGGTGGAGGATGAGGAGAAGGTAGCCAAAGCTATATATTTTTTTTAATAAATTTGGGAAGACCCCAAAACATTAGGAAATATAAAAAAGAAAACAAAGAGAAAGTGCGCTGGAGCATAACAATGGCTGGGTGTGGCTGGTAAACTTGTCTATTCTGCACAAGGTACGGACAAGTCCTGTGGGATCCATGCCTTGTTCATTTTAATGAACGTGAGCTTGTCCACATTGGCTGTGGACAGGCGGCTGCGCTTGCCTGTGATCACCCCCCCTGGCATGCTGAACACACGTTCGGACAATACAATGGCCGAAGGGCAGGCCAGCACCTCCAAGGCGTAAAGGGCAAGCTCAGGCCATGTGCCCAATTTGGAGACCCAGAAGTTGAATGGGGCAGACCCATCAGTCAGTACGTGTAGGCTGTTGCTGAAATGCCGCCTCCTGTTAAGACGTTCCATATCAGCTGGTGGTGCTGGTTGTTGTGTTGCTGACAAAGCTTTTCCACATTCTTTTCCACATTTCGGCCATGCTAACCCTCCCTTCTGAGGTGCTGGCGGTGCCCTAGCTGCGTTGCCGACTTCTTCCTCCTCCTCTGCCTTCGCCTTGTGTTTCCACTGAGCCCCCGCTGTCAGGTGGGAATGCCATCAGCAGCGTTTCTACCAGCGTGCGCTTGTACTCGCGCAACTTCCGATCACGCTCCAGTGACAGAATTAAGGATGCCACGTTGTCCTTGTAGTGGGGATCCAGCAGGATAGCCACCCAGTAATCAGCACTGGTTAGAATGTGGGCAACTCGGCGGTCGTTGCGCAGGCACGGCAGCATTTAGTTGGTCATGTGTGCCAGGCTGCCTAGAGGCAACGACAAGTTGTCCTCTGTGGGAGGTGTATCGTCTGTGTCCTCTGTATCTCCCCAGCCACGCTCCAGTGATGCCCATGAGCTGCTTTTGGCGCTACCCTGCTGTGAACACGGTTCCTCCATATCATCATCCTCCTCCTCTTCATCCTCCAGAACTGTGCCATGGCTGGACAATTGCGTACCTGGCTTCTGTTGGTGCAGGAACCCACCCTCCGAGCCACTTGTGTATGACTGGCCTGATAACGGTGGAAATGATCCCTCTTCTTCCTCCTCTTATCGTGAATATTGGCACTTCGAGAATTTGCGAATATCTATAATGTAAGGCTATATCTTAGTAATCGCAAATATTCTAGATTTTTTCATCAGTACCCCTGATCCCTCACTGCTTCTTGCTTGTGGGCCAATGAGAAGGCTGCAAGATCTTTGATTTTAGGAGTAGTGTTGATCGCAAACTTTCATAGCAAATTTTCCGATTGCCGATTTTCTCAATCAAGAAAATAATGACTGGAGATCACAAATTCTTGAATTCACAAATATATGACGAATATTTACCCAAATATTCACAAAATATAGCAAATTCAAATATTGCCCCTGCTGCTCATCACTAATAATAACGATGAGGACTGCGTCATCGGCACTGGCCATGTTGGTGGAATACTCGAAACAGCACAACACGGCACACACGTCCCACATGGAGGCCCACTCGTTGGTGGTGAAGCGACTCACCCGTGCATGCTGCTGCTGAAACTCCACTATCGCCTGCTGCTGCTCACACAGTCTCTCCAGCATGTGTAAGGTAGAGTTCCACTTGTCGGCACGTCGCAAATGAGGCGGTGAGCGGGAAGCCAGAAGTTACTCTGCAGTGCAGACAGACGAGCAGCAACAGGGTGAGAACGCCGAAAGCACGTACAGACGGACCGCACTTTCTGCAGCAGTTCTGACATATCGGGGTAATTTTTCAGGAACCTCTGCACCACCAAATTCAGCACATGCGCCAGTCAGGGGATGTGCGTCAAACCGGCTAGGCCCAGAGCTGCTACGAGATTATTCATTTGTAGCTGGCACAGATCGACCATGTCCTCTCCCTGCAACAGGAGCTCCACCAACCCCAGCAGCACCACGACCAGGGCCACGTCCCTTATTTGATGCTCTCCTCATTCTTGGAGGTCACCCACTGAACTAACAGGCAGATTAACTATATTATTTTCCCTGTCACATATACAGTGCAGGTTTACTTCACGCAATAAATGGGTATATGACGTGCACCTAAGGGTACTTTCACACTAGCGTTATTCTTTTCCGGCATTGAGTAGCATCCTAGGGGCTCAATACCGGCAAATAACTGATCAGTTTTATCCCCATGCATTCTGAATGGAGAGCAATCCGTTCAGGATGCATCAGGATGTCTTCAGTTCAGTCTTTTTGCCTTTTCAGGACGGAGATAATACCGCAGCATGCTGCGGTTTTAACGCCAGCCAAAATTCCGGAACACTTGCCGTAATGCCGGATCGGGCATTTTCCGGCAAAACGGATCCGGCATTGCGGTCTTCACATGCTCAGACAGCAAAAATTGTGAAAAAAAATAAATGACGGATCCGTTTTTCCCAATGACACCGGAGAGACGGATCTGGCATTTCAATGCATTTGTCAGACGAATCAGGATCCTGATCCATCTGACAAATGCCATCAGTTTGCATACGTTTTGATGGATCCTGCAGGCAGTTCCGGCGATGGAACTGCCTGCCGGAATCGTCTGCCGCATGTGTGAAAGTACCCTAACTAACAGACGGATTAACTATATCAATTTCCCTGTCACATATGCAGTGCAGGTGTACTTCACGCAATAAATGGGTATATGACGCGTACCTAACTAACAGACGGATTAACTATTATATTTGTGTGTCAGGGGTACAAAGTACAATGTTGCATTGCACCCACAAAAAAAATCTCTGTAGGTCACCCACAGAATTAACAGTCAGATTTATGATTTGCTTTCTGTGTCAGGGGTGCAAAGATGTTGCATTGCACCCACAAAAAAATCGCACTAACACTGTCCCTCACTTCAGCTGCCTGCTTTCTGTCCCTTCACTACTGAGAGCTGATGGGCGGTGCTACACGTGATCCAGCTTATATAGAGGCTGGGTCACATGATGCACCGGCCAATCACAGCCATGCCATTAGTAGGCATGGCTGTAAAAGCTTTTAAGGGCACACAGCTTAAAAGCTTGTTGATTGGCTGCCCTGCAGCATTTTTTTTAACAAGCTTTATTAAATGCCCGAACACCGAACTCGAACCCAATCTTTTAGGGCAAAGTTCGGGTCCGGGTACCAAAAATCGTAAAGTTCGGTACGGATCCGAACTTTACAGTTCGGGTTCGCTCAACACTAGTCCCATGTGCTCGCATTGCTGAGAAAAAAAGAAGTTGTGAAACTATATCCCCCAGCATGCTTTATTCACTTCTATGGAAGTTCTGAGAACAACCAAGCAAGTTTGCATGCTGGGAGTTGTAGTTTCACCACACCTGGAGTGCCGAAGGTTGCTGATCCCTGCCCTAGGAGCAACGGGGGTATTGCTGCTACACCTAGAGGGTCAATTTTCTCTGCAACTAGTGTGCCCTCTTCATTTGACAGGATGACGTCACTCCCAATCAAAGTGGGTGCAGTAGTTGCAGAGAGAGCAGAGGGTCTAAGTGTAATGGCAATGCCCTCATCGCTCTCAGAGGCTCATTTGCATATATTAAAACTTCATTTTCATAGATGAAAATCTTCTGACAGATGCCTTTAAATGTAAATAGTGCAAGATCATGGTGTAAAAGTATTCCATCTCAGTGCATGTAACGGATGGGTGTTGAGATATTACAGCTTGTGCGGAGGTCGGCAGGAATTACTGAGCTCATCTGTCACACCATTCTTTGTAAAGCCTAGAAATGGTTGTGCGTGAAAATCCCAGTAACTGAGCCGATTGTGAAATACTCAGACCGGCCCGTCTGGCACCAACAACCATGCCACGCTCAAAATTGCCTAAATCACTTTTCTTTCCCATTCTGACATTCAGTTTGGAGTTCAGGAGATTGTCTTGACCAGGACCACCCCCCGAAATGCATTGAAGCAACTGCCATGTGATTGGTTGACTAGATAATTGCATTAATGAGAAATAGAACAGGTGTTCCTAATAATTCTTTAGGTGAGTGTATATCACCTGTATCTGTAACCTCAGACCACTGTATATATTCTCTGTGTATATTGTGTCATCTAGTGTGCCCTTAAGGTGATTAAATATATAATTTAATCTAGTGCTATCTTGCATCTCGATCACGAATCCCCACATCCGTTAGCGGACCGGGCTTATATCAAACGAGAACCTGGTGGCAGATACCCGGGCTGAGACAGCGCTGTTTTCACTGCGGCAGTTAAAAGGCTCTCTCAGCTTGTTGCCTCTCTGGGTCCGCGTGGACAGGAGGTGTCTGTGTAAACTGTACCAAACTGACTTTACCTGCTCCTCTGGAGGGGGCGCAAAGTCCCGCTTTATTAACAAGTGACCATACAGTGTCTCATGAGCTCGACGTAGGTGACGTCAAGCAGGCACGAGGCGTGGTATTCGTCCCCAAACCTCTTGTCATCATTTCAGCTTCTATTATATATACTAGGTTTGATTCCAGGTGTTCTGGGAAGATAGATCGAACGTCTCGCTAGCAAATACTTATGATATTAATCCAGTGTAAACAACTTGCTATGGCACACAGATATCTCAATATACCAGATAACCTGTGTCACGGAAGTGGACCCGGAGGACGACTGGAAAAATCGTATGTGCGCCCAGCAAGAAATAACAAGCGCATGATCAATAATTACACTGGGATTAGGTTTTTATATATAGGATATTTCTTCTAGCTATGTCAGGCTTTATTGTCAACTAGGGTCTTCATGTGTGCTCTGCCACACATTCACATCTTCCTTATCCAATTGCTTTCCCCCTCCCCCCCACCCCGCAGTCAATTTTATCACTTTTTTCTGCAGTTGATTTAACATATTTCTATATATCTTTGTATCGTGAGGCTAAAACTTTTCTTTTTAAATCCAGTTTTCCAATGGCCTGGGAAAAAGTTGACTATGCAGCAGTGTCGAAGGAAGTAAGGCAGCCAAGTCTGAGGAGCGAAAGAATCAAGATCATGGGGCGGGAAACAGTTAAGTGACCTTTGCTTTACAGGTCTGCTCAGGAAGGTTGGGTTGGGGTTGCCAAAATCCCCCCAAAAGGTAGCAAACCTCTTCAAGAACTGGTGGGAAGTAATGATCCATGTGATAGGTCATTACTTCTAACCATTTCTTGAAGAGGTTGGCTACCTTTTGGGGAGTGGGGGGGGGGGGGGGTTAAAAACTCTAACCCACCCCTCCGGAGCAGACCTGCAAAGCAAAGGTCACTAATTTGTTCCCCGCAACTGGATCCCAATTCTTTTGTTCCTCAAACTCAGCTGCCTTGCTTGGTTCCTCCCACTATCAACATCTGCTTTGACCCTGCTGCATCCAATCATCGGCTGCAGCAGCAACCTGCTCTCCTTGCATCTTATTACCAACTGACATGCTGCAGGGTGGGCAGGTCACCGCCGCAGCTAGCAATTACCTGCCGCATTGTCAAAACTGATGTCGACGGTGGAAAACCTGAACAAAACAGCCTAGTTCAGTTACTGAAGGAGCCAGGACCCAGCGGTGGTAAGCAGGAAGATATGCTTCCCTTTGTAGGTCTGCCCAGTGAATAGGGGTGCTTGACAAAAAAAAGGTGACCAACAGGTAATCAGAAAGTGAGCTATTGTTTAAATCAAGGCATTATATTAAACATATTTTTAAGATTTTTTTGGTGGTTATTTTTAAAATCCCATTATTTTTTTTTAATTCTATTATCATCTGTATTTAAAACAAATATAAAATTCCTGCAGTCTTTTCACTACCCATTAAGCCTAATAAATGCTAATGCTCCTGTTCTTCTCAGCAGTCATCTCATTATCATCACTGTCAGGATTACAATGACAGATAACATCTATATATCGATTACACAGAATTCACCATTCACAAAAGGTGATGGTCACAGCGTATCTATCCCCCCTCTCTGCACAATGACCTCTGCACAGGTCACTGAGCATGGCTAGAAAACTTTTCCACAGAAGTCAAGGAGGTATCTCATGTCCATTATGCCTATGTTCCATGTGGCTGCAGTAAAGCATATTTCTAAATGCTGAAAACAGCAGTTCAGGCAAAATGGCTTCCTTATAGTCATCTACAGAAAAGAGAATAACAATAATAAGTAATGAGTATAATACATGTAGATAATTCATTTTCTCTAAAGAGCCCTATTCCATTACAGTGAATGCACTATAGGGTATGGAAAAAGCCAAGGGAATAGGTTCATCTGTTTTCCTATCACTTATTCACTACATTTTCACCACCAGTTCTATGCTGTGACAGTGTTGATTGCTTTATCTCCCAATCACGCAATAGGTTAAGACTCATTTTCTGTGCCTACAGTACATGTGATAACTGTACGGTAGCTCCTGCGGTCACTCAAGATAGTTGTGACCAGTCTCTAAGGAGTGCTATGGTCCTGGTAATTCAATCAAAACATTGATCCATGGGCAGCCTAAGAAGGTGCTTGCCCTATGCAGCATCAGACGTTGGGTTTATGCAGTTCTGCAGCAGCTGAGGTGTCTATTACGATGTTCTGCAGCAGCTGAGATGTGTATTATGAGGTTCTGCAGCAGCTGAGGTGTGGTTTATGATGTTCTGCAGCAGATGAAGTGTATTATGTTGTTCAGCACCGGCTGAGGTGTGTATTATGATATTCTGCAACAACAAAGGGAAAGTGCATTCTGATGTTCTGCAGAAGCTGAGATGTGTATCATAATGTTCTTCAGAAGCTGAAGTGTATATTATGATGTTCTGCAGCAGCTGAGGTGTATATCACAATATTCTGCAGCAGCTGAGATGTGTATCATGAGGTTCTACAGACGTTGAGGTGTGTATTGTGAAGTTCTGCCGAAGCTCAGATCTGTGTCATGAAGTTCTGCAGCAGCTGAGGTCAGTATCATGATGTTCTGCAGCAGTTTAGGCTTCAGCACAGTAAAATATGAAGCAGCACTAAATGTCGGTCAGTAAGCACTGGCACGGGAAATCTGCAGGAAGAGATAAGCAGCACCAATTATTGCCGCTCATCTCTAGATAATCATCATTGGACTGATGTGTTTTATGAAGGAACATATCAAAACACAAAAAATATTCCTTTTATAAATATCCTTGATGCTGTGTATCATCAGCATGAGCATATCGTCCTCACTATGTGACACTTATCAATCACACATGTATAGTTAAACCCAGGTCTTCCAATCTTGTGCTTATACCAGTCATTCCTGTAGGTAATATGGTCATTAAAACGACTTTCAGTTCATTTACATCAGTACTCTAAGCTCTCATCTATCTCCAGCAGCATCACTGCGCCTTCCCCGCTGCACCACGAACCTGACGATATTAAGTTATCCCTGAACTGAACATATTCCAAAGACCTTTCATTGACTACAAAATCCATCATTGCCAGGAGGAACCTCACATTGCCAGGAGTAATCACAAGGCTGATAAGACATCACTGACTATTTGGAAATGGTTGATTTTATCACACAGCATCTGACCAGTTAACAATTCATCTGCTATAGAACTACTGTTGCCTTGAATCAAACTTTTTAAGCTGCTTAGCGAGAATTTGTCAACTGCAAGTGAATGTATGACTAGTGCACAATCCACGATATCCTAATCTGCAGACATTTTTGGGGGGATACAATAATAAAACCAGATGATAATACACAAAATCAACCATACTAAGGCCCCTTTCACACGGGCGAGTATTCCGCGCGGGTGCAATGCGCGAGTTGAACGCATTGCACCCGCACTGAATCCCGACCCATTCATTTCTATGGGGCTGTGCACATGAGCTGTGATTTTCACGTATCACTTGTGCGTTGTGTGAAAATCGCAGCAAGCTCTATATTGTGCGTTTTTCATGCAACGCAGGCCCCATAAAAGTGAATGGGGCCGTGTGAAAATCGCAAGCATCCGCAAGCAAGTGCGGATGCGGTGCGATTTTCACGCATGGTTGCTAGGTGGCGATCGGGCTGGGGACCCGATCTGTATTATTTTCCCTTATAACATGGTTATAAGGGAAAATAATAGCATTCTGAATGCAGAATGCAAAGTAAAATAGTGATGGAGGGGTTAAAAAAATAATAATAGTTAACTCACCGAGTCCACTTGATCGTGTAGTTGCAGATCTCTGTCTTCTTCTGTAATGTTGAGCTGCCGGCTAAGGACCTGTGGTGACATCACATCACATGATCCAATCACATGGTCCCTCACCATGGTGATGAACCATGTGATTGGACCATGTGATGAGCACAGTGATGTCATCAAAGGTCCTATTCCTGTGCACAGCAAAGAAGAAGACAGAAGAGATGCAGGCTGCTCGATCAAGTGGATTAAGGTGAGTTAAATAATTTTTTATTTCTTTTTAACCCCTCCAGCCCTATTTTACTATGCATTCTGTATTAAGAATGCTATTATTTTCCCTTATAATCATGTTATAAGGGAAAATAATACAATCTACAGAACACCTAACCCAAACCCGAACTTCTGTGAAGAAGTTTGGGTTTGGGTACCAAACATGCCGATTTTTCTCACACGCATGCAAAACGCATTACAATGTTTTGCACTCGTGCGGAAAAATCATGCGTTTTCCCGCAACACACCCGCATCTTATCCGGTCAAAAAACATGACGCCCGTGTGAAATAAGCCTAAAGGTTTGTATGGAATTTAGATACTGTACATTGGCAGGTAGTGTTACAAAACAAGTTTTTTAAACGACTATGCTCATCTGTTCAATCCCACCAACCGATCAAGCACCGCCACTCCGGTTGTCCCTGGCAAGCACACATGGATGCTGCAGCCAATAACTATAGTTGGTGGTAATACCGGCATGGTGGTACAATGCTACTGAGGACACTGATTGGTTCATGTACATGTAGGGCACATCATCACTGCAAGTAAGTAGACTGGTGAGGGCCCCCAGAGCCACAGCACTGCAACGGTGGAGGTTTGGATAGTTAGTGTATGTTTGTGGTTTGTTTAATCAAATTCCCTGGTCTTTGCCAATTTTTTGTAAATCTCAGAAAGCTTCTTTAAGTGGTCACATACTATGTTTCCTCTGTTGCTTTGTTTTTCAGCACAGCATGCTAATTCATATTTAAATGCATATCACTGTTATACAACAGTCACACTATTATTATCGTCTTCTGTAAAGTAACTGGAGCCCAACACTAAAAAACATCTATTTCCTGGCTGCAGAGAGCCTTTATAGTGGTGTAGGACACTGTGCCTTGCAGTAACACGCATAGGGAGTCTGCTGTGGTAGTGAAATAATACTGCGAGTCCGTTTGACATGCAGATGACAGGCATTTCTCTTAGAATCACTGCACACTTCACTTATTTGGGCAGTCACGGGGCCAAAACTGACCAAATAACTCAAGTATAAACTCAGCCTTACAGGTTGATGTTAGCATCAAGAAGAAGCGCACTCCTTTTACACCGTCCTCAGCTGATTCCACATAGATGTCTACAGAACCTATTCTATTAAACGCTTATACAAGTAGAGCCCCCTGACAGAGTGGAGAGGGTGTCAGCAGTAAGTTTGTGTTGACGTCACTGATTATTTGGCCCTTCCTCTGATCCATCAGAACAATAAGCCACAAAAAATGGACCCTATCTGTGGTAGCATCTGCCTTCACTCGGTCAGCATTTGGTCAGTAATCCATCAGTATTGCTAATGCCAAAAAAAAACAGGAGTGGATCCAAAACAGAAATGACACGTGAATGAAATATCTGCCGTCTTGAACGCGGGGGAAAAGAGTAAGCTACCCCTGTCCCAGTTGCACCTGGGGGGCCCAAGGCATCTGCCTCTTGAGCCCAGGGAGCGGCACTCAGAAATAATAGTAAGTGCAGGGACATCCCCCATGTATGCCCTACATGTCCTGCTACTTAGTTAAACTATGGGCCCATGAATGCGGCAGCGGCACTAGTGTTCTCCCTCTTGCCCAGGGTCCAATCAATATTAAAGACGGCCCTGGTTTTGTACCCACTCCTGCTTTTGGCTACCAAATCATAAGCCAATTCTGATGGGACCATACAGGCCTTACAGCTGCCACACAGACAGGATCCTTAGTGCGTCTCATTTTCACTTCCTTCTGACAGATCACAAGAAGGGTCCAAAAAATGATGATGTCAGCCAAGCCAGAAAACCTAAATAGTGGCCCAGTCATGAAGTGGGGAGGGTGGGAACAGCATGAGAAGTCCACAGTGGCCCAATGACAGGGTCTGGAGGTGGCAGCAGCATCAGGAGGCCACAGAGTGGCACAATGACAGAGTGTGGAGGTGGCGGCAGCATCAGGAGGCCACATAGTGGCAATACCAGTACCAGCTGAAGATGGTGGGTGAAAGAAGGAACACTTGGCAAGTTAGCATCAGATGTGTGACATCAGCCGGCTGGCAGCATCAGAATAGTAGCTGAGGCAGGTAGCCAGAAATAACCGGTCTCTTTTGTCAAAGTGTTGGTGTGGCACCATGGATGATCTAGTCTGATGCATGAGGCATTGGGGGGTGGAAATCCTGGCTGATCTACGCCTGATTCATCTTGACAAAGGTCAGTCTCTCCACATTTAGGGTGGACAGGCGAGTTCTCCTTGGGGTAACTATGGCCCCAACCGCACTGAACACCTGCTCTGATGCCACACTACTGGCTGGGCAGGACAGCTTTTCCAGGGCAAACTTGGCCAGTTGCGGCCACAAATCAAGTTTGGCTGTCCATTAGTCCAGCGGATCTTCAATGCTGGCTGGCAGGGTGCACTCCAAGTATGCCACCACCTGCTGGTTCTGGTCCTGCTCGATTTTCAGTTGTCACTGAGAAAGCCAGGATTCGAGTTCTTGCTGAAGGACACGGAGCAGTTCCTCCGCTGTGTGACTCCGTTCGCCCAAACAAACCAGGTGCAGAACAGCGTGAGAGTGATGAGAGGGGTCGCACATGGCTTGCATACACTACATGCCTCAATTCTTGGATCTCTACATGAAAATAATGTATTTGCTGTAAATCGCGAGAGGGGCATAGATGGAGACATTGACTTCACAAGAGAAACAGAGCAGTGGAGTTCAGCTACCTCTGTTTACAGGACCCACGACAACGTAATTCAGACCATACCGCAAAAGGAGGTGTACCATCACCCATAACTTTTCCCCCAAGAAAACTGTCACATAAAGAATTTCACCACTAAGTAATTCGGTCCGTACTGCAAAAGGAGCTGTACAATCACCCATACATTTTCCCAAAAAAGCCTGTGTCACATAAAAAATGTCACCACAAAGTAATTCGGTCCATACCACAAAAGGAGGTGTACAATCACCCATAAATCTTCCCCAAAAAAGCCTGTGTCACATAAAAAATTTCATCGCAAAAAAGGGCTATACCACTGTAAGGGATCACTCTCTCTCAGGGGGTCGCAGTCACAGACTTCTTTGCAGACAACAGATTTAAAGTCCAAAATGGTCATTTATTTTGGCACCAGCACACACAAATCAGCAAAACAAACACCTGCCCGTATGGGCTCTAACTGATAAATCGTAGTTTCCCTGACTCCCCTCTAAGCACAGGGTCTCAGGCTCCAAGCCTTAACAGGTCTGCTCATCAGACACAAGTCCATATGGGAAGAGATCAGGCTTCACATAGCCTCATGGCGCCTCAGCCACATATGGTCCAGCAGCCCCCAGGCTGTTACCACACCAGCACCCTTGGGGGGAGATGGTCCAGAAGTCCTCCCGACTCTGACTGTGCGACCCTCTTTCTGTAGACGTCGCTGGGCCCCTCAAAGTTCAGGCTTTATAAAGTCTTGTGGCCCCTCAGCCCTCCTCGCTGAGACCACACAGAGCCTCTGTAGGCTTCTGTTTCCAAGTTTTCTCTCTCCAGACTGACACACAGAGGGTTGGTTTTATACCTCCTTGATTACAACAGGCCTCACCTGCTATGACCTCAGGTAAAAGACAATACCTGGACTCGAAGGGTGTGGACTGGAAGATCCCACTACCAAACCTATTTACCAGTCCAAATGAAATCCAGCCCAGAACAAAATGTAAACAAAACTGTCTCAGCAAACTACGCTTTGCTGAAACCACTGCAGTTTTCTGGATTTTATTTATCTCACCCAGCTGAGGTATCTGGGTGGGATATGCCCACCTTCCAGCACTAATATCGTACACATCACCACATATCCCCCCCCCCCTTTCTTCAGACCGAAAGATGTAGCAGATGTCACATTTTTTCCTTTATTCTGCCATACCCAGGCCAGCAGAGCTTGGTTTGTCACAAACACTGACTTTCTACTCAGTAGACAACGCCTAGGGGTCTCCGGTGCCCATCTAATGGCCAGATACTCTCTTTTTACTATTCTACGATCGACAATGATGTGCTCTCGCCTTCTTTGATCTCGCTCTCCTTCTGGATTTTATTTATCTCACCTAGCTGAGGTATCTGGGTGGGATATACACACCTTCCAGCACTCATACCGTACACATCACCATACCACATATAACTGCACTGCTGAACGGCAAATAGGCCCTAAATTTTTAAACTTTTACACTACACAAGGCTTTTTAACATATAAGTGCAACGCTGAACGACGAATATATTTTTATTTTGCCTACTGAGTCCTTTTGTTATGGCTTTGCACAGGGAGAAAGAATGTTACGCACAATTCTGATGGAACTCCTGATCTTAAGAAACTGGACTTGGACAAAATCAGAGGCCCTCCTGTCATGTCTTGTGTGCTGTGGAGATCAGATGCAGACAGAACAGATAAAAACACATGAATGTTTTCAACTTACGGAAGCTGCTTAATTCAATTGTGAATAGATGGTAAAGGCAAAGTCTGCTGGTGTGTTGTCATCAGAGTCTTCATTATGTTTACTGCAGGACCCACAACGATGTAATTTGGTCCATACAGCAAAAGGAGGTCTACAATCACCCATCAATTTTCATGAAAAAAACATGTTTGAAAAAATAAATTTCACCAATGAAAGGATAATGGAATTCAGTTCATACAGAACAAAGTCTACAATCACCCATCAATTTTCCCAAAAAAAGTCTGTTTCACATAAAAAATGTCACCACTACGTAATTCAGTCCATACAGGAAAAAGGTCTTCACTAAATATAACTGCACCGCTGAACGGCAAATAGGCCCTTATTTTTTTCCACTTTTCCACTACACAAGCCTTTTCAACATATAAGTGCAACGCTGAACGGCAAATATAATTTTTTTTGCCACTAACACACGACAGACAGGGCTTTAGAATATATGACTGCACCGCTGAACGGCAATTAGGCCTTAATTTTTTTCCACTCTTACACTACATAAAAGGCTTTTCAACATATAAGTGCAACAATGAACGGCAAATATATTTGTATTTCGCCACTAATACACAGCAAACAGGGCTTTAGAATATATCACTACACCTCTGATCGGCAATAAGGCCCTAATTTTTTTCAACTTTTACAAAACACAAAAGGCTTTTAAACAGATAAGTGCAATGCAGAACAGCAAATATATTTTTATTTTGCCACTAATACACGGCAAACAGGGCTTTAGAATATATCACTGCACCGCACAAGGGAAAATATATTTTTCTTTTGCCACTATTACACGGCAAAAAGGGCTTCACAACATATAACTGCACCGCACAAGTAAAATAAGACATACTATAGAAATATTTCCTTGTAATAAATCCTGTTAATGGCTGTATCAAACAGCACTTGCACCCTAATAACAAGAACGGTTTGCTGGAATTACAGAGCTGTATAACGTCAAATTTGGATCCCCAGTCAGTGCACCAAGGTGTGATAGTATTGTTCCTATTACCCAGTTTGTAACCTCCCCTACTGAACCCTGTTCTACATACAGTAAATGCTGTGGAACGATTCCTCCCTATCCTTTCTCTGCACTTATAAATCTTTTTTTCACCACAATCAAGTCTTTCCTAGCACTGTCCCTATCGCCTGCAGACGTCTCTCCCTGCACTAAGTACGCTGGTTAATGGCAGAATCTAAGATGGCTGCCACTATTTATAGGGCTGTGACATCACAGGGCTGGCTGGCTACTGATTGGCTGCATGCATGGCATTATGGGTGATCCCGCCTTCCCAGAGTTCCTTTCTCCATGTCCTCACACATGCAACAGGCATTTTAGGAAAAAATGTGATTCGTTACCATAAAGTACGAGGAAATTTGTTGCAAATCAAATTTTTCTGGAAATTTTGATTAAATTCCACATCCTCAGCTTCGATTCGCTCATCTCTACCCAACAAAAATAAGTGATTACTTTACAATTGTCAAGCTGCAGTGACTCTGAATGGGAATGAAACTAGCTATGTGACCTGTTTTACTATGCAGCCCTACCCAAATCGATAGAATATTGTGACAATGCGAAAGAAGCCAACCTGCTAGAATCATCATGTTCATCTCAGGTACCTAACAATTGTCCAGCCACAACCCCTGCTTATGTACTGTACGCACATTTTTTAAATTTTTAAGTCTGGTTCATGGAAGATATCCAACAGTGTAAGAATTAGGAGATATTGATTTGGAAACAAAGCATTTCAAGGATATCAATACAGCCTGGATACTACTGAATGATAGTTCTCATCACCTGGTAAGTCTACAACTATTTCCAAAATGGCAATTTTTGGGTCTCACGGGAGAGGATTTGAAAATACTAGGTCTAGTAAATCTCCTGAAGTGGTATTATCTAAGATACCTCCAAAGGAGGAATTGATTCACTTCCATACTGATGGCATTAAAAGGGTTGTCCGGGTTCAGAGCTGAACCCGGACATACCCTTATTTTCACCTAGGCAGCCCCCCTGAGTCTAGCATCAGAGAATCTCATGCTCCGACGCTCTCCTTTGCCCTCCACTAAATCACGCAGGGCAAGATCTCTTTTGTTTTCAATAGCACACTGCCGGGCGGAAACTTCCGCCTGCCAGTGTGTTCGGTGACATCACCGGCTCTGATGGGCGCTCTTTAGCGCTGCCCTAGCCATTTTACTGGCTAGGGCAGCGCTAAATCCCGCCCATCAGTTCCGGTGACGTCACCGGGCTTCCTGGCAGCCCCATGGAGAGCCCCAGTACGTCACCGGATCTCCAAAAAATGCTTTTGCCCTACGCAATTTAACACAGGGCAAAGGAGAGCATCGGAGCATGAATTGCTCCGATGCTCAAGTCAGGGGGGCTGCCGGGTTGAAAATGGAGGTATGTCCAGGTTCAGCTCTGAACCCGGACAACCCCTTTAAGGACAGTTCTGAGTCTTGTAACCCTGCTCCATGTAGGATTTCTTTTTTGAGGAAATATAGGATACTGTCGTTTTGAGAGTAATTTAAGGTCAGTCCAGGAATGGCTTGGTCTGTAAGGCTGATTGATCCAGAAATGTATTTAATCTATCTACAGTTACAGTTCAATTTTTAAACTGGAAGAAGGGGGAGGGAGGGTATGATACTGCAGTATCTCCCCCTCAGTGTGTGAGGCTGCTGTGAGAGGGGAGGAGGAGGAAAGGAATCTGCCTTTCTAAGACTGCAACTTGTAAGAGGGGGAGAGGGAGTAGCAAGGGGCACACGCCTAACAGACTTAAAGCCCAGCTCTGAGTTAACACACGTATGAGACTGCCCATCCAGCAAGTGTAGAGAGACAACAATTATGAAGACAAAGAAAGGGGGGAGAGGTAGGGTGCTTCAATAGCTCTCCCTTTGTGTGTGAGACCATTTTGAGAGAGGAGGAGAGATAATGTTACAATCTGTCTGCTTGTCTAAGACTGCACATTGTGAGAGGAAAAAAGGAGCAGCGAGGAGGACACACCAAATTGGCTTGGAGCCCTGCTCTGATATAGCACCAGTATGAGACTACCCATCCAGCAAGTGTAGAGAGACAACAATTATGAAGATTCGGGGGGAGACGTATGATGCTACAGTATATTTCTCTCAATGTGAGGAGAAGGAGAAATCATGTTACAGTACTTGTGTACTAATGCATGCTATGAGAGGGGAGAGAGAGAGCAGCAAGGCGGACACACCTAACTGACCCACAGACCAGCTCTGATATAACACCAGTATGAGATTGTCCACCCAGTAAGCTTAGAGAGAAAACATTTAGGAAGAATAAGGGGGAGAAGGGTATGGTGCTGCAGTATCCCTTCATCAGAGTGTGAGAATGCTGGTAGAGGGAAGAAGGAGAGATCACATTACAATCTGTTTGCTTATGTAAGTAGGCTCGGACTGGCCCACAGGGGTACTGGGGAATCCCCCGGTGGGCCCCTGAGCAAGGTGGGCCCCTAGTCTCCCACCCCCTGCACAAGTGGCACATAACACATTAGATTTACTGCACTACATACATATATTCCATGTCCAGCACCTCAACCAGCCTGTGTTCAATTATTTATGAAATTCGAATGTATCCATACGATGGGCCCCCGAAATAAATTGTGGGCCCTAGGTACCCCAGTCCGACACTGTATGTAAGACTATATGTTGTGACAAGGGAGAGGAGGTAGCAAGAGAAACACACCTAATTGACCCACCAGTATGAGACTGTCCACCCAGCAAGAGTAGAGAGACATCATTTAGGTAGAACAAGAAGGGGGTGCAGTGTATGATGCTGCAGTATCTCTTCCTCAGTGTGTGAGAATGCAGTGACGGGGCGGAGGAGAAGAAATCATGTTACAGTCTGTCTTCTTGCGTAAGAGTGCAAATTGTGACAGGGGAAAGATATAACAGCAAGAGAGAAACACCTATTTGCCCCACAAGCCAGCTCTGATATCACACCAGTATGAGGCCGCCTATGCAGCATGTATAGAAAGACAAAAAATGACATCTACAGAAATCAGCAGAGAGAAATAAAACAGATGCAACACAAGGAGGTTGCACACTGCACAACATTTAACATGTGCATGGGTCCCTAAGGAGCAGTTGTAATTGTGTTATTATTTATTGTCATGATAGATACTTGTTATAATTTGTAACTTTGTAATACATAGCGCTAAATGTGCATCCATTCATTAAATTCCAAAATAGACTTAATTAGTTTTAATCATCGCAGCCCTTTTCCAAGTGCCGATGGCGGTTGCCTTGATGCTCTTGATCACTAATGTCTATGACACCCACCCTCAACTTTACTTAAAACATTTTTTCTTGTTTTGCTGCAAGCCGATTTTGGGCTAGTCTGGATGTGTGAGATAATGAGCTGTATTGTTGATGTTTGTAAGTCGCAAACCTTTTCGCTGAACTGAGAAAGTGTCAGATAATGGGATGTTTATGAATTCTAAATCAATGTTCAGCGAGCTGGAAGTGTGTGACATAACGCCTAGTTATAAATCTGTTTTTAGTGAGCCGGGAACATGAAATGAAGGACTTGATTTGAAGTTATAAATCTTTTACGTGAAGGCAGGAAAAAAAAATCTTGTGCCAATGGAAATCTGATGCATTGAGATCGCTCCTGTAGACGGACCTGTCACTTTCAGATGCAAATTTGATTTAAATGAAGATTGATTAATGTAAGGAAGGCTGAGAATGTGCACTAAATGCGTTGGGTGTAGGAGATTACAGTGCCTATCTTTTTTTTTTTCAGTCTTGTGAAGTTGCAATCTGCTATTTTTGGAAACCTGTCAGTTTGGAGCTTTGGTTATGGCTTGAGTTAAGTGACTCTCTGTCTCTATCTTTGTTCATCTAAGATCAACTTGAGGGCTCGGATCCAGTGCTTTACTCACTATACGTATAGAAAATAAGTGTTCATTCCATTCTACAATCAAAAGGACATTCAGTCAGCTTCTGCAGTAATTGTTTCGAATTTGCAATCACGTCTCCTGTCACTGTGCATTTTAATTGTGAAGAGAAAGAAATGACCTCCTCACCCTCTCCCTGCACACCTCTATTCGGGATGATCTATATCCAAGGCTGCATAAAACACAATATCTCTTCTGTGCATCATAATCCAAATTAGATTTTAAGCCCCTCTGACCAGGTCTGCATTATGGAATCATTACTTTTTCCGGTATAGTTCTGCGAACACTCTCAGATAGCTAATAAAAGTATTTGCAAATTATAATCTGGAAGTATATGGAGCGTGAAAAAACTGTAATATGCCATATATCTTTAATGCAATGCCTCCTGACTTGTTTTTATGCTTTTTTAGACCAGTAAAAGAAATGTCAAAAATTGGATGCTGACTTTGAAGACAGTTAGCCTTCTGCTACCTGACCGGCAATGGCTGGTTACCATATGACTCCCCTCTGCAAAGGCAGAGATGGTTTATGATCTCATAATACATGGTGCCACATGCATAATAATAATTAATCCAGTCTACCATGTGGTAAATTCGATGAAAGCCAGATGCCTGGTCAAACCTAAACCTTTAGGGTCTTAGCAGCACATCACTGGCATAATGTAAGCTTATGACTTTCCGGAGAAAATAATATAAGGGAGGAAATGGGAGGACAGAAAATTTGCATATTTTTTGTTTCTGCCGAAACCTGTTTAATTTTGGTTTCCTTACAAAAGAAAAAAAGTTAAGCCTCTCTGATGACAGACGTGCTAATTTACATATATGTTTTTCTCTCTGTTTTCTGGCCTATAATTTTCCTCACACATACTACAGTAGGTGCTCTCCATAAGGAGAAATAGTATTCCCCCAAACTCCAACCAAGGCCTCTCAGGTAGTTAAGCCAATTCTCTCGGCTGATAAAGAGTAAACACCTGGAGAGAGCTATTTGAAGAGATGCTGACTTAGCTATTAGCCAAGTCTTTCTTTAAAGGGGTTTTCCGAAATATTTGCAGAGTATCACTTCTAAGGTCCATCAGCTAATGGTTCATGTGAAGCCTTATCTCTGATCTCCTGACCTCATAAACACTCGTTATAGCCAAACTCTTATCAAACTGATAAGCTGTCAGCTAATGGGACTGAGAAATGATACGATGGAAACAGCCACATTTTTTAAACCCCTACATCTCAAAAATAGAGTTGAGCAAAGATCGGGTACCTGGACCAGAAACTGGACTTTTTTACTGTTCGGGTTCGGTGTTCGGGGGATTTTATTATTTTCCGCTATAACATGGTTATAGCGGAAAATAATAGCATTCTTAAAACAGAATGCTAAATAAAATGTCTATTGAGGAGTTAAAAATAAAAATAAAAAACACACGTCATCCACTTGATCGCGCAGCCAGTATCTTCTTTTCTTCAGGACCTGCAAAAGGACCTTCTATCTTCATTCAGCAGGACCTGCGGTAATGTCACCACGCGGTGAGCGTGGTGAAGTCACTGCAGGTCCCATTGCAGGTCCTGAAGAAGAGAAGATACCAGCCGCGCGATCAAGTGGATGAGGTGAGTTTTTGTTTTTTTTAACCCCTCAATAGACATTTTATTTAGCATTCTGTTTTAAGAATGCTATTATTTTCCATGTTATAATGGAAAATAATGAAGTGAAGTTCGGGTCCCCATTGAGTTAAATAAGGTCCGGGTTCGGGGTAAAGTTCGGGTCAAGTTCGGGTCCCGAACCCAATCTTTGACCTGAAGTTCGGCTGAACCCGGCGAACCCGAACTTCCACGGGTTCGCTCAACACTACTCAAAAATGTCAAAACATTTTAAATAAAGACCAAGCAAAAAAGTTTTTTTTAGCCCACTCAACTTTCTTTTCCATTTGGGAAGAAAACTGATTTGCATCTCTCTCTCTCTTTGTGTCTCTATCTCTTTGCTCATCTCTAATTGTTACTTTTAATTTTTTTGCCGGTTTACCTGGTAACACATATAACACATTTTAATGCAAGTCTAGAAAATATGAAAACACATCGAGCGAGCACACCTTGAGGCTTTCTTTGGTGGAATCAGGTACAAAGATCTAAAATTTTTACTACCCTGCAAGGAAGTCTAAAATAAGAAGCTCTGTAGATTGTTATTTATTTGGTCTTTTAATGCAGGGTCTATGAGAAGAAATGGACCCGAGAGCTCTTCAAGATTTAGAATGCTACAAAGCAAGGTCTGTGCTTGACCTCTCTTTGATCTTTCTTTAGTTACCTATGAATACATAAGCCCCGATCCTGGGTTAAATAATGTTGTATCCATCTGGCATATTTTGAGTCTTTTGTTATCAGTCTACTTCTTTCTTACAAATTTAAACTTCCTCTCTTTATGGCAAAAGAGTTGACAGTTTCTTGAAAAAGTTGTGCTCGGTATACATTCATTTGTCTTGCATCCCCTTCTTCTTGCAGCCTCACATACGCATTAATAAGAAATACTTAAGCTGCATCTCCGTCCTCACGCATCTACCCTGTATTTCATGGACTGTCTTACTGTAAATAGAATTTTTGTGACTGCTAACATTTCCAGACAGAGGGCCTGTAGGTAGAGAAAGGGATCCTAGAGGCAACTGGAAAATGAGGAACATTTCCCCAGGTAAAATGTATTATAAAGTTTCATGTGTTCACAGAAGCTGTACAAGCTATACAGTAGTATATAACATATTATGCAATATAATGGTGGTGAGCGTCATTGACAGTAGAGATCTGGGAATCAATTCTGAACTTCAAACTTGCTGCCACATCAAACTTGCTGTAAATGTTTTTTTGCCGGTTTACCTGGTAACACATATAACGCGTTGCCTTTATATTTTGGGTCAGGATGATGATGACGAGGCCAAGTTTATATTGTTTATTTTATATTTTGTTATCATGACAGTCCATTGGCAACCCAGGATCACAATGTGGTAAACCACTTACAGTAGATGCTAAAGGTATTAATGACTTTGGCATCTAAGGGGGCTGGCACCCTCTGAGGATGTCATTGCCTCAGTTCCTGAGACACTATCATCACTGCACCTATGGTGGGGAGCGTGAACTACCTGCCCACTCTGCCATATATATGGAAAGGAAACATTATGCTTCATTTCAATTTAGGTCACTAATAAGGCAG
Organism: Bufo bufo; assembly: GCF_905171765.1. NCBI lineage: Eukaryota > Metazoa > Chordata > Amphibia > Anura > Bufonidae > Bufo > Bufo bufo. The sequence continues at coordinate 212,443,875 of NC_053395.1, read as the reverse complement.
GAGACAACAACGCCTGCCTAGTATACAAAATCCATTTTCAAGCACCCTATTAGAGAATTCAGGGTTGCTAGTGACAGTTCTTTTTTTTAGCAAGCCTCATCTGTTAACCAGAGAAGCACTACAAAGAGTTTCTCTTGGCCTGAAGGACCTAATATTTCCATGCATATCAAGGAGAGCCCATTGATTTCAGTAGGCAATGTGTTATTCTTAATTTCCCCCATGGTGACACTGCATGGAACTGAACATTTGCTCCTTGATTACCCTAAAGAGAACCTTTAATTATTTACATACTATTTAAAAATGAACTTATCTGAAGGGCCAAATATGGTACTGTATATCAATCAAGCCTAGATAATTATGGATAAAAGAAAGCTAAAATACACATAGAGGACAATGGAAATGAAGAAGTCTCTTTTCACCCTCTGTACTTACTCTGAGGATATTTTATCTATGCAAATTCACAAAGAGCCTCAATTGATGCTCAATTCATATTTTCAAATAGAAGCCAAAAGTAGTTTGAATCCAATTAAACATAATTCCCAGAGACTTCAATTATATACTTTAATCCTAAGAAAATTAGCAAGCAACCTGCTAAAAAGCAATCCTAACAGGAAATAAACCAACAGCAACACATTCAATTTGAGGGTGACTGATTATATACTCTCCAAATACATCATCTCACCAAAAGATGAGCTACAGAAGCACACAACCAACCCGCCACAATGCTTGTGTATAATAGATAGTGATGAGTGAAGTTATCAAAAATGAATTGCCAAATTTCACACAGAAATTTGATTTGTTATTTCGTCACGAATTTCATTCCATTGTATGTAGCGGGCTCAATGACAAGGAACGGCGATCACAATGCCTCCCCTCATTGAACCCTCTCAGACGCTTAAGGAAAAATAGACTCCTTACCACATAGTTACATAGTTTATACGGTTGAATAAAGTCCATAAAGTTCAACCAAGGGATAGGTGGGGACGCAAATCCCAAAAGGAAATGAGAGGAAGCACAAGGAAATTCAAGGAAGTTCAGCTTCATCGTGAATCGAATTTTTCCTGAAATTCGGACTGAAGTCAATTTGTTTGACTTTGGTTCGTTCAACACTAGACAAGATATAGCACATGACAGCCTGTTTCGAACAAAGCCAGAACCAGTCCTGTATCTCACATGGAGCCAGAGTTCTTCACCTTTATTGCTCCAATTCCTCTAGTGGATTCTTTTCACACTATCTGGTCAGGGGACATTCCCTTTGTGTTGCAACTCTCTCCCCATCACAACTCAGGGGGTTTGTCTGTTCTGCTACTACTTTCTCATTATAACAGCTCAGGAAGCATATCCTTTTTAATGCAGCAGTCTCCATGTGATGGCTCAGGGATCGTGTTCTTTCTACTGCAGCTCTCTCCCTGTAACTGTCACAGCATCTAACAGTAGATGGCAGTTAAAAGATCAAACTGAGCATGCGCGACCACCTCAGGTGTTACTGACTTAGAGGGAGAAATTAGGAAAGAAAGAAACAGCAACTTGAAAACCATTTTAAAACTTGAATACAAAGTCAACTTCAGAACCAAGGTACCAGCTGGTATCGAAGCCGACTACGGATTCAAGTTTTAAAATAGTTTTCAAGTAATAGAATCGATGGCCAAAGTTATTCAACAAAGTCTTTCGCAACTTCGGAGATAACGAATTTCACCTCTCCGGAGCCCATGCGTTTGAATGCTGTATGGAGACAGATTTTTGTACAGCATTGAAAGTTTTGTCCGAAGCAACTTCGGAGCTATGATCCGAACCTCGTTTTGCACAACCCTAATAAGGGTACATAAGTGTTTTTGCCAGCAATCGCTCTTTATTACTCAAAACTGTAATGAGTTCAGGTATACCCCATCAGCCTATGGTAGGTAGAGAAAATAGGTTCTGCATTTTTTGGGCCGAACGTTTGCAAAATTATGAAGGGGAGGCTAAGTTTTATCTAGAGCAGGGATCAGCAACCTCCAGCTGTTTTGAAACTACATTTCCCAGAATGCTTTATTCACTTCTATGGGAGTTACAAGAACAGCTGAGCAAGTGTGCATGCTGAGAGTTGTAGTTTTACAGCAGCTGGAGTGCCGAAGGTTGTCTACCCCTGATCTGGAGAGACAATATTAAACAGATAGGCAGCTTTTCACCCTAAGTAGATCAGTGACATCTATGCAAGGAAGCAATATATCAGTGTCTCAATCCATTCGCTATGAAATAATCAGCAAACACATTCCAGTTTTAACCCCTTAGTGACCACCCATACTGCTTTTTACAGTGGTCACTAAGCCTTAGGCTAGGCTGCCGCTTTTTCATGGCGGCCCGGTCTAAGCGCTGCAAGGGTCCTTTGACTCCCATCAGCACCCCGCTGTCACGGCCACGGTTTTGGCCGTGACTCCTTGGGAGCCGCATACTGTTGCCCGCGGTTTTGGGTTGTAGTGTCAACCGCAGCTTGAGGCATAAGGTTGTTAGCCTCAAGTGCGGTTCCCTCGGAGTTGTGTGCGCGTTTGTAAGCACTTTTGTATGTCTGTGTGCACTTTGTTTATGTTTGGTGTGCACTGACATTTTCCCTGCACTGTGGCTGTCCGTGGCAACGTTTGGTGGTATGATGTACATGTGGTGGCAGTGTCCCGACCTTCGGGCTGACTCCCAGGACACGCTTGCCACCCATGTCGTTGCCTGCGGCAACAGCCACAGTGTGTTTGTTGTTTGGACACTTCCCCTTTAAGTTATGTTTTCCCTTCTGTGGTTTTGGAAGGGTTAACTTCCTTCCTAGTGTGTGTGTGCACTGGGTGTGTCCGATTGTGGGTGTGGCTGCATGGGCTATAAAGCCTCAGTTAAGACATGATGTCTGAGGGGTACTCCAGCCTTTTTGTAAGCTGGAGGAACTCTCCTGGTCACATTTCCATCTGCCAGTGAGGGCCACCCTTGTGGTCATAAATGGTGATTCTCTATGTTTATGAGGTTGTGTGTTTACTTCATGTATGGTGTTTGGTAGATGTTTCTTTGGTCGTTTCTTATTGCAGCATATGGTTTCCTGTGATGTGTGTGGTGTGCTCTGTCTTTGGTGTTTGTGGACAGCAGCACTTGGGTTCCAGGTTGTGTGTCTGTGGCAGGTAAGTGTGGTACTAGGCTCACTTACCTGTCACTGCAATATGTCTGTTTATGTTTCCTTGTCTGTGTTACTTGGCCACTTTAGACTCCTGTTCCTCCGTGTCCAGGAGGAACGGGCTGTCTACCCAGCTCCTAGTTTAGGGCCATCTTGAGGGCTAGCAGGGACTTCTAGGTTCCGGAGCATGAGCCCTCCTACCATCAAGGTCGGCTCATGTAGCTAGGAGTCAGGGTCAGGTTAGGGATGCGATTAGGAGGTCACCAGCTCCCTAATCCTGTTGTCCTGGCCGCGCAGCGACCACTCCATCTTCTGATACCGCACGGCTGAGGGTATTCCCCATCCTCAGCCGTGACAGTATGACCACAATGGCTCCTCACGTGGTTTCCCTCGAAAGAGGGGGCAGCATGTATCGCCATCTACGGATGGGGTGCCTGCGCGTTCTCTGGAGGGAGAGCGTTATAGGGGTAACACCGGTTACGGCGCGGTGAGTGGCTTTCCCCGCCATTCTTTTCTCACCGTGTCCGTGTTGGTGTCTCCTTATTTGTCATTCCCCTCCCCCCCTCCCATTGTTTTTTTGCCTCACCAACCTTCCCCTTTTGTTGTTGGGAGGGGCTTTGAGGGGTGGGAGTATCCTACCCTCGAAAGAGTGTAAAGCATGCATCGCTATATGCTTATGGGGTGCATGCGCGCTCTTCGGAGGGAGAGCGTTATGGGGGTTTCGCCGCTGACGGCGCGGTGAGTGGCTTTTTCCCCGCCATTTCCTCACCGTGTTCGTTTGGCGTCCCCTGATATTTTTATTACACGTGGTGTTTGTTTGGTATGCGGTATGCATACCTTCGGAAGAGGGTGCAGCATGCAGTGCCATCCCATTGTGGCCTGCATGCGCGTTCTCCGGAGGGAGAGCGTTCCGGGGGGATCACCGTTAACGGCACGGTTGGTGGCTTATTCCCCGCCACCTTACCGTCCGTGTTGGTGATCCCTCATCCCTCTCCGTGTTCCCATCTCTAGTCGTTTGCTGGCAGCGCTCCGTAAATGGTCCGGCTGCGTGCTGGTTTGGAATGTCTGCTGGCAGCGACTGGAGTGGGGATGTGTGTGGAGAGTCCCCTCGTCCATCTCTCAGTGGTTCTCTTCCCTGTGTCGCTGGTGCGGGCTGCAGGCCTCGTCGGACTGGCTGTGTTGTGTGCTGGGAGAGGATGCAGCTGACAGCGACTTTTTGGGAACCGTGTCTGAGAGTGGACGTCCCCTTCTCCCATCCCCTTGTGTGAGTCCCTCACGTGTTTTTTTTTGGTGGGGGGGGCTTTGAGGGGTGAGAGTGTCACGGCCACGGTTTTGGCCGTGACTCCTTGGGAGCCGCATACTGTTGCCTGCGGTTTTGGGTTGTAGTGTGAACCGCAGCTTGAGGCATAAGGTTGTTAGCCTCAAGTGCGGTTGCCGCGGACAACAGCTATGTGTGCGGTTCCCTCGGAGTTGTGTGCGCGTTTGTAAGCACTTTTGTATGTCTGTGTGCTCTTTGTTTATGTTTGGTGTGCACTGACATTTTCCCTGCACTGTGGCTGTCCGTGGCAACGTTTGGTGGTATGATGTACATGTGGTGGCAGTGTCCCGGCCTTCGGGCTGACTCCCAGGACACGCTTGCCACCCATGTCGTTGCCTGCGGCAACAGCCACAGTGTGTTTGTTGTTTGGACACTTCCCCTTTAAGTTATGTTTTCCCTTCTGTGGTTTTGGAAGGGTTAACTTCCTTCCTAGTGTGTGTGTGCACTGGGTGTGTCCGATTGTGGGTGTGGCTGCATGGGCTATAAAGTCACATTTCCATCCGCCAGTGAGGGCCACCCTTGTGGTCATAAATTGTGATTCTCTATGTTTATGAGGTTGTGTGTTTACTTCATGTATGGTGTTTGGTAGAAGTTTGTTTGGTCGTTTCTTATTGCAGCATATGGTTTTCTGGTTTCCTGTGATGTGTGTGGTGTGCTCTGTCTTTGGGGTTTGTGGACAGCAGCACTTGGGTTCCAGGTTGTGTGTCTGTGGCAGGTAAGTGTGGTACTAGGCTCACTTACCTGTCACTGCCATATGTCTGTTTATCTTTCCTTGTCTGTGTTACTTGGCCACTTTAGACTCCTGTTCCTCCGTGTCCAGGAGGAACGGGCTGTCTACCCAGCTCCTAGTTTAGGGCCATCTTGAGGGCTAGCAGGGACTTCTAGGTTCCGGAGCATGAGCCCTCCTACCATCAAGGTCGGCTCATGTAACTAGGAGTCAGGGTCAGGTTAGGGATGCGATTAGGAGGTCACCAGCTCCCTAATCCTGTTGTCCTGGCCGCGCAGCGACCACTCCATCTTCTGATACCGCACGGCTGAGGGTATTCCCCATCCTCAGCCGTGACACCCGCTAATGCGATCGTAGGGTGCCGATGTGCGTGAAGGCACACTGGGGTCATATAAAGGCCCCAAGCCCGCCTTAAGTAGTTTCCAGCAGGCTGTGCCTCTCTGGCACAGCCTGCTGGTCAATGTCAGTATAGCACTGACATTAATATGCAATGAACTATAGGGATAATGTATTGCATTTTAAAATCAATCAGAATATTGTCTGTTATAGTCCCCTTGTAAGACTATTAAGTGGTAAAAAAAAAAAGAAAAAACTTAATAAACATATTATTTATTAAATAAAAAAGTTCCATAAAAAATACGCTTTTTTCCATTGAAAATATGCTTTTCAATGAAAAAAATTGCAAAAAAAAAATAAATCTCCCCCTATGCTTGGTATTGCAGTGTCCGGACTACATAAATATCATGCAAATTATCCCCTATGGTGAACGCCGTAAAAAAAAAAAATTACAGAATTGCTAATTTATTCTTAGATGTCACCAAAAAAAACCTTAATAACAAGCAATGAAAAAGTGGAATTTACTCCAACATGATACCAATGAAAAATACAAGTCATCCCACAAAAATCAAGCCCTCACACAACTCCATAGAAAGAAGAATAAAAAAGTTATGGGTCTTGGGAAGCGTCAATGCAATTTTTTATTTTTATTTTTCCTTTTAAAAAAAGGGGTTTTATTGCCAAAAAAAAACTATATGTATTTGATATCACTGTAATCGGTCTGACCCAGAGAATTAATTTTCCCATTTCCCATCTCTCTCCCAGAAAGAGTTAAAAGTTAATCAGAAAGTTATGTGTACCCCAAAATGGCACCATTAAAAACTACATAATAATACAGCTATATATACTAAAAATTTAAAAAATATAGCTCTTGGATGGCAAAGGTCAAAAAAAGAAGAAAAACGCTTGGTCAGTTAGGCTCATAACAGGCTAGTCACTAAGGGGTTAAAGCCTGAACCAATTCATACAATAAAACAATCTAGAGTTTGACCTCTGTTTTTGAATTTGAACTATCTCCATACATGTTGTAGGAGGCTCCTGCTGAATCAAGTTGGACTAATTCTTCATATACTTCTGTGTACACATGCATTTGTAAAACAAATTCCTCATATGAAGCTTAGAGTCAATGCAACATTAATGAGTACAACATCTATGTCTCTACAAGTTGATGGATTTCTCAAAGAAGCGAAACGTAACAAGTTCACATCCCTGATTTTAATGCAAGTCTAGAAAATATGAAAACACATTGAGCGAGCACACCTTGAGGCTTTCTTTGGTGGAATCAGGTACAAAGATCTAAAATTTTGACTGTCCTGCAAGGAAGTCTAAAATAAGAAGCTCTGTAGACTGTTATTTATTTGGTCTTTTAATGCAGGGTCTATGAGAAGAAACGGACCAGAGAGCTCTTCAAGATTTAGAATGCTACAAAGCAAGGTCTGTGCTTGACCTCTCTTTGATCTTTCTTTAGTTACCTATGAATACATAAGCCCCGATCCTGGGTCAAATAATGTTGTGTCCATCTGGCATATTTTGAGTCTTTTGTTATCAGTCTACTTCTTTCTTACAAATTTAAACTTCCTCTCTTTATGGCAAAAGAGTTGACAGTTTCTTGAAAAAGTTGTGCTCTGTATACATTCATTTGTCTTGGATCCCCTTCTTCTTGCAGCCTCACATACGCATGAATAAGAAATGCTGAAGCTTCATCTCCGTCCTCATGCATCTACCCTGTATTTCATGGACTGTCTTACTGTAAATAGAAATTTTGTGACTGCTAACATTTCCAGACAGAGGGCCTGTAGGTAGAGAAAGGGATCCTAGAGGCAACTGGAAAATGAGGAACATTTCCCCAGGTAAAATGTATTATAAAGTTTCATGTGTTCACAGAAGCTGTACAAGCTATACAGTAGTATATAACATATTATGCAATATAATGGTGGTGAGCGTCATTGACAGTAGAGATCTGCGAATCAATTCTGAACTTCAAACTTGCTGCCACATCAAACTTGCTGCAAATTTCCCAAATACTTCAGTTTCTAACAAATCTGAAGTGTTTGGGATTCATCCCACATGAAATGATCAAAATGGCATCAACCATTTTATAGTTCACAATACAAACATTTTTGGACTGCTTTCAACTTTAAAGAAAATCTGACAGTGTAGGGTGCAAACAGGCTGTTTGTTACCATTGGCTACCATCCGTTTATCGACATCCAACATACATGTTGATAGAACTTTGATGTCTTGATGTTAAAGATCTTGACATGGGGGCGTAGTCTACCGGCATGGAGTGAAGACGCATGTTGAAGAGCTCCCTTGCCATCCTGCCGAACCATCCTGATTACCTGGCCTTTTAAGATATCCTGTGGACCCAACTGGGGTGTGAGATCCAACAGTAACCTCCGGTACACAGCGGGAGGTGGCCGGTGAAAGTCCTGCTGCGCTTGGGGCAAAGAAGCGTGCTGAGAAAGGTCTGTGCACTGAGCAGAGCGGCCATCTTGCGGCTGGTCGGAGCGCGCTGGCAACAACAGTAAGCGTGCTACAGAGACCCTTAGTTCGCAGCCGAGGGGTGTTCTTGGTGGTGGGAGCGGAGAACCAAAGCCACACAAGGGCAGACAGCTGGAGTAATCACCCCGCTCCTTGGCTAAAACGGCAGGTGAGCCAGACAGAGACGCCTGATAGTGGAACTCAGTGGGAGTGAGACCAGTGACCTCGGCTGTGCAGGGGACGCGGCGAGCACCCTGTGAGGCGGCTGGGGGCACAATAGTAAAGAGCCCTTGAAACATCCAGAAGGGCTGCAGTTACAGGGACTGATACAAACGCCATGCATCAGGTGGCTCAGAGACCCCACTGCGATATAAGCTAGCCGAGAATACATCTGAGGCCGTGGCTCACAGGACTTTCCATATCTATGGACTCTCTGCCCAGGATCTCTGCGTGAGACCTATCCAGACCCATCTCCTGGGCAATAAAGACAGTTCTTCTTTTATAAGCACTTATGGGCCGTAAAACTGCGACATCAGCAAGTCTTACTCCAGGGAAGGAACTAGTAGATAACATGAGCCAGACAGACATGGGGGCAGGGCAGTGCACGTCCGCAGGCCCTGAAACACAGGCTGATAAGATAATGTTGGCCATTGCAGCATGTCAGGCAGTCCTGACCACAAAGATTGACCATCTACAGAGTGATATCAACTGTCTGCGCCATGATATGGACAAAATGAGAGATCGTACCACATAAAGTGGAGCGTCGCCTCGGCGAGGTGGAAGACTCTGCAAATGTCATCTCTGTAACCACTAGCAACTTACAACAAGTTAAAATTCTAATGGCACGTGTGGAAGACGCAGAGAACCACAATAGGAGAAATAATGTCATGATCCTGGGCCTACTTGAACGGGTGGAGGGATCCAACTCGGAGGAGTATGCTGAGCAACTGATTCGTACGGTGCTAGCTCCCATTGAACTGTCATCCAGCTTTGCGGTTGAAAGAGCCCACAGAATCCCTACGAGGCCTTTGCCGCCAGGAGCTGCCCCACGCCCTTTCATAATGCGGATTTTAAACTACAGGGACTGAGACGCTATACTGGTGGCCGCCAGACGCAAGAAAGATGTCCAGGTGGAAAATGCGAGGCTGTCCTTTTATCCGAATTTTACAACTGAAGTGCAGAAGCAACGTCGCCAGTTCAATTCTATCAGAGCACGTCTACGGGACCTCGGGATTAAATATGCCATGATATACCCGGCCAAACTGAGGATCCAAGAGGGAGACAGATCCAGGTTCTTCCAAACTCCTGAAGAGGCGGCTGACTGGATAGATCAACAGCGTCCGCGATGACATGTGATGGCGCAAGCTGCAGGTACTCTCGTAAGTAACGGACGCCCATGACGGGCCACAGATTTATTAGACCTGCATGGTTGAGGTTGTTTACTCAGGTTTATTGCCGTTGCGCCTGTTAGTGCATCTGGCAGGACTGATTCTAACATTGTGTTACGTGATATCCTTACAGACAAGGGTTAAGCTCTACTTAGAGTTAGATAGTTCGTTCTTTGTATTGATTACTACTGATAGACTCAAGTTCCATGCTGGGTCATGTTCTAGCTAGATAGACTGTATTCCCTTAGTCTATAAAGAACAAGTTTATGTTTAGGGAATTTAAGCTTAGGCAGGTTGGTGATGTCTGGGCAGGGTGGGTCTGGGATGGGAAGGTTTGTTGGTTTAAGTTGGAATGTGTGTGTGTGTGAATGGGGCAGTGACGCTGAAGGATCTGGAGGAGAAGGGGATATATTTCTTAAGCAACAATGGCTGTATGTAAGTTAATTTCCTGGAATGTCCAGGGACTGAATGACAAAGTTAAGAGAGCGCTAGTGTTTAATTACATTAAGAAGTATAACCCAGATGTTCTTATTTTTCAGGAAACTCATCTCCGGGGTCAAAAAGTGTTGGCGGTTAAAAGACCATGGGTGGGATCTGTTTATCATGCAACATATTCTAACTATGCTAGAGGAGTTTCCATACTGGTCAGTAAGACTCTTTCGTTTCAGCTGATCTCCGTGCACATTGATCCGGCAGAGAAATATGTACTGTTGCAAGCTAACATTAGAGGTTGTGACGTCTTAATAGTAGGTATTTATGTACCCCCACCGTTTGAGAGGGATGTGGTTGACCAAATTATGGCCAGAGTAGTTGTCTTACCTGTGGCTCCTTTGTTCATATTGGGGGTTTTAATGCCACGTTAGATGGTGACCTTGACAGACTTAGACCTTCTCCCAGACATAACCCCGCTTTACTATATTGGGCGCAAGCACATCTCTTGACGGAGGTATGGAGGAACTTATATCCTAACACAAAACAATACTCATGCCATTCGACTTCTGCTAATGCATTGTCCAGTATAGATTTGGCCTTTACAAATCAGGAGGGGCTTCTATGGGTGAAAGCTGCAGAGTATCTGCCGAGGGGTATCTCAGATCATGCCCCCTTGCAGATAATCCTTACATTGCCGAGCAGTAGGCCACGCTCTACTTAGCGGTTAAATCCAAAATGGCTGGACGTCCTTCCTGTGGGAGTGGCGTGTAAGGAAGCTATTTCAGAATATTAGGAAGTTAATGAGGGCTCCTCCAATCCACTGGTGGTATGGGACGCAATTAAGGCTGTCTTGAGAAGGGTACTAATAGCGGCGATAGCAACGCACAGGAAGGAACTGCTCTCTTTGCGGGAAAAAGTAGAGGTAAAGTTAGATGTTGCAGAGAAAACATATATAGATGACCCCACACCAGAGAATCATTCACTTTGGCTTTTAGCTCAAAGACAAAAACAATTTATACTTAACGGAATTCACACAAAAATGCCTCATGGCTCAGAAGCAAAACATATTTTCTGAAGGGGATAAGAATGGGAGAACCTTGGTGTATCTGGCTAAAATGGAAGTTCCACTAACAGTAGTACCTGCTACAGAGGAAATAGTATTTTTTTGGGATACTATCCCGGTGACGGAGCTAGCGCTTTCAGAGAAGCAGTTATTAGATGGCCCCATAGTCCCGCAGGAAATTCAACATGCAATATTATGTATGGCAAAAGGAAAGACTCCTGGTCCGGATGGCTTCCCTGTGGAGTGGTACAATTTTCAGATTGAGGAAGTGAGTCAGAGGCTCAGTAAGCTATTTATCCATGCTCTGGAGGGTGAGGCCTTGCCAACATCATTCCATGAAGCTACTATAGTGGTCATACACAAAGCGGGGAAGCCACCGGATCAGTGTGGCTCATATAAGCCCATATCATTGATAAATTCAGATGCTAAGCTATTGGCTAAGGTGTTGGCTAGTAGATTGGCGTCAGTCATTTCATCGGTAGTAGGCATGGATCAATCCGATTTCATGCCCGGGAAGCGACGGACATAAACCTGAGATGCCTTTTTACAAACCTACAAATCACACATGATAATGCAGGCAGCAGAGCGATAGCCTCGTTGGATAACGAGAAGGCGTTCGATTCGGTGGAGTGGGGATTTATGTGGGAAGTCCTAAAGAAAATGGGGGTTCCCAAGAATTTCCTCCAGTGGTTGCACTTGCTATATTTACAACCAACGGCTAGGGTAAGAGTCAATAGGTATTTGTCTAAGTCGTTTGTGCTGAAAAGAGGCACCAGACAGGGGTGTCCTTTGTCACCCCTTCTGTTTGCTTTAATAATGGAGCCGCTGTCGGTGTATATAGCAGGCAGTAATAGAATACAAGGCTGGGCCATTGCAGGTATATCCGAAAAGATCTCGCTTTACGCGGATGATATGCTGATATACTTGGGAGATGTAGGCCATTCTTTGGAAGCCTTACTAGAGATAGTGGATTTATATGGAACATTTTCGGGACTACGGGTCAATTGGGCCAAATCGGCATTGTATTTGGTTGATGAGTTTTCCCCCCAGAGCGTTTCACCCAGGTCATCACTTCAGGTGGTGGGTAATTTCACATACCTGGGGATAGTCATACATAAAGATCTCACCCAGTTTATAGATTTAAACATAAACCCGGTAGTCAAATACATTTCGCAAAAACTGAAAGCTTGGGAGACACTACCATTGTCACTAATAGGGCGCATTAATATATTTAAAATGGTCCTTCTTCCTAAGCTACTATACATTTATAGAGCAACTCCTTTAACTTTGCAGAAATCTCATTTTCAAACCCTAGATCGCTTACTAGCACTCCATTCCTCGCATAGCTAGGGATACTTTGAAGGCGTCTAAGGAGAGAGGTGGCCTGGCACTTCTGGATATGTACCTATACTACATTGCAACACAACTAAATTATGCTGCTTGGTGGATTAAGGCAGACCCTTATAACCCGGCTGTGGTATTGGAGGCGGCCCTCATGGGGTCGTATGAAGCTATGACGAACTTAGTGTACAGAGCAGGGAAATACCCGGTTAAACATCTTACTACACTAATGGCGGGGGTGATCAATGCATGGAATATGTTTTGCGGGGGTGGGAGGGGATGGAGAGGAAAGCAATATATTATCCCCAGTGATGCCCTTGTGGGGAAATCCCAAACTTGTAGAACTGCATTCTCTGCTTGATTTACAGTTCTGGCCGCGAAAGGGTGTCAAATACCTTACGCAAGTGTATGAAGACGGTTTTTTAAAAAAAATTCTCAACCTTGCAAACGGAATACAACCTACCACAAGCATCTCTTTTTAGATTTCTCCAACTGAGACATGCTTGTGAATCCCAGTTTGGGGCTGGTCCTTTGAGGCTAGAATATAGTGCAGTAGAGAAAATTGCCAGATGGGCGAACCACACTAAAATGGTGTCGTCTTTTTATGCTTTCCTTCTACCCTCCCGGCCTTCGCCGATGGCAAGGGCTTTTCTTAAGTGGAGGGCTTATATTCCTGCATTGGAAGATTATCATGAGAAAGAGCTGTCGGCCTCTTGGAGGTGGACGGTGATTTGAGCACGGGATCAGCTGATTTAGATGAAATGGTTACACAGAGTCTACTATACCCAGTGAGTTTGGTACGCATGCATAAACTGGCCTCCGATACGTGTACAAGATGTGATAATGGCAGGAGGACACTATTGCACATGGTATGGGAGTGTCCGGTCATTGCTGAATTCTGGACGCAGGTACATAGATATCTTGATGCTCGTCTGGGGCTCCCTGCAGTTGTATCACCCGAAGTTAGTCTGCTAGGTCTTGTCAACAATATTATTCCGACTAGACATACTAAGATCCTTTATAGGTTGCTGATGTTTTATGCGAGAAAGTCAATTCTGCTAAACTGGAAGCCCCCAAAAAACCAACACTGTCTCATTGGATCCAGCTTATTAATGGTACAGTATCAGTATATAAGCTAACTTATGAAGCTAGGGGCATACCTGAAAAATTTGGGAAAATCTGGGATATTTGGCTGAGTGCAAACTCGATCACTGTGTAATGGGGCTGGGAGAGTTTTGAGACGTCCAGGTCACTGCCAGTATGAATGTGTGTGTGAATGGAGACAGGTTTTAATTAAACAATTTGATTTTACGGTAATAATTATGCTTTAAGACTGATGTGAATTACATTAACGACCTTTGCATTTGCTGACGCATTATTTATATGCAATCCTATTATTTTGCCTATCAATTGAATGTGATGTTCAAGGTTATACCTTGTTGAGGGGGTTGTTCCCCTATTTAATTTTTTATTTTTTTTTCTGTGAAAATGGGAAAAATAAAGCCTTTAAAAAAAAAAAAGATCTTGACATAGGTTATATACAGTCCTAGGAGACCACAGAGTGTCATTCATGACTTTTTAGGGCATTTGGGTCACTTTTGATTCAGGTTGAATTTATTTTGACAAATCAGGTGCACATGTCAGCTAGCGGTCGTGTCTTGAATAGCAACCAAGCGGTTCTTGATCGGTTGACTGGATCTTCGACTTCGACGCAAGTGACAGCAGCACCAGCAACCTGAGTTTAGAGTTGCTGATGAGCATCTTTCTTCACCCGCATAGTGAAGAAACTGCTCACCAGCAGCAGCAGCAGGTAGACCTGGAGCAGGACCTGAACCAGCAGGTGGTGGCATACTCTGAAAGCACCCTGCCAGCCATCATAGAAGATCCACTAGACTACTGGGTAGCCAAAATGGATTTGTGGCCGCAACTGGCTGAGTTTGCCTGGAAAAGCTGTCCTGCCCGGCCAGTAGTGTGGCATCAGAGCGGGTGTTTAGTGCGGCAGGGGCCATAGTTACCCCAAGAAGAACTCGGCTGTCCACCCAAAATGTGTAGAGACTTACTTTTGTCAAGATGAATCAGGTGTGGATCATCCAGGATTTCCACCCACCAATGCCTGATGCATCAGATTAGATAATCCATCTCTACACTATGTCACCGTGCCACTCTGTGGTATCATGTTACTGCCATGTCCACACTATGTCACAATGCCACTCTGTGGCTTACAGATGCTGCCATCTACACACTATATCACCGTGCCACTTTGTGGCCTCCTGATGCTGCCATGTCCACACTAAGTCACCTTGCCACTCTGTGTTATCATGCTGCTGCTGTTGCTGCCATCTCCACACTATGTCACCGTGCCACTTTGTGGCCTCCTGATGCTGCCATGTCCACACTATGTCACCTTCCCACTCTGTGTTATCATGCTGCTGCTGTTGCTGCCATCTCCACACTATGTCACCGTGCCACTTTGTGGCCTCCTGATACTGCCATGTCCACACTATGTCACCTTCCCACTCTGTGTTATCATGCTGCTGCTGTTGCTACCATCTCCACACTATGTCACCGTGCCACTCTGTGGCCTAATCATACTGCTGCTGTCACCTCCGCACTTTGTCATTGTGCCACTCTGTGGCCTCCTGATGCTGCCGCCACCTCTAGACCCTGTCATTGTGCATTTTTGTGGTCTCCTCATGCTGCTCCTACCTCACCACTATGTCATATGGCCACTCTGTGGACTTCTCATGCTGTTACCACCCTCCCCACTCTATGACGGGGTCACTATTGTCCTTATTTGGCCTTCTTGAAATCACCATTTATGTGACCTTTCTTCTGATCGGTCAGAAGGAAGGAAAAATTAGATGCACAATGGATACTGTCTGTGTAGCAGCTTTAAGGCCTGTATGGTCGCATCAGAATTGGCTTATGATTTGGTAGCCAAACACAGGAGTCAGGACAAAACACAGAAGACATGCAAATATTACCTTCATGTGTCATCTCTGTTTAAGATCCACTCCTGTTTTTTTTGGCATTACAAATACTCATGGATTACTGAGCAAATGCTGACCGAGTGAAGGCGGATGCTCCACAGACAGGATCTGTTTTTTGGGGACAATTGTTCTGATGAATCAGAGGAAGGGCAAAATAATCAGTGACTTCAACACAAATTTACTGCTGACACCTTCTACACTGTCGGGGGGCTCTTCTTGTATGAGCGTTTAATAGAACAGGTTCTGTAGACATCGATGTGGAATCAGCTGGTGACGGTGTAAAAGGAGTGCACTTCTTCTTGACGCTAACATGGACCTGAGTTCATACTTGAGTTATTTGGTCAGTTTTGGTTCTGTAACTGCCCAAATAAGTGAAGTGTGCAGTGATTCTAATTGCGACTCCTGTCATCTGCATGTCATACTGACTGACAGTATTATTTCACTACCCCAGCACTCTCCCTATGTGTGTTACTGCAAGGCACAGTGCAGGCTCTATGCAGCCTGGAAATAGCTGTTTTTATCACAATTTGTCTCTAATATATTCGAATCAAAGCAAATTTTTGGGGAAAATTCTGCGAACCAACCAAATAGAATTTTTGAGAAATTCGCTCATCTCTAGATTTGAGTATCTAGTGATGTCAACTTACAATCCCTGGTTCGGGTGAAAAATCCAAGCCTTAAGATATTAAGTCTGGGGAAGCTATTACAATGTTGAGCTCACGTTAAAGTCTTTTTTTTTACACCTCAATAAATGATGTGACTTATTAATATTATAATATCACCTAGGCAAGTGTTTTTAGACTTTCAAATCTATATCTTACAGCATTCCCTGGCAGCTCGGCATGCTGGAAGTTGAGATTCCGCAAGAGGTTGAAAGCCACGGCTTAAAGTCCACTGATCTAGGTGATACCAAATACCATGTAAGCTACAATGTACCATATTAAAAATAGACTTCTATCTAGTAGAGTAGACTTCCATTTGTCTCATAAACTTCATTATATTCCACCAAAAAAGCCAAGGCTCACTTACTTTCAATAATCACTTTTCTTCCCGTCCAATCATCTTTAATTAACTGGATATTTCCATAATGAGCATCACTGTAGAAAATGCGGTTAGTTCCTTTTTCACTGAAATTGTAATCAAATGCCAGGGAAATGATGTTTTTGAAATATTCCGGATTTTCATATGGATGAATGGGTGAATTCAAATTTGTTTCATCAGAAAGGTGAATGCTTTTCAAAACTGTTCTTCCAGAGTATAGCAAATAACCCCTGTGTTTTAGACAAGTAATCCCGTTTTTGGCTAGATATCCATGAGCACAAGCACACGTCCTTTGCATATTCCCCCGGTATAAGCAAATTTGTTGACATCCTCCATTGTTTTTAGCACAGATGTTGGTTCCTGTAGAGAAGAAAAAAAAGACATTTTGTCACTGTTGCAGGTCACTGGCCATGGTTATTCTACTCTTTCATGAGGTCTCATAAGATTCATTTGCATTCTAATGAATAATGGAGGCAGTTTACAGAGAGAATTTTGTTTAAAACTGAAAAAAAATCAAATTTTAATGTAAGGGATTTCTTCGGTAATACACATTAATGGCCTCTTCTTAGCATAGACCATCAATATATGGTCAGTGAGGTCCAATCTTGAGTACCTACATACATCCTCAGAAAAAAAAAAAAGCTTGCAGGAGTGCCATAGCCCCTGCAATGCTTTTAGGAACAGTGGCACAACTGTATATACAACTATGCTTGATATCTTAACTCAACCCCATTCAAGTGAATACAAATTTTAGGTCATCAATACAGTTGAGCAAACCCAAACTGTAAAGTTCGGGTTCGTACCGAACTTTAGGTTTTTCGGCACCCGGACCCGAACCCGAACATTTACGTAAAAGTTCGGATTCGGGTTCGGTGTTCGGCGCTTTCTTGGCGCTTTTTAAAAGGCTGCACAGCAGCCAATCAACAAGCGTCATACTACTTGCCCAAAAAGGCCATTACAGCCATGCCTACTATTGGCATGGCTGAGATTGGCCAACTGCAGCATGTGACCCAGCCTCTATTTAAGCTGGAGTCACATAGCGCCGCCCGTCACTCTGCTCGGATTAGTGTAGGGAGAGGCTGCAGCTGCTGTGAGGGAGAGATCAGGGAGAAATCTTATCAAGAACTGCTTCTTTACTCAGCGATCTACAGCAAATGTGTTTTGTGGGTGCAGTGCACAATTGTTTTAAATCTGCCCTGAGCCAACTACTACTGAAAACAAACTTTTTTTCCTTCAGTTAGTCAATATAAATACATAATCGGCAGCCGTTTTATGCAACAATAGTGCACCAGCACAGGATATCTGCATGTCCGCAAGTCCAGAAATACTGCTTTGAGACACTGGGGTTAAAAAAAAACAACTTTTTTTCATATAGTGCACATCTAGGATTAGACGTGCAAAAGTGAGTGTCACATTTAGGCCAGAAATACAGCTTTTTGCTTACTGGGGCATACTGGAGTGAAAAAACCCCCATCTGTTTCATATAGTGCACATCTAGGATTAGACGTGCATAAGTGAGTGTCAAATTTAGGCCAGAAATACAGCTTTTTGCTTACTGGGGTGAAAAAACCCATCCATTTCATATAGTGCACATCTAGGATTAGACGTGCATAAGTGAGTGTCACATTTAGGCCAGAAATACAGCTTTTTGCTTACTGGGGTGAAAAAAAACCCATCTGTTTCATACAGTGCACATCTAGGATTAGACGTGCATAAGTGAGTGTCACATTTAGGCCAGAAATACAGCTTTTTGCTTACTGGGGTGAAAAAAACCCATTTGTTTCATACAGTGCACATCTAGGATTAGACGTGCATAAGTGAGTGTCACATTTAGGCCAGAAATACAGCTTTTTGCTTACTGGGGTGGAAAAAAAAACATCTGTTCCATATAGTGCACATCTAGGATTAGACGTGCATAAGTGAGTGTCACATTTAGGCCAGAAATACAGCTTTTTGCTTACTGGGGTGAAAAAAAACCATCTGTTTCATATAGTGCACATCTAGGACTGTCACGGAACCATGAACCAGACGTACAACAAGAGATAAGTGAAAATAAGAAGGCTTTATTGAAAATAAAGCTGTAAAGCAAAAGTCCAAACGGATGGTGAAACCGAGCAGAGTCTTTGCGAAGCCAGAGGTCAGGAACCAGAAGGGTAGTCAGACGAAGCCAGGATCAGGAACCAGCAGGGTAGTCAGACGAAGCCAGGATCAGGAACCAGAAGCAGCAGCAGTCATAGAAGCATGTGAACACAAGAGGACCAAGCAAGGAACTGAAGCCACAGACCTCCTATATATATGAGCTAGGCATCCAGCTCCTCCCAGTGGGAAGGAGGAGCCGCAGGGTGGAAGGCTACAAGAAACCCAGAAACCAAGATGGCCGCCAGCACATGTCAAACGAAGGAGAACAGCAAGAAGGTAAGACCATGACAGTACCTCCCCCTCAAGGGCCCCTCCTCCGCGGAGCACAAAACGGTTTCTGAGGGAAGCGTGCGTGGAAGGCTCGGAGCAAGGCAGGAGCATGGACATCTGCGGAGGGAACCCAGGAACGCTCCTCTGGACCATAACCACGCCAATGGACCAAAAACTGCAACCGACCGCGGACCAGGCGTGAGTCCAGGATATTGCTCACCTCATATTCCTCACGATTGCCCACTTGGACCGGACGAGGCCGAGGAACCGAGGAAGTGAAACGATTACACACCAGTGGCTTCAACAGGGAGACATGAAACACGTTGGAGATCCGCATGCCAGGAGGAAGCGCAAGGGCATAGGCTACCGGGTTTACCCTGCGAAGCACTCGGAAGGGACCAACAAAGCGAGGCGCCAGCTTGGGAGTGGGCACTCGAAGGTTGAGGTTGCGGGTGGACAACCATACACGGTCTCCGACCTGGTAGGAAGGAGCAGGCGCTCGTCTGCGATCAGCCTGGAGTCTCTGGCGCTGCGCAGAGACCTCAAGGGACCTCTGGATCTGTACCCAAGAAGCACGTAGGACGGAAAGGTGATCCTCCACAGCCGGAATATCCTGGGGAGAGAATACCTCCGGTAACACGGCAGGTTGGAACCCATAATTGGCCATGAAGGGAGACGTCCCAGAGGAGGAGTTCACTGCCGTGTTCCTGGCAAACTCAGCCCAAGGCAGGAGGTCAACCCAATTGTCTTGGTGATCGGAGACATAGCAACGAAGGAATTGCTCCAAGGCCTGATTGGATCGTTCTGCGGCCCCATTGGACTGAGGGTGGTAGGCCGAGGAGAAGGAGAGATGAATCCCCAACTGGGAGCAAAAGGCGCGCCAGAACCTGGACACAAACTGACTCCCCCGATCCGACACAATCTCCTTGGGCAAACCGTGCAACCGGAAGACCTCCCTGGCAAAAATCGTGGCCAACTCTTGTGCAGATGGTAACTTCTTGAGAGGAACACAGTGGCACATTTTGGAAAACCGATCCACAATCATGAGAATGACCGTATGGCCTCGGGATGCAGGGAGGTCCACAATGAAATCCATCCCCAGGTGTGACCATGGGCGCTCCCCGGTGGCTATGGGTTGCAGAAGGCCCAACGGAAGGTGCCGAGGGGACTTACTCTGGGCACAAACGGAGCATGCCGCTACATATGCGGCGATGTCGGAACGTAGGGAAGGCCACCAGAACAAACGTGAAACAGCCCAGAACAGCTGATTCTTTCCAGGATGCCCCGCGGTCTTGGAGTTATGGTAGGTTCGCAACAACCGAGTGCGCAACTCCTCAGGCACAAAACATCTGCCGTTGGGTCTCCCAGAGGGAGCACCAGATTGAGCCGCCAAAATCTGCTCACCCAGGGGAGAGGTCAGGCTGGTGCGAATGGCGGCCAGGATCTGATTCGGAGGTATGACCGAAGTCGGAATCGACTCCTCCCTGGACAGCTCGGAGTACTGCCGTGATAAGGCATCCGCCCTGATGTTCTTGGAACCGGGTAGGTAGGAGACCACGTAATTAAAACGTGACAAGAACAGAGCCCATCTGGCCTGACGTGGTGTCAATCTCTTGGCCTCAGAAAGGTAGGTCAGATACTTGTGGTCCGTCAGGATGAGAACAGGAACCACCGAACCCTCGAGCAAGTGCCTCCATTCTTTAAGGGCCTGCACGATGGCCAATAACTCCCTGTCACCAATCTGATAGTTGCACTCCGCGGAAGACAGTTTCCGGGAGTAAAACCCACAAGGAAGCAGAGGACCCTCTGGTGTTCTACGCTGAGACAGAAGGGCGCCTACTCCCGTCTCAGACGCGTCCACCTCGAGGACAAAGGGCAACCCAGGGTTGGGATGCGACAGAATCGGAGCCGACACAAAGGCGGACTTTAGGGCCTCAAAAGCTCGGATGGCCTCGAGCGGCCAGACCTGTGAATTACTGCCCTTCCTGGTCAGATCCGTGAGAGGCTTGGCCAGCATGGAAAAGTCCCTGATGAACTTCCGATAATAATTGGCGAAGCCCAAAAAGCGCTGCAGGGAACGAAGACCACTGGGCTGGGGCCACTGTAAGACAGCCGAAACCTTCTCAGGATCCATGGAGAACCCCTCAGCGGAAATGATGTAACCTAAGAAGGTTACCTGGGATCGGTGAAATTCGCATTTCTCAAGCTTACCGAACAGCTCGTTCTCTCGTAACCGTTGCAACACTCGTCTGACATCCAGAATGTGGGCCTCCATGGATTCAGAATATACCAAGATGTCATCCAAATAGACCACCACACACTGCTGCAACAGGTCACGGAAAACATCGTTGATGAATTCCTGAAAGACTGCGGGCGCATTGCACAACCCAAAGGGCATAACCAAGGATTCGTAATGGCCGGTCCTGGTGTTAAACGCGGTCTTCCACTCATCGCCCGCCTTGATCCTTACCAGGTTATATGCCGCCCTCAGGTCGAGTTTGGTAAAGACCGTGGCCCCTTTAAGGCGATCGAACAGCTCGGAAATCAAGGGTATCGGGTAAGCGTTCTTGATCGTGATGCGATTGAGACCCCTGTAATCGATGCAAGGCCTCAACTCACCGCCCTTCTTTTTCACAAAGAAAAATCCAGCCCCTGCCGGGGACGAAGATTTGCGAATGTGTCCGCGTGAAAGCGCCTCCCTCACGTACTCCTCCATGGCCTCATTCTCCGCTACCGACAGTGGATAGACTTTGCCACGAGGAGGAACGGCACCAGGTTGTAACTCTATGGCACAATCGTATGGGCGGTGCGGAGGTAGGGCAACCGCGCGCACCTTATCGAATACATCCCGGTACTCCTCGTATTCAGGAGGCAACAGAGAGTCCGAGGAAGTACACAGCAACTTGACAGACCCATGGATGCAACTAGCCCCACACTGCGGTGACCACGAGAGGATCTCGACCGATCTCCAATCGAAAGTCGGATTATGCTTCTGGAGCCAGGGGTACCCCAAGACCACCGAGTAGTGTGGAGACGAAATAACCTGGAGACAGACCGACTCTCTGTGAACGGCACCAATGGCTATCCCCACTGGAAGGGTCTCATGAGTCACGTGTGGCGGCAGAAGGGGTCTGCCGTCTATCGCCTCAAGAGCCAGTGGGGAACCTCGAGCCTGCAGAGGAATGGAATTGGCGGCAGCGAACACACTATCAATGAACAAACCACCAGCACCAGAGTCCACCAACGCCTGGGTCGTCACCGAGCCCCCGACCCAGGAGAGGACAACAGTGATCAGTGGTTTGTCAACACGGGAAACCGGGGACGAGGAGACTCCACCCAAGATCTGCCCCCGACAGGATCTCAGGTACGAGCGTTTTCCCGGACGGTTCGGACATGCCAACCGAAAATGCCCACCGAGACCACAGTACATGCATCGGCCCTCGCGTCTCCGGAGTGCCCTCTCCCCCTCGGACAGGCGAGCAAACCCCAGCTGCATGGGTTCACCCCCAGACAAGTCATCCCCAGGAGGCGTGGGAGGAGAGGGAGGCACGGGTGGGACAGCAAACGTAGGCACCAATCTGTTAGAAGACCTCCGCAGGTTCTCCTTAAAGGAAGGTCTCTCCCTGAGTCTGGTGTCAATCAAAATCAGGAAAGAAATAAGAGACTCGAGCTCAACTGGTAGGTCCTTAGCTGCAACCTCATCCTTCAAGGCATCCGAGAGACCATGAGAGAAAGCAGCGACCAGAGCCTCATTATTCCAGCCCACCTCTGCTGCCAGGGTACGAAACTCAATGGCGTATTCAGCTACGGATCGTGAACCCTGTCTGATGGACATAAGGAGCTTCGCAGCAGAGGCAGCACGAGCCGGCACATCGAATACCTTCCGAAGAGAAGCAACAAAACCGGAAAACTCGGCAACCACCGGATTGTTGTTCTCCCATAAAGGGCTGGCCCAGGCCAAGGCCTTGTCCGAGAGCAGCGAGATCAAGAAGCCCACCTTTGATCTCTCAGTGGGAAAGGCATGTGGCAGCAACTCGAAATAAATGCCCACCTGGTTAAGGAAACCTCGGCACCGAGTTGGCTCTCCCCCAAAGCGCTGTGGAAGAGGGGCAGAACCGGTCATACCCCGAAACACCGCAGGCGCAACAACAGGTGTCGGGGTAGACTCTGGCGCAACAACCGGAGCGGCAGTAGGAGCGAGCCCAGGAGCGACAACCGACCCATCGGCAACGGGAGCGAAATGAGCCGTGCGTTCAAGCAGGGTTTGCAACGCCACAGCGAACCGACCCAACAGGTGATCCTGCTGATCAAGTCTGGCAACCAGCGTGGGTAGCGAGGATGGCCCTGTACCGTCAGAATTCATGGCTTGGTCCTAATGTCACGGAACCATGAACCAGACGTACAACAAGAGATAAGTGAAAATAAGAAGGCTTTATTGAAAATAAAGCTGTAAAGCAAAAGTCCAAACGGATGGTGAAACCGAGCAGAGTCTTTGCGAAGCCAGAGGTCAGGAACCAGAAGGGTAGTCAGACGAAGCCAGGATCAGGAACCAGCAGGGTAGTCAGACGAAGCCAGGATCAGGAACCAGCAGGGTAGTCAGACGAAGCCAGGATCAGGAACCAGAAGCAGCAGCAGTCTTAGAAGCATGTGAACACAAGAGGACCAAGCAAGGAACTGAAGCCACAGACCTCCTATATATATGAGCTAGGCATCCAGCTCCTCCCAGTGGGAAGGAGGAGCCGCAGGGTGGAAGGCTACAAGAAACCCAGAAACCAAGATGGCCGCCAGCACATGTCAAACGAAGGAGAACAGCAAGAAGGTAAGACCATGACAAGGACTAGACGTTCATAAGTGAGTGTCACATTTAGGCCAGAAATACAGCTTTTTGCTAACTGGGGTGAAAAAAACAACATCTGTTTCTTATAGTGCACATCTAGGATTAGACGTGCATAAGTGAGTGTCACCTTTTGGCCAGAAATACAGCTTTTTGCTTACTGGGGTAAAAAAATTAACATCTGTTTCATATAGTGCACATCTGGGATTAGACGTGCATAAGTGAGTCTCACAATTTGCCAAAAATACAACTTTTTGCTTACTGGGGCATACTGGGGTGAAAAAAAACATCTGTTTCATATAGTGCACATCTAGGATTATACGTGCATAAGTGACTGTGAAATTTAGGCCACAAATACGGCTTTTTGCTTACTGGGGTTAATAAACCCTCTGATATACTGCACATCTGGGATCAGACGTGCATAAGTGACTGTGAAATTTTGGCCACAAATACGGCTTTTTGCTTACTGGGGCATACTGGGGTGAAAAAAAAACATCTGTTTCATATAGTGCACATCTAGGATTATAGGTGCATAAGTGAGTGTCACATTTAGGCCAGATATACGGCTTTTTGCTTACTGGGGTGAAAAAAAAACATCTGTTTCATATAGTGGACATCTGGGATTAGACGTGCATAAGTGACTGTCACATTTAGGCCAGAAATACAGCTTTTTGCTGACTGGGGAAAAAAAAAAACATCTGTTTCATATAGTGCACATCTAGGACTAGACGTGCATAAGTGAGTGTCACATTTAGGCCAGAAATACAGCTTTTTGCTAACTGGGGTGAAAAAAAAAACATCTGTTTCATATAGTGCACATCTAGGATTAGACGTGCATAAGTGAGTGTCACATTTAGGCCAGAAATACGGCTTTTTGCTTACTGGGGTTAAAAAAAACCTCTGATATAGTGCATATCTGGGATTAGACGTGCATAAGTGAGTGTCACATTTAGGCCACAAATACGGCTTTTTGCTTACTGGGGTGATGGACCATGTGATTGGACCATGTGATCTGACGTCACCACAAGTCCTTTAGCCGAGAGCTCATGATTAAAGAAGTAAGAAGAGACCGGCAGCTACGCGATCAAGAGGAGAAGGTGAGTTAATTATTTTTATTTTTTAACCCTCAATTGACTACCTACTAAGCATTCTGTATTAAAGAATGCTATTATTTCATCTACTATTTCATCTGCTATTTATATCATCTACACACCACCGAACCCAAACCTGAACTTCTGTGAAGAAGTTCGGGTCTGGGTACCACAGTCAGTTTTTTATCACGCGCGTGCAAAACGCATTGCACCCGCGCGATAAAAACTGAACAACGGAACGCAATCGCAGTCAAAACTGACTGCAATTGGATACCTACTCGCGCGGGTTTGCCGCAACGCATCTGGACCTTATCCGGACCTAATCCGGACACGCTCGTGTGAACTCAGCCTTAGGCCACAAATACGGCTTTTTGCTTACTGGGGTTAAAAAAACCCTCTGATATACTGCACATCTGGGATTAGACGTGCATAAGTTACTGTGAAACTTAGGCCACAAATACCTGTGTCATATAGAGTAAAAAAAATAATAATTGAGTGCAATACCCTACATCAGGGTTTTTATTGGCGGTTAATTATTTTTAACAGACTTAACCACTTTTTACTTTGCTTGGTGAACGCTAACTATGAGGCAAACATCTAATAAGAGACGCGGTCATGGTTGTGGTGGTGGTGTTGGTGGAGCCTCTGGTGCAGGGAGAGGACGTGGCCGTTCTGCCATACAGCTACACGTCCTACTGAACCTACTACCTCAGGTCCCAGTAGCCGCCAGAATCTAAAGCAATATTTGGTCGGGCCTAATGCCGTTCTAAGGATGGTAAGGCCTGAGCAAGTACAGGCGCTAGTCAATTGGGTGGCCGACAGTGGATCCAGCACTTTCACAATATCTCCCACCAAGTCTTCTGCAGAAAGCGCACAGGTGGCACCTGAAACCCATGCCCATCAGTCTGTCACATCACCCCCGTGCATATCGGGGTACCTGTCTGAGCCTCAAGTCATGCAGCAGTCTCTTATGCTGTTTGAAGACTCTGCTGGCAGGATTTCCCAAGGGCATCCACCTAGCCCTTCCCCAGGGGTGGAAGACATAGAACGCACTGACGCACAACCACTTATGTTTCCTGATGAGGACATGGGAATACCACCTCAGCACGTCTCTGATAATGACGAAACACAGGTGCCAACTGCTGCGTCTTTCTGCAGTGTGCATTCCCGACTGACGCCAGGGGACAAGTGGAAGCACAAGGCGAAGGCAGGGGAGGAGGAAGAGGTCGCCAACGCAGCTGTGTCAGCGCCAGCACCTCAGAAGGCAGGCTTAGCATGGCTGACATGTGGAAAAGCTTTGTCACCTCGCCGTTAACAACCGGCCCCAACTGCTGATATGGAGCGTGTTAGCAGGAGGCAGCATTTGAACAACATGGTGGAACAGTACCTGTGCACACAACTACACGTACTGACTGATGGTTCTGCCCCATTCAACTTTTGGGTCTCCAAATTGTCCACATGGCCAGAGCTTGCCCTGTATGCCTTGGAGGTGCTGGCCTGCCCTGCAGCCAGTGTACTCTCTGAACGTGTATTTTGCACAGCAGGAGGCGTCATTACAGACAGACGCAGCCGCCTGTCCACAGCCAACGTGGACAAGCTCACGTTCATTAAAATGAACCAGGCCTGGATCCCACAAGACTTGTCTGTACCTTGTGCAGAATATACAGTTCTAACAGCCTCAACCATCCATCCTTGTACTCAAGTGCACTTATTCCTTTTTTTATTTTTTATATGTCCCAATATTTTGGGGGAAACCGCTATGTAAAAATGCAAAATAACACATCTGTGTTGGCTACCTAGTCCTTCTTCGCCGCCGCTTCCACCTAGACCGCCATGTGAGCCTACACATCCACCCATTCACCGCCTCCTCAACCTCTTCCTCCTACATCATTCCTAATTTTTATTTTTTTAAGGTCTTTTATGTTTTTTTAATTCATTTCCCTATCCACATTTGTTTGCAGAGCATTTGCCATGCTCTTAAGCACATTTTGCTGCCTTTTGCAGCCCTCTAGCTCCTTCCAGGGCTATTTTAAAGACATTTTAGTGGCCAAAAGTTTGGGTCCCTATTGACTTCAATGGGGTTCGGGTTCGGGGTCAAGTTCGGGTCCCGAACCCGAACTTTTTTTTCAAGTTCGGCCGAACCTGCCGAACCCGAACATCCAGGTGTCCGCTCAACTCTAGTTATCAATGAATATTCCAAGGATATGCTATTGGAAGACCATTCTAAGTATCTAAAATATTTATTTAAAAAAGTATCCTGTAATCTTTGGTAGTGTCATCTGCCTGTAATTTCTGACTGTATTTGAAATGGGAAGTCCATTGATTCTGACCAAATTGTTGTCAATGTTTGCAGAAATTTAGCCCTCAACTTGAAGAAAGTCACAGCTGGATAGGGTTGAATATTTTAGAGTACAGTTGTGATGTTGCTTTGTAGAACTGGGGCCATAAAATTAGCTTCTGGCAAACTTAAGGAAATAATTTCATTGTATTCTATGAACTGGTGAATTATTGATTCAGGCAAAGCTACCTTCTCATCTGTGTTTTTTTAAAAATTGCTATAAATTATGAAACTGATGGAAAAACCCAACAACCACTGTTGGGTACACCTTCCTAGAACACAGAAATATGAAGAAATCCAGCTTCCATAAAAATCCATAGTTTATTTATGCAAAAAAATAAAAAGCCATACACACAGACAACAGCATGTATACATTTCGGGTCATCGCATAGCATGTATGCATTTCAGGTCATTGCATACAGACCCTTACTCATGACATAATGCTGTACAAGACATAGTACACATAGGGTAGATAGCCAAAAGGAGCCAATTACAATCATGTTTCTCATATCTTTACAAATCCAAGGAAAACCCAGAGACTGGATTATGTTGAGCAATACACTAAAAAGAACATTATATATATATATAAATATATATATATATATATATATATATATATATATATCCTAGTACATTAATAATGCAAAATCAAATCACACCATTTGTTAAGACCATGAGGAGTGCAGGTTTTGAGCGGGAACATCAAGAAGGTGTCGCTATCTTGCTGTTTGTTCTGGGCAGGGACTAGTACTCTGTGAACTTTCGTTCAGTGCTGCAAGAGTTAATCCCTTCCTCCTCCTCCTGTCCAGGTGCTGGTTACGTTGCTGATTAGTCTCCTTATTTAGTTAGGCTGTGGATCCACCTCCTCACCTGGGCTTTTAGGTCTTCTAGTTGCAAGTAACCAGCAAACGTTATCCCCTGTCTGAATACTCATGAACTTTACCTTGTCTGTCTACCGATTCTGCTCCTTTCCGCCTCCCCTGACCTTGGAGTTGTTACTTGGAATACACAAGTATGACTTTAGACTGTGTTCAGACTATGCTTTTTGCCTCCTGAGTATTTGGTGCTTTGCACTGGTGTCTCTGACCCCCGTGGGTCAGCAGACAACTATACCAGGACTACTCCATGTGGTGACGGACAGGTTGGTTCTCTGTGGAGAAGTCTAGATCGCTGTATCAAGGATCCGTCAGGACACCCCCTTAGCTTTAGCCCAAAGTCAACTAGTTAGTTGACACAGTGAGTCCACATCCACTGTCCACAGCAGGTTTCTCTATTCAAGAGTTTGCTTCTGTGATCTCCCCTTCTGACTAGAGCACTAACCCTTTCAAGGCCTTGAACAGTGAGAAAGGTAATATTGCAGAAATGCACTGTAGCAAAGTGTATGAAGACTGCTGAGATGTTTCTGGAAACCATCCTAGAACAATATCAGAATAATTGTAGCCAAATTCAGTCTATTCAATTTACTCATTATACTGTATAGAGATATTGGTTAGAAAAGAATATTAGCAAATCAGGCTTGACTGTTGTTGCACAGTCAATCTTCTCAACTTTCTCCGATTGGGGTCTTACCAACTAGAATATGGTAATATCTGGGCTTCATCAGAGGTTTAAGTCAAAGGCCAAAATGCTTAAATTTACCTTAATACATCTTCCATTGGTGACCTGAACCCAGTATAACGCCAGGGTCTACCTCCTTGACGCCCACTAAACAATTAATTTGTAGTATTAAAGATTGGGAGCTGCTATTAGAAAGAAGGCCTCTGCTCTCTTCATTCAGGGATCCCAAGCAGAGGTATCTCTGTTTATACCCAATCGCTTCTAATAAAGGATAACTGTATTTAAAAGAATTAGCTATTTATTTTCAATTTTCACTTACAAAACAAATCTTAGAAAAGAAAGATTAACTTGGTTTTCAGCATTTTATCTAAGACAAATGAGCGAAAGCGTACTTGAAAAGAAGAACTCTGTCTCCGTATAATCATCAATATATTGACTTGTCTTTCAACTTAGTCAGAAATGTACAAACATCTTTCTAAATTGAATGAAAGTGTTCTCTAATTAACACTCATTCATTGATGCTAATTAGAACTGGAAAACTCATTGGAATTAGCAAAGTTTATGGTAAAGACACTTCAATTCATTTGAATCTTCAATCATGAAACTTTTTGTTTTTCATTTTGTGCTAAATGGTTGTTTGAATTTCTGCATTTTGTGCATTTATTCCAGAATCTTAAAGGAACTTATCCATCTTAGGCTACTTTCACACTAACTTGGCTTTCCGTTTGTGAGATCCGTTCAGTGCTCTCAAAAGTGGTCCAAAACGGATCAGTTTTGCCCTAATGCATTCTAAATGGAAAAGGATCCGCTCAGAATGCATCAGTTTGCCTCCGTTCAGTCACTATTCCGCTCTGGAGGCGGACACCAAAACGCCACTTGCAGCGTTTTGCTGTCCTCCTGGCGAAGCAGAGAAAACTGATCCGTCCCCATTGACTTACATTGTGTGCCAGGTCAGTTTTCTCTGACACAATCTGGCACAATAGAAAACGGATCAGTCCCCCATTGACTTTCAATGGTATTCATGACGGATCCGTCATGGCACTAGAAGACATAATACAACCGGATCCGTTCATGGCGGATGCATGCGGTTGTATTATTGTAACAGAAGTGTTTTTGTAGATCCATGACGGATCCGCAAAAAATGCTAGTGTGAAAGTAGCCTTACACATTTATGTCATATAGACAGTATAGGCCATTAATGTCTGACGCAAGTCCCACTTCTGGGGCCCACTGCTATTTTAAGAACAGACGTTCAGGGAGTGGCCCATGTTGTCCTCCACATGAGAGTACAAGACAGGGATGGCTTTTTTGCAGAAATAATGCTGGCTAGGTATCTTCCATTGAGGCCGGGCACACTCCATCTGATTACTAAAGACATCAGAATCCACAAAGTGGTACAGCAGCAACTGCACTGCCAGCATTTGGACAGGTGGAAGTTAATCTTGCATACTACGGGATTACTGAGCACATAGATTTGTTTCCTTGTCACACTTTCCATTATCGATGGCTGACAACAGATGGGAGTACTTGGAGGAGTAATCTGACCGGGAGAAACAGTAACTGATGATGATGACCAGGACACTGTACTGTAAGTGATATCGGCCTGGCTGTTGCAAAGGGGACTGTAGAAGGCGTACACTTTTGTTCCGCTACCTGGCAGACAATTCAATGTTCACGTAGGCTCTGATGATGTGCTGCAATAGAGCCATAGTTCCTATATTTGTATTTGAATGCCCACAGCTAGCGGTGAGCAAATCGCGCTTAGAATCCAAGATCCAAAGTTGATTTGTTCCCCAACTTCGTTTTAATGCTGTACAAAGACCTGTCTCTGTACAGCATTAAAATATATAGGCTTCCCGGAGGCAAACTTCGTTAAGTTTGAAGTTGCACAAACTTTAGTGAAGAACTTCGGCCTTCAATTTTACATCTTTAAAAATATTTTAAAACATAAATCTGAAGTTGGCTTCAGTTCCAAACAACTGAGACAATAACCAGTCCTTCACTCTTCATGCTAATCTTTACCTGATAAAACTCTAAAATCTATTAAATTATATCTTTAATTCTCTCCGTATAGAGCCCCTATACTTAACCCCTACACCTATACTTTATAGTTTCCCTAGTAACTGTCTTGTATCTGTCTTGTTTTTTTTGGCAGACACAGCCACAGCACATCTTATAACAACTCCAGAATATTCTGTCTTCCAAGTCTATATGGTTTCAGTATAACTAAGTGAACTGCTAGAAATATTGAAAAACTAACCTTTCTCTCTTGCTCGATTAAAGACTTTTACATCCTTTAGGTTAATCCCAAGTCCCATCCTCATGGTCACAGCATCTGAGACATCATTCTTGTGGCCCCTTCTGATGGAGCCATTTGAGTGTGCTCTGCCAAAAAAAAGAAAGAGAACAACAATCCTGAAATAATTAAAATCAAAAAAATCGTTAAAATGCAACAGACATCTGGCCCAACAGAAGGCATGGAAACCTACTTGAGTCTGTGACATTGATATGGTTTAGCTTTGAATATCGAAAATGCCTTTTCTGTGGAAATTACATGGCACTATGAGATCCTTATTGTGACCTTGCTAAGGGATGGCTAATCCTACAAGGGTGAAGCAGCTGGTGCTGAAATAACATTCTCAGACTCAAATACTTATGGAAAAATAAATTACCTGTCAGACCAGTAGATGTAAGCCCCGAAGACGACAACTGAAAACATATCCACATTGCTCCCTGACAGCACAATCTCCCGATTCCGTCCACTTTCAAGGTCGATCCTTTCTATCTTGTCCGTACGGGCATCGCACCAGTATAATTTGTTTTCCTAAAGATCAATTTCAAAGTAAACTTCAGCCAGCAATCTTTTTCACTGGAGCACTTTATTACAAGGATAATGGAAAGGTGAACAGAAGGTGTGTGCTTGTAAATACAGAACGCTTTATAAATATGTAAGGGAGCAACTGACCTCATAGTCTACAGAGATTCCATTAGGCCATGAGATTCCTGTGTTCACCAGGACAGTTCTTTCAGATCCATCCAAACGAGCTCTACTTATACAAGGTGTTTGCCCCCATTCAGTCCAGAAAAGATAACTAGGATACAGAAAGTAACATGTCAACCAGCACAAACAATTAAATTAATCAATTAATTAATACATATTGTGCATAAATTACAATGTATATATATTTTTTTTTGTGTTACCCCTTTAGTGGCCACATTATCTTGAGTCTTGGGAATGGTGAACCAACTATCTATAATGTTTAACATTTTTATAGAGTTTTTTTATTTACCGTATTTTTTTTACTGTCTACTGCTTTTATACAAGTAGTAAACACATTTTTGTTTGGGAATACTAGCCTTTGGGTGTATGGAAAATATTTAAAATAAATCAAAAAGTTGGAAGGGGTTTTCAGGAAAGAATTTTAAAATGGGACAGAAAATATCAAAAATAATAAGCATTACTCACCTCCACTCTTCTATTATGAAGCTGATCTGGTCCCTGCAGCTCTCTGCTTCCTGTTCTGGCTTGACATGGCGGACATGTCAAGAAAGACTTTCTCAGTGAATCACTGGCCTTGCTGGTGACCTGTCTTAGCCAGTGACTGGCTGAATGGATCTATCATGGCATTTCCGATATGTCAAACTGGGACAGGAAGTAGAGAGCAGTGGGGACCAAAGCAGTGACAGAATGACATCGGCCGGGGATGAGTGCAGTCAAGTAATGCTTCTTTCTATGGCTGAGGCTTGTAATATGGGTAAGCATATTATTACCTTTATTGTATTTGTCTACTTCATTATTTTATAGGTTAAACCTCAAAAGGTCAAAAATACTTTAGAATTATTTTTTTTAATATAATTATTGCTGTTATCACACTTCAGTTTTTCCTGTGACTGAAGCTGGAGCTGCCACCTTAGGTTTAGAGCAGATTATTAGGGTTTAATTACCTATGCTATAGGAAGACACAAGTTTTCTGTCTACATGGCCTTGGGGCTCTATGATGCAGATTCAGAATTAACAGAAATATAACCAATTGTTTAGATTTTTCAGGGCTCATATCAGATGGGTGAAGCATTACAGCTGAAGAGCAACAACAATTCAAGGAACCTCACCAAGGGGTCTGTGATAAGAGTTTCCTATGCATGGTGTATTTTTGGTAGGGAACAGTATTTTTGCATTAAAATGCAATTCCAAAAAAAAAAAAAAAAAAAAACATTTGATAGTCCTTTAAGCAATTAAATGAGAGGGATAAAGAATGTGCTCACCCTTTTTCAGGATGTACGGCTACGGCTCTGGGCTGATCTATACCTCTTGAGATCACCACATATCTGAAGGAGCCATTGAGTCTTGCAACTTCAATTAGATTGAAACCGTGGTCTGCCCAATAGATATTGCCTGTTTCAAATAACAAAATAAATCCAGTGAAACAGAAATACAGTCTAAAAGGGGTTTTCTGTGAGGTAAATATTCAT
Source organism: Bufo bufo (assembly GCF_905171765.1). Lineage (NCBI taxonomy): Eukaryota > Metazoa > Chordata > Amphibia > Anura > Bufonidae > Bufo > Bufo bufo. The sequence goes on along the minus strand of NC_053395.1, from coordinate 212,410,929 downwards.
GAACTATCCGCCTAAACTTCTGGAAAGCGCCATGACACTCATGCCCATCAGGCACATGGCTTTCATGTAGCTCATTCCTTGTCAAGTGCATGGAATTGAGCTGCAATACCTAGCACAGCCACAATGCTCATCAGAGTTTTGCATCCATTTCAAATAGCTGATTGGTGGGGGTGCCAGGAGTCAGGCCCCCAATGATCATATATTGATGGCCTATCCTGAGAATAGGACATCAGTATTTAATTCATGGAAAACACCTATAATAAATATGAAATAATCATTTCTAGATACATTAGGTAGATAGATAGATAGATAGATAGATAGATAGATAGATAAATAGATAGATAATATGCAAATAACCTCATAACAAGCTTACAAAAAAAAGTACCAGTCAGGGTTTGCATATAAGCAAATCTTCAAGGGGCTAATAAAGGAAGGATTGGAAGACCACTTAATTGTTGTCAGTGTAAAATTTATTAGCCCAGAGAAACCTGGCTGTTTCATTATTATTATGTTGTCAATATATTTATTAATGATCTTGTAGAAGGCTTGCATAGCAAAGTATAAATTTTCGCAGATGACACTAAACTGTGTAAAGTAATTAACACTGAAGAGGACAGTATACTACTACAGAGGGATCTGGATAGATTGGAGGCTTGGGCAGATAAGTGACAGATGAGGTTTAACACTGACAAATGTAAAGTTATGCACATGGGAAGGAATAATGCAAGTCACCCGTACATACTAAATGGTAAAACACTGGGTAACACTGACATGGAAAAGGATCTAGGAATTTTAATAAACAGCAAACTAAGCTGCAAAAACCAGTGTCAGGCAGCTGCTGCCAAGGCCAATAAAATAATGGGTTGCATCAGAAGGGGCATAGATGCCCGTGATCAGAACATAGACCTACCACTTTACAAATCGCTAGTCAGACCACACATGGAGTACTGTGTACAGTTCTGGGCTCCTGTAAACAAGGCAGACATAGCAGAGCTGGAGAGGGTTCAGAGGAGGGCAACTAAAGTAATAACTGGAATGGGGCAACTACAGTACCCTGAAAGATTATCAAAATTAGGGTTATTCACGTTAGAAAAAAGACGACTGAGGGGAGATCTAATTACTATGTATAAATATATCAGGGGTCAGTACAGAGATCTCTCCCATCATCTATTTATCCCCAGGACTGTGACTGTGACGAGGGGACATCCTCTGCGTCTGGAGGAAAGAAGGTTTGTAGACAAACATAGAAGAGGATTCTTTACGGTAAGAGCAGTGAGACTATGGAACTCTCTGCCTGAGGAGGTGGTGATGGTGAGTACAATAAAGGAATTCAAGAGGGGCCTGGATGTATTTCTGGAGCATAATAATATTACAGGCTATAGCTACTAGAGAGGGGTCGTTGATCCAGGGAGTTATTCTGATTGCATGATTGGAGTCGGGAAGGAATTTTTTATTCCCCTAAAGTGGGGAAAATTGGCTTCTACCTCACAGGGTTATTTTTTGCCTTCCTCTGGATCAACTTGCAGGATGACAGGCCGAACTGGATGGACAAATGTCTTTTTTCGGCCTTATGTACTGTTACTGTTACTATGTCATGGATTTTTTTTTTTTTTTTTATAAAGGTTAGTAAATGTAATGGTAGATGGGACCTAGGGGATGAAACATTTATTTACTTAAATTTTTTTTAAAAATGAAAATATTAGGGGAAAAAAAAATACAATGACTTTATTTAACTTTAATGTTGCAAGAAGTAGCCTCACTCCAGGGCAGAAATTTTCAAAGCCATTGGAAGTAAAAAAAAAAAAATCTCAAATGTGAATTGCAGCTAAAATGAATCTCTCCATAGAGTTACATTTCTCCTATCTGGAGAATACAGGTTTATGTTGTACCATATTTTGAAACTTCATAACTTGAGGCATGAAGCATCTAAAATGTATTTCTGCCTGAACAGCTCTCAGAAGAATAATACCAAGTTATTACTACTTAATCATCGCTAGCATTAAAAACACATATCTAGAGGCCGAAAATGTCAGTGGGAGACTCCTTGACAGAGAAATTGATTCTGTGCTCTGCTGAGCCTCGATGAACAAATATGTCATTTTTGTTTAAAAAAATAAATAAATATAAAGGGACAAAAAAAAATCATATTAAAGATCATGACCGGCAACATGTAAAAGCACTTTAGACGGGGCGCAATGACATGAGCGGAACAAGACAGCTACCGGCTATCCAGTCAATCGCTATTCCTTCCACTCTCCCAAGTCCATTTGTGATTATATCTTCTCTCCAGGTTTGGTCTCGTTTGGAGCGGCTGATTTTATTGTACCCCATGTCAGTCCAATAGATTGTGTCATTCCCTGTAAAGGAAGAGAACCAGTTTAAATGGTCAAATATTTTAATGGAAACTTAGGATTTTGAAAAGGAAAACACATTTACATATGAACCTAAATGTAATGGAGCTCACGTTAAAATATTGGCACTAACAATAGGTATTATGGACTGATTTGTGATATAACATATACCCATACTTTCATAATACAGTATGTGAAAGATCATGCCTCACCATGTTTCACTAATGGAATCAAATAAGAAAAAAATATTTTGCGTGACTACACAATCAGAGAGGCATGCGGCCATATGGGACATAGGTTGCCATATGACATTGTACTACCATTCAGATCCACTGAGAATACTAACTTACATCATGCCCCCTTTTCTTGTGCTGGGTTCAACATTTTATAGGTTGACAGCTGGGTTCTGTCAACTCTGTGTCGCTAGACACACCTTTAACAGCACAAATACCATAATCTCTATTCTCTAGATTCCATAATACTGGATACAGTAATTCAACAATGCTTTGTTACAACACTTCATCTTGATCAATTCAAAGTTGACATTAACACATTTCTCTAAAGAAGAGCTTCAGGGAATATGTGATGTCTTTTAACCTGATCACAATCAATACAATAGTCAAATTTTTGAATGTAAAATGAAATATGGCTAGATAAGAATATGTGAAGTTCAATGTGACCTCTACAAAGACAAAAAAACAACCACAAAACTGATAAGCACATCCTGCATGATGTGATAAATAGATAGGCAGCTGTACATGGTCATAATTAAAGGGAACCTGTCATCAACTTTATGCTGACCTCACTTAGGGCATCATAAATTAGTGAGAGAAATGCTGATTTCAGCAGTGTGTCACTCACACTGATGATTGGCAGTTCTCTCCTAGAGAGAAAGGGTGAAAACTAAGTAGAAAACTGTCAATCATTTAGCAGGTGGGCAGGAGAGCAAGAATTCATGAATAACCATGACTCTTCTCAGGTGGCTGTGACTCTTTTCCAGGACCAGTCTGCAATGATTGTGATGTTGGTTCTCGGCAACCACTTACTTTTAACTTATAAATGACAGACCGCTGAAATTAATTCACCTGTCTCTACTTTATTCTGCCGTTGGTATGGGCAGCATAAAGTTGATGACAGGTCCCATTTAAAGAGAAAAATACAGCACCCTCAGGGCACTGAATTCAAAATCTATATATAAGCTAATATAATATTTAAGGTAAACCAAAAGGAGAAAAAACTGGAACTGCATATAGCTTGTGCTTTGGGCGCTGCTTGGCTGGATGTATCACGCAGAAGGTGAATTAAAAAAGTATTTATTTGTCTACGCGTTTCGAGGGAATTGGACCCTCTTCCTCAGGACAATCAATGATACAATACAAGACAGTTTGAATTTATTTATACACTTGTTTTTGGCTCCTTACCTCGATTGTAGGGGGCGGGGCTATGGGCGGAGTTAATATAAATAAACATGAGTTAGAATAATCAATACTATATCGATCTAGGTAAAAACAGAAGTAGGCACACTTCACACAGACGTCCGGTAGTCACTGGGGAGGAAGATATGTACCGGTAATGAATATAAACAGAGAGCGGCGGAGAGAGGTCATGCTTCGGGACAGGTGGCTATGCCCCGCCCACCTTTGCGACGCAACACTAAAGGGGTGGCTAGGTTTTGTTCGGTAGATGGGGCGCTGGGAAGCGCTAGACTATACAGAGTGGTGGGACATGCCCCCCCTCCCTTGCCACGTGAGCTGATGGGGCGGGCCCCAGGAGATGCCGTTCGGTCCTGTATAACAGGGAATAGAGCGCTAAGGAGCGCTGAGCTGTCCGGAGTGGTGGGAAAAAAAAAAAAAAAAACACATCTCACCTCCAGACATGTAAGGTAGTGGGGCGGGCCCAAAGGATGCTTAATGAGTGCTATATGGCAATGAGGGAATAATCAGGGAAGAGGAAAGAAGCGGGGGAAGTGAGGGGAATAATGCTGTGCTCACAAACGCTTTGGGGTATAAGTGCGTTTGGAGTGAGAGTGACATTAAACAAAAAACTGTATGGCAGAAACAATAGTGTGCATAAGACACACGATTTTTGATAACGAAGGGAAGCCCGAATGGAATCTTGAAAAAAGGACGTTATGTAGAAAAAAAAAATAATAATAATAATAATATATAAAATACACACAATAAAAGGAAAATGACATACCAGGGAAATAAAATATAGATAAAAGTACTAGCATAAAAAGTATATATAATGTATAAAATATATAAGGCATAGGCAGTGGCATATGCTATTTAATTAGAGTACTGTTTCACTCAGTTCATTGAGACCATGGGGTGTTAGCGTATCAAGTTGGTATATCCAGAAAACCTCCCGTTTCTGTAAGATATCAAACCGATTAAATGGGTTTTCAGGTATATGTTCTATGGGTGTGATTTTTATTGGGTGTTTTTGTTTTTCTGTGGTTGTCGCACAGTGTCTTGACAAACCGTGTTTCTGATATAAGCGTTATGTCTATGTTGATTCAATCGACAGTGTAGCTCCTGTGTCGTGCGCCCCACATATTGCAGGCCGCAACTGCACTCAATTAGATATATAACGTAGGAGGACTGGCATGTCATGTGTTGTTTTATGGAGAAGGATGTTTTATTACGGTTTGACATGAATGTGGTTTGATTATGGGTGATTGTTTTACAGCATAGGCATCGCTGGGACCAGCATTTATAGCTGCCCGCATTCTGTGCCGTAATTTTACTAGGTTTGTTTTGTTGTTTATCATGTTGTCTAGGTTTGCTAGGGGCCAAGATGCTTTTTATCGTAGGGGCTCGTCTATATGTAATGATTGGTTTGTGTGCTAGGTGTTTTGAGAGGTATGGATCTTGGAGTAATATATGCCAGTGTTTGGCTAGAATATTCTTAATATGCCCATTTGACGTGCTGTACTGGGTGATAAAATTAAGACGGTCTTGTTTTTCTTGTTTTTTGGAGGTTTTGGTTAGACATTCCTCCTGGGACACAATGGAGCTTTTTTTCAAAGCGTTTTTTATAAGTTTAGCTGGATATTTATTTGCCGACAATCGCTTACCGAAGGTGTCTGTTTGTTGTATGAAGTCTTCTTTGTATGTGCAATTGCGTCTTATTCGTTTAAATTGGCTGTATGGTATATTTTGTAGCCATTTTTTGTGGTGAAAACTGGAATAGTGGATATAACTGTTGCTATCTACCGGTTTGAAGTATGTTTTAGTGGATATGGTGCTATTGTGACTCTGGATGATAATATCTATGAATTTGATTTCCGTTTTATTAAAGTTGAGAGTGAAAGTAATGCCCCAATCTGTTTTGTTAAGGGATTGGCAAAAGGTTTTGGCAGAGAGTTCATCCCCATCCCATATAATGAATATATCATCGATATATCTCCTGAAAAAAATGATTTTGTTTTTATAGGTTGGGTGCTTGGTTATGTGTAGTTCTTCGAACTCCCCCATAAATAAATTGGCAAAAGACGGCGCTACTCGTGTCCCCATAGCGGTCCCCTTACACTGGTGGTAGATGTTTCCATTATATATGAAATAGTTGTTCTCTAATATAAACTGTAGGCCTTGTAGTAAAAAAGAAACTTGGGATGATTTTAGGCTGATGTCCCTTTCTAGCACTGATTGAATGCACCGGAGGCCTAGTTTGTGTTTAATGTTTGTATATAGTGACGTGACATCCAAAGTAAGAAAAGCATATGATTCTTCCCAGTTTATAATTTTTAATTCCCGGATGAGCTAACTGGAGTCATGTAGATAAGTGGGCAGATTTTTGACATATGGCTGTAAATGAAGATCCATATATTGGGATAGATTGCTTGTCGCATATTTGGTATTGGAGACGATGGGCCTGCCTGGGGGGTTATCTTTATCCTTATGAATTTTTGGAAGGTGATAGAAATAGGGGTTGCACAGAATTTTGGGTAGAAGGAAGTTTTTTTATTTTTTATTTATGTAACCCTTACTATGAGCCTCTTTCACTAGGTTGGGTAGACTGGTATTTACATTTATGAAGGGATTATGGTATATTTTTGAATAATATTCGGTGTAGCTTAGAATCCTTTGGGCCTCGTTTTCGTACTCAGTGTAATTCTGGATAACTATTGCCCCCCCCCTTGTCGGCAGGGCGGATAACTATATCTCGGTTGTTTTTGAGCGTCTTCAATGCTATTTGTTTAGATTTTGTCAAATTGCCATTATAATTATAAATCACTGATTCATTGGTTAAAATCTTAAGGTCAGCTGAAATCAAGTCAAAAAAAGTGGGTATGCAGTGCCCATGGCTATATGACGGGAAAAAATTGAATTTTGGGCGTACATCGATATGTCTGTACTCCTGATCTGTTGGATTACTTCGCTTCCGCATTTAATCCCTAAATGCGTCCTGGAATCTAGGCTGCAGCAAGGCACCCCCGGTCGCTGGTCCATCTACCAGCCAAGCCCGACAAAGGTGTTGTGACTCTTCACAACACACTCTGGTAAGCGCATTATTTTTGCATCATTTTAACTATTTTATACTGTACTACACATTTGGCGCTGCCTTCTCTCTTCTCCCCTCCCCTCTACTAATATAATATTTGATATTATAAATATGTGGTTCTTATCAAATATATTCTGATACAATGTAAATACATATAGCTGAGTTTGCTGTTACTTTCATTAGATACCCAACGGCACTCAGATATATCAATTGTAGCACAGTATATGAGTGGGGTCTGATGTTCGGAATTCAGATGCCCACTAGCATAAAGATTGGTATTAAATAGAGAAGGTTCCTGTCTGGATTGAGGTCACCTTGTTGTGGTGGGTGAGCACAGATCATTTGTGATCAAAATATATTTGCTAAGAACCGTTCAATCAGCAGGGCTGTTAGATCCAATTTGTCCAATCAGCAGGGCTCATGTAAATGAAGAAGCCCTGCTGATTGGACATATCGGTTCTTAGCAAATATATTTTGATCAAAAATGATCTATGTTCACACACCACAGCAAGGTGACCTCAATCCATTTTGCTCTTCTTTAAACCACATATTTATCATATCAAATGTGGTATAAGCTTATATATAGATTTTACATTTAGTGCCTTGAGAGTGCTGTTATGTTCTGTGTTTTTCTCTAGTAAAGAGCTAGTAAAGAACAACAAAAGTTATATCTAGTAAAATAAATAGGCAACAAAATGCCAAAGACTCAATGAAATGATCTTCTATAGATTCACCAGAATAAAAACCAACTATGATAGAGTCCTGGGGACATGATGATGACCAAAATCACACATAAATTGAACTGCACCATTCAGTCATCCTTAGCGTTTTCTTATTAGATTTTATTTGGCTGTTTATTGTTAAAGTTTTCAATTACATATTTTCATAATCATAGGCGGTTTCTCTTCAGACTACCTTTTAATGAACGCTGAAGAAGATTTATCATTACTCTTACGATGTACCAAACTTATCACAGTGGCTCACATTGTGAGATAGAGTTGACGCCCTCTTGTTAGACACTTTATATGACCACTTGGTTGGCTTACTTGAAAGAGTAAAAGTTAAACTAAAAAGTTTGGCACAATTTTGGAGCAATTTGGTGCTTTTTAAAAATCCTCTAAGCCAAGATCCACTTTCGGAGTATCAAATAGTGAGGATTGAAAACTATTTTAAACACATAACAAATCTACTACAAGACATGTAGACCAGTGTTTTGTTGCAACTTGAGAAAGAATTCTGGCATACAGATTAGTAAATCTTCCCCATCACTTTTCTGCTACCGCCTTTGACTGTTAGAAACCTAACTTCTTAAAGGGTTTTTCACAATTTGGACACTTTTAGCATCACCACATAACATCTTATACGTTAGATTCCCCTCACTTACCAAAAGAACAAAAGGGAGCGCACTGTTATTAGAATACTCAAAAATAGGATCCACCTATGAAAATGTGGGCCACATCTCCTCCAGGAGGTCTCAGCTTCTTGCAAAAAGTCCATGGCTAAGACCTCCTTCTGTTGAATATTTATAGCACATTTATAAGATGACTTAATATATACATATCTATATTGTAAATCAATCAAATCAATTACTAGGGAACACCTCATTTGATATTGTATTTTTGCAATATTTGTGCATCAATTACATGTATATCAACATGTTTAATATTTCTACCAACGTTCAGAAAACTGCTATAGCGGACATCATGTATGGTTCCCTCCCCGTCCCCCCAGTTTCAATATAAGAATTATTACTGTAGGTATAACCTCCTCTCATTTTTAACAAGACAGGTTTTTCACTTGAGCCAAAATAACTTCTGTCATACTGTAAAACTATTTTACTCCCTCAGCAGATTTGTTAAGCTGAACTTGCTTTCTAGAGTCCATCTGTGAAAGTCATTGTCCTCATTAGCTCAATGTTTTAATCTGAAGGCTTCACATTTAATATTGAGTAAGTCATTAACTCCATACATGTTTTTTGCAGGAGCCAAAATAAATGGATCCAACTCTCCAACCTAAAGCTTACAGAAGCAGAAATATGTCACAACCGAAGAGTGTTCTTGTCATCTATTCTAGTTCTTCTGTGTATTCAATTATTTTGCATCACTGGTTAAACACTAGGTGTTAAAATTTAGGCATTTCCTCTGAGGGCAGCCCTAAACAGTTGTATTCAAATTGAAATCTATTGTTTTTACTTAAAGGGTACTCTAACCAAAGTCACTATGGTAGAGTCATACATGCCATAAATATTCAAAATATATAGGTCTCAATTAGGTATGGCAGCCCATAAAGAATGGTGGCTGTCACAAATAAGATTGGAAATTCTATACAATGCTATATGATTGTCATGTTTGTCATGGGTAGCATTCAACAGTAATCCAGACATTCCTTTCAAACCTTGGTTTTGTCTTATGTTTCATTCTCTGAAAACTTTAACAATTTCTAGTCTAACAACTTATTAGTAGTGTTGGGCGCGAATATTCGAATCTCGAATTTTAATAGCAAATATTGCCACTTCGAGAATTCTCAAAGATTTAGAATATAGTGCTATATATTCGTATTGCCGAATATTCTAGATTTTTTTTTCGTCAGTAACCTCCCTTCTTTCTTGTGGGCCAATGAGAAGGCTGCAATGTCTTTGTCTGAGCTTAGCAACATCCCTAGCAACCAATAGGAAAGTTGCCTACCCCTTACTATATAAGAAACTCCCCATGAGCCATTTTCTTGCAGCGTTTTGGTGTCCGTCTGACGAAACTGATCCGTTCTGAGACACAATGTAAGTCAATGGGGACGGATCCGTTTTCTATGACACAATCTGGCACAATAGAAAATGGATCCATCCTCCATTGACTTTCAATGGTGTTTAAGACGGCTACGTCTTGGCTATGTTACAGATAATACAAAAGGATCTGTTCTGAACGGATGCAGATAGTTGCATTATCTGAACGGATCTGTCCATGACGGATCCGCACAAAACGCGAGTGTGAAAGTAGCCTAATACAGATAGTTAGTGGGAGATAGTCAGTGTAGGTTATATCCTTATATAGTGTAGCTGTTGCAGTGCAGGGTGTTAGGTAGTGTGATAGGTTCTGCTGTCCATACATACATGCTACAGACATAGTGCTCTGATGTCACAAGTTCACAACAATACTTGGTGGACCAATCAGTAATAAGTAGTCAGACCTGCTAAAATGTGAAGTTGCACGTATTGCACCAAAATATTCGCATCATTAGGGCCAATTTCACAATCGCAAATATATTGGAGCACGCTATCTGCATATAAAGCTATTGTAATGTTCTGCCGGGCCAACCATTTTCTCCAGTCTCAGGAAACTTCTAGCAGATTGAAAAAAGTAGCAACAGTGACCCACGCCTGTATTGCGCGCGCATTACATGAATATTACTTTGCCGATTTTCGCAATCAAGAAAATTATTGCGAATTCTCGAATTTGCGAATTTATGACGAATATTTGCCAAAATATTCACGAAATATCACAAATTCGAATATTGCCCCTGCCGCTCATCACTACTTATTAGTGGAGAGGATTTGTCTTATTAGTGTCACAATTAGTCTGAGAGATCAAATCCTTTACCCAGTAGAGTTTTAATCTACAGGTGAAACTCGAAAAATTTGAATATTGTGCAAAAGTCCATTTATTTCAGTAATGCAAATTAAAAGGAATTGCATTAATGGAACCTAAAATTAGAATTTTGTGAAAAAAGGTTCAATATTCTAGGCTCAAAGTGTCACACTCTAGTCAGCAAATTAATCCATACCCCCTGAGCAAAGGGTACCTCAAAATTGAGATTTGGGGTTTTATAACCTATAAGCCATAATCATAATCATCCAAATTATAACAAAGAAAGGCTTGAAATATCTCGCTTTCCATGTAATGAGTCTATCTTATATATTAGTTTTACCTTTAAAGTTGCATTACTGAAATAAATTAACTTTGCAAGATATTCAAATTTTTCGAGTTTCACCTGTAAATACTCTGGTGGTGGTCCAATGTTCTCACTTTGACCTTCTTATATTATATTGTCTATTGAGTTACAAGTTGACAAAATGGCATTCACAAGTATCGGCCAAGTCTTGATATTGCTGTGTGATGCTCTAATAGAATGCCTTCATTGCAACAAGTCAGTGTGTGAAAATTCTTCTATCCTAAATATTCCACCATCTACTGTGAGTGGTATTTTTGCAAAGTGGAAACATTTAGGAACCACAGTGACTAAGCCAGGAAGTAGAGACCTTGAAAAGTTACAGAGTGGGGTCGTTGAATACTGAAGCACATAAAAGTCCCCAACACTCTGGTGACTTAATAACTGCAGTGTTCCAAACCTCCTCTGGCATTAACATCACCTCAAAAACTGTGCTGTTTTGGGAGCTTCATGACATGGGTTTCCAAGGCTGAGCTGCTGCGTGCAAGCCTTACATCAGCAAGCACAGTACCAAGCATCAGATGGAGTTATGTAAAGCATGCTGCCACTGGACTCTGGAGCAGTGGAAACGTGTCCAGTGGAGTGAGGAATCAGACTTCTCTATCTGGAGGTCTGATGGACGAGTATGGGTTTGACGAATGCCAGGAGAACTCTACCTGTCTGACTGCATTGTGCCACCTGTAAACTTTGCTGGAGTAAGAATAATGCTATGGGGTTCTTTTTTTAAGGGGTCAGCCTAGGCCTTTTAGTTTCACTGGAGGAAAATCTTAATGCTTCATCACGCCAAGACATTTTAGACAATTCAAACTTTGTGGAAAAAATTTGGGAAATGTCCTTTTGTGTTTCAGCATGGTTTTGAGATTGGTGTGGAAGAATTTGATTGGCCCACACAGAGTCCTGACCTCAACCCCTTCCAACACCTTTGGGATAAACTAGAACAGAGACTGTAAGCCAAACCCTCATGTTTGCTACCGTCTGACCTCACAAATACTCCTCCGAATACTTGTATAAAAATGACCACAGACAGACTCCAAAATCTTGTAGGAAGCCTTTTCAGAAAAGTGGAAGCTGTTTTATCTGAAAAGAGGTAGGGAGAAGGTGGGGAACTCCATATTAATGCCTATGGATTGATAAAAGGATGTCATTAAAGCTCCAGTAAGGGTAATGTGTAGGTATCTCAATACAATACATATAGGATTTACTGCATAGAGTTAATCTTTGCATTCATTTGTCTTGGGCACCCATGACCCTGCCACTAGTTTGCCGATTTCCTTCATTAATTTCAGTAGTTGCTAACCACTGCATCATGGGAACACTACCCAAGACCTTCCATTTAGAGATGTTCCGACCCAGTTGTCTAACCATCAAAATTTGGCCCTTGTCAGATCCTTACGCTTGCCTATTTTTCCTGCTTCAAACACATCAGCCTCAAGAACTGACGGGTCCCTTTCTTCCTAATATATCCCACTCATTGACAGGTGCCATTGTCACAAGATTATCCAAGTTATACATTTCACTTGTCAGTGGTTCTTATATTATGGATCAGCAGATATAATACATTTTTCATGACAGATGACTTAAGCCTCACTATGCAAGTTTTGTGCAAACTGTTCAACTAATTGGACCTGACTTTGTGAGAGAAAACAAGTAAGTATGGTCCTCGCTTCAAGCCTGGGAAGTAAATGTATATTCGAGTTAATATCTAGGGATTGTCTGTGTTCACCTGTCAGTGTGAAAAAGGCTGTGAAGAGTGCTAGAGCGTGCTCATGTAGTGCAGTTCATCTGTAAGTAAAATGCCTTGAACCCTGAGGCTATTGCTAGGTAATTCTTCTCTGACCTTCAAAAGCCAAGAGTAGGGCTTTAGGAGCCTGAATGTTGCAAAGGAAGATTATATATTTATAATTATTGATTGGGAGAAGCAGATATTGAGAAAGTCGGTGATACATCCGTACAGCTAGAGTACTATTCGATAATATTTGTTATTGGCGGCCTCTTGTAGCTAGGAGTACAATATTAATTAATTCTCCCAAATCAACACTGGATTAATTATCTGCCTTACTCATGGTGGAACTTAAAGTATATCTAAACTTTCAGATAACTTTACAGAATTTGTTACCATAGGTATACATAAGTGATTGAACTATATCTGGCCATTACATCACTTGCATCTGGAATATTTTTGTAGTTTTTTCTTTTGTACATGCTGCATTTCTAATTCTCAGTTTTGTCTGAGTTGGTGGGTGGAGATGAGCTATAATGATGTCTGCCCATAGAATACACATGGAGACGGCAAATTCTGCTTCTGCTCTCTCCCTCCCTCCCATTTTTTAAATTCAGCCTTAAGGGCTCTTTCACACGAGCGAATGCCGTGTGGGTAATCCACTGCGTGAAAGAGAGCAAAGCCCCATTCCGGGCAGCAGAGACACGGAGCATTAGGCCTCCTGCACACGACAGTATTTTTTCACGGTCCGCAAAACGGGGTTCCATTGGGCCGTGATCCGTGACCGTTTTTTCGTCCGTGGGTCTTCCTTGATTTTTGGAGGATCCACGGACATGAAAAATGAAAAAAAAAAAAATCTAAGTCAAGTTTGCCATTGAAATGATAGGAAAAAACGGACATGGATCACGGACACGGATCACGGACACGGATGACAATCTTGTGTGCATCCGTGATTTTTCACGGACCCATTGACTTGAATGGGTCCGCAAACCGTTGACCGTGAAAAAAATAGGACAGGTCATATTTTTTTCACGGCCAGGAAACACGGATCATGGATGCGGCTGCCAAACGGTGCATTTTCCGATTTTTCCACGGACCCATTGAAAGTCAATGGGTCCGCAAAAAAAAACGGAGAAAAACGGAACCACGGACGCGGATGCACACAACGGTCGTGTGCAGGAGGCCTTAACATGATTAATAATTTGATCTTTGCTCTCTGTGATCTTTTTACTACAAAATCACAGCTAGATAAAGTTGTCACTGTGATTTTGTAGTAAAAAGGTCACAGAGAGGCACAAAGCATTATCAATCATGTTAATGCTCCACGTCTCTGCTGTACGGAACGGGGATTGGCTATCTTTCACGCAATGGATCCGCTCATGTGAAAGAGCCCTAAAGCCAACAATCAGGAGGGTATCATAAAAGGAGAAAAAAGTGGAGATCATGAAGAGACGGGATGTACAGAGAGGACGGACAGGACAGACTTTGGTAATGTGAGGCTGTGGTAATGGAGACTGCATACAAGTACTGCTGCTCCTTTGGCACACCCCCACCTCCTATCTGTATTTCATGTGTTCGCATGAACTCCATTTCTACAGAGATTCATCTGAAGATCTTATCAGCTGTATTCAGGACCATATTCCCTGACAAGCAGAGCAGAGAGGAGGCTGAGGCAGCTCTTTAGTTCGGTGTTCTGAAGTAACTTGTCCTCCTGTGTGATTAGGACTGAATTTTTGTGTAATAATAGGACGGCGGCCATTTTATTTCTCCTAATGATTGCTCCCCAGGAAAGTGAGCCATCATAACTTATTTTGGTTAATCTAGTTTACTAAAGTAAATGTGCTAAAGTACATTTAAAAAAGGGCAGAATAGGAACTGCTCTCTCTGTCAAATTTCTTAGTTATGTACAAACCGGATTCCAAAAAAGTTGGGACACTAAACAAATTGTGAATAAAAACTGAATGCAATGATGGGGAGATGGCAAATGTCAATATTTTATTTGTAATAGAACATAGATGACAGATCAAATGTTTAATCCGAGTAAATGTATCATTTTAAAGGAAAAATACGTTGATTCCAATTTTCACGGTGTCAACAAATCCCAAAAAAGTTGGGACAAGTAGCAATAAGAGGCTGGAAAAAGTAAATTTGAGCAAAATGAAGAGCTGGAGGACCAATTAACACTAATTAGGTCAATTGGCAACATGATTGGGTATAAAAAGAGCTTCTCAGACTGGCAGTGTCTCTCAGAAGCCAAGATGGGTAGAGGATCACCAATTCCCACAATGTTGCGCAGAAAGATAGTGGAGCAATATCAGAAAGGTGTTACCCAGCGAAAAATTGCAAAGACTTTGCATCTATCATCATCAACTGTGCATAACATCATCCTAAGATTCAGAGAATCTGGAACAATCTCTGTGCGTAAGGGTCAAGGCCGTAAAACAATACTGGATGCCCGTGATCTCCGGGCCCTTAAACGACACTGCACCACAAACAGGAATGCTACTGTAAAGGAAATCACAGAATGGGCTCAGGAATACTTCCAGAAACCATTGTCAGTAAACACAATCCACCGTGCCATCCGCCGTTGCCAGCTGAAACTCTACAGTGCAAAGAAGAAGCCATTTCTAAGCAAGATCCACAAGCTCAGGCGTTTTCACTGGGCCAGGGATCATTTAAAATGGAGTGTGGCAAAATGGAAAACTGTTCTGTGGTCAGACGAGTCACGATTCGAAGTTCTTTTTGGAAATCTGGGACGCCATGTTATCTGGACCAAAGAGGACAAGGACAACCCAAGTTGTTATCAACGCTCAGTTCAGAAGCCTGCATCTCTGATGGTATGGGGTTGCATGAGTGCGTGTGGCATGGGCAGCTTGCATGTCTGGAAAGGCACCATCAATGCAGAAAATTATATTCAGGTTCTAGAACAACATATGCTCCCATCCAGACGTCATCTCTTTCAGGGAAGACCCTGCATTTTTCAACAAGATAATGCCAGACCACATTCTGAATCAATCACAACATCATGGCTGCGTAGGAGAAGGATCCGGGTACTGAAATGGCCAGTCTGCAGTCCAGATCTTTCACCTATAGAGAACATTTGGCGCATCATAAAGAGGAAGGTGCAACAAAGAAGGCCCAAGACGATTGAACAGTTAGAGGCCTGTATTAGACAAGAATGGGAGAGCATTCCTATTTCTAAACTTGAGAAACTGGTCTCCTCGGTCCCCAGACGTCTGTTGAGTGTTGTAAGAAGAAGGGGAGATGCCACACAGTGGTGAAAATGGCCTTGTCCCAACTTTTTGGGGATTTGTTGACACCATGAAATTCTGATTCAACATATTTTTCCCTTAAAATGGTACATTTTCTCAGTTTAAACTTTTGTTCCGTGATTTATGTTCTATTCTGAATAAAATATTAGAAGTTGGCACCTCCACATCATTGCATTCAGTTTTTATTCACGATTTGTATAGTGTCCCAACTTTTTTGGAATCCGGTTTGTACGTGTATGGGATAGACATTACTGTGCTGAAACATACTTCCTCCATAATTATTATTATTATTTATTGGGATAATACAAATTTATTACACTGTTTTTGTAGAAAGCATTAAAAGAAGTGTGTCACCTGCTTCCTTTCATACAACCATACTGTTGCATAATAAAGTTTGGCTCCATGCAGCCTCTATTAGGTGGAGCTGTAAAAATTATTGTGCAGTAAGCTCCCCCTAGTGGTGGCTGTAAAGAGCTATAATTTTCAAAAAATTACCTATGCCCATACAAAGAAGAGGAGTGTCTAACCCCAATAAAGATATATTATGAAATTGAGCAGCACATACCTAAAATCAAACTGGTGTTCAAGGTGCAAATAAACATTAAAAGTGCATTAGTAAGTTGCAGTATTAGGTTATACCACTACCTTGGGGAAATTATTTCTATAGAAATCATTGGGAGGAGGGTATGCAAATAAACCCTTAGCAATCTGGGCCTCTAATGCTACCAGATGTAAGTCAGCTATTCTATATTCAATGTTTGACCTTTTAAACAGGCATTGAGACATGACGTGGATACTAATTAAGCCAGCATCTCATCTGCAGACAGTTGTTTCAGGTTTCTCCTCATCAGTGCAGAGAAGATAGTACTGGCTTAACTTAGAGGCCTAGTCAAGATCCAGGGGATACTATATAGGAGTAATCAAAGTAAGGAGTCTTAAAGCCAGGAAATGCTCCTCTGGAATTTTGGGAAGATGGCATTCCAATGAGCAAGCTAACTCAAGCTGTTACAATGGCTCAAAGTCCATACCCCAACCCAACTGAAATATTGTGTTGGGACCTTAAGAGAACAGTTCATAAATGCATGCCCATAAATCTAAAAAAACTGAAGCAATGTTGTAAAAAAGAATGGGCATATAAAAATGATTACCTCTAGTTATTACTGCTAAAGGTGGTACTACAAGCTACAAGGTGCCCATGACTTGTCGTTTCGGCCAAAACGTTGCATCTGGAATAAATTCCAATTCTTTGGACGTGCTGTCTCCATTTTTTATTTTTTATCATTTTTTGACATTTTCAAGTTGTTTTTGGGGGGCATTTTACCACCCCCCTGGAGACGAGCACCCGCTGTATTGTAACTAAGGAGTGCTGTCCACCCGTGTTTTTGTTTATTTTGGCAAGGACACAGTGAAATCTGTCAGGTTTTATGCTTTATCTGAGGTTGGATTTACTTAATTTTAAGACCTTTAAGGACGTGAAGTTTTTTTTATTTTTTATTATGTCCTAAAATGCAAAACCGTACAATTCATGACTGTATCATTATTGTAGAAATGAGTAAAACAACTGGAACACGATTGTGTTCATCTGTAATGTTTTGTGCTGATTGAAAATGCTGAGACTTTTTGACATTTCTGTGGGTTGAACGAATGACTCAGTTAAGCTTGGTGGAAATTGAAATATTTCCAAAGTTTAACAAAATATATGCATAGTATTGGAGATTTGGAGAAATAAACATTTTTATGTGTTACAGAAAAAAATATAGTGATAAATGAAATGTATTAAGTTTCAGGAATTATGACTTTGAACCCAGTGATGAATCTGTTACCATATGTTGCTCACATAAAAGTGGGAAACATGGAGCTTGTTCTGTAGGATTGGATATATGAACACTGGGTCAGAACGAAGCCATAAGCACTCTTTCTGGCACCGCAAAGTGATCCGCAATGATTTAGGGAAATGCATTCCTTCATTTTACGGCATCCAGTAGAACATTTATATGAATTTATATGGAGTCTGATAACATACTTGCTAGCAGTCCCACTTTTACCACAACAATCCTACAAACCAGACCATGAAAAGGGCATGGTTCAAGTAAACTTGATCCAAAAGTAGACATATGGAGACATTATTGGTAATTTTTCTGGTTTTCCCGATTTTTATATTTTTTGAATGTTTGTAATAAGGATGAGAGAACCAGTTCGGCCTGAACCGAATTTGGTCCGAACTTTGCTATTTTTTGAACTGCAGACAAACCTGAATCTTTCTGGGTTTGCTTTGGATGAATCCACAAAAATGGTGCGTATTGACATTTTAGTGCACATGATGGTGGGAAAAAAGCACTAGGAAAAAAAGCATTAGGTCAAGGAGGAAGAAGGTTTCTCACATGACCCTGAGAGGAATTTGGGGGAAAGGCTTGCCCTGATTTGCTCACAGGCTGAGATGTTTTTAATATTTTTTTTTTTCATGGGTTGTTGATTATATTTAGAGATGAGCGAATAAAAAAAAAAAATGGATTCGCCGGTTTGCCGAATTTTTCAGGAAAAATTTGGTTTGATCTTAATATATTCGAGGTGAATTACGTAAAAAAAATGGTATTTCCTGGCTGGTGAGAGCTTTTATAGTGGTGTAGAACACTGTGCCTTGTAGTAACAGGCATAGTGAGTCTGCTTTGGTAGTGAAATAATACTGTGAGTCCGTATGACATGCAGAATCACTGCACACTTCACTTATTAGGGCAGTCACGGGGCCAAAACTGACCAAATATGAACTCAGCCTTACAAGTCGATGTTAGTGCCATGAAGAAGCACACTCCTTTTACACCGTTGCCAGCTGATTGCATATAGCTGGGGGGTGGGACTTCACAGTAGTTATTAACCCCTTTCAGCAGTCCCCCTTCAGTGAATGGGGGACTGCTGAATGGGGTTAATAACTACAGTGAGGGGCCTAGCCGTCTGGGCAACCCCACAGATCATCCATAACAGTGCCATCCACAGATCCCCATAAGTGTCATCCACAGATCCCCATCAGTGTCATCCACATATCCCCATAAATGTCATCCACAGATCCCCCATAAGTGTTATCCACAGATCCCTCATAAGTGTCATCCACAGATCCCCATAAGTGTCATCCACAGATCCCCATAAGTGTCATCCACAGATCCCCATAAGTGTCATCCACAGATCCCCCATAAATGTCATCCACAGATCCCCCATAAATGTCATCCACAGATCCCCCATAAGTGTCATCCACAGATCCCCCATGTCATCCACCACAGATCCCCATAAATGTCAACCACAGATCCCCTCCCTGCCCAACGCCACCTCCTAGCTAATTTATTCACTTCACTTGCCTCTGTGTAATTGCAGAGAAGCTCCTTAATCTCGCACAGGCGCACTGGCAGAGGCATCGTCGAACGAAGTGCGCTGGAAGACGGCGCATGCGCACTTTGCTCGACGATACCTCAGCCAGTGCGAGATTACACAGAGGCAAATGAAATTAATAAATTAGCTAGGAGACGACACCCCCGCCGGCCCTGCATTTGGGGCACTGGACAAAACATCCAGGTCTCCAGCCCCAAATGTTTTGACCTAACGACGCCCCTGGTTGACGCAGGTCTGTGGTGCCAACATTAGCATCCTAGACACGCTTCACCTTCTGCCCACATATTTGACATATGGCCATGTTAACCTCCTCCAGCGGCTTAACAAAAAAACAGCCACACCGGTGAGTAGGTGATTTTCTGACTGACTGCTACCGCCGCTGCTTCCGTGAACCCCTGCACCACTACTTCCCAGACAGGTAGACTGCTGCGAAGCAGGTGGCCTACCCCGGGCACGTTTGGCGCGCGACCTCCCACTGCTGCCATCCTACTGACTGCCAGCCATGCTTTCAAAACATAAGACCGCCAACTTGAACTGAGAATATATTTTTCTTTTTGTACTGAAATAGCCCACTAAACGCTTTTGCCACAAATATTTACACCACTGAAGTGCTTATATTTTTTTCTTTCTGTACGCTTTCAACACATATAACTGCAGAAGTGAACTGAGAATATATTTTTCTTTTTGTACTGAACTAGGCCAGTAAACACTTTCAGCAGAAATAATTGCACCAGTGAAATGCGTATATATTTTTCTTTCTGTACTGAAATAGGCCACTAAATGCTTTTGCCACAAATAACTGCACCAGTGAAGTGGGTATATTTTTTTCTTTATATAATGAAATAGGACACTAAATCCTTTTGCCACAAATAAGTGCACCAGTGAAGTGCGGATATTTTTTTCTTTCTGTACGCTTTCAACACATATACAGTACAGACCAAAAGTTTGGACACACCTTCTCATTCAAAGAGTTTTCTTTATTTTCATGACTATGAAAATTGTAGATTCACACTGAAGGCATCAAAACTATGAATTAACACATGTGGAATTATATACATAACAAACAAGTGTGAAACAACTGAAAATATGTCATATTCTAGGTTCTTCAAAGTAGCCACCTTTTGCTTTGATTACTGCTTTGCACACTCTTGGCATTCTCTTGATGAGCTTCAAGAGGTAGTCCCCTAAAATGGTTTTCACTTCACAGGTGTGCCCTGTCAGGTTTAATAAGTGGGGTTGGGACCATCAGTTGCGTTGAGGAGAAGTCAGGTGGATACACAGCTGATAGTCCTACTGAATAGACTGTTAGAATTTGTATTATGGCAAGAAAAAAGCAGCTAAGTAAAGAAAAACGAGTGGCCATCATTACTTTAAGAAATGAAGGTCAGTCAGTCAGCCGAAAAATTGGGAAAACTTTGAAAGTAAGGGCTATTTGACCATGAAGGAGAGTGATGGGGTGCTGCGCCAGATGACCTGGCCTCCACAGTCACCGCACCTGAACCCAATCGAGATGGTTTGGGGTGAGCTGGACCGCAGAGTGAAGGCAAAAGGGCCAACAAGTGCTAAGCATCTCTGGGAACTCCTTCAAGACTGTTGGAAGACCATTTCAGGTGACTACCTCTTGAAGCTCATCAAGAGAATGCCAAGAGTGTGCAAAGCAGTAATCAAAGCAAAAGGTGGCTACTTTGAAGAACCTAGAATATGACATATTTTCAGTTGTTTCACACTTGTTTGTTATGTATATAATTCCACATGTGTTAATTCATAGTTTTGATGCCTTCATAGTCATGAAAATAAAGAAAACTCTTTGAATGAGAAGGTGTGTCCAAACTTTTGGTCTGTACTGTAACTGCAAAAGTGAATATATATATATTTTTTTTACTGAAATAGGCCAGTAAATGCTTTTAGCAGAAATAAATGCACCAGTGAAGTGTGGATAGATTTTTCTTGCTGTGCTGAAATAGGCCAGTAAATGCTTTCAACACATATAACTGCAGAAGTGAACTGAGAATATATTTTTCTTTTTGTACTGAAATAAGCCAGTGTCACGTCTCGGGGGTCCCAAGGGGGACCTAGACAAGGAAAAACAGGCCAAGGACCCTGGAACACATAACCATACAAAGGAACCAAGACACGTGACAATGACAATATTAGAAGACCTCAATGTACTGAACCAGATCAGTGGGTGTGAACCCACTGCGCCACTGACTAACAATACTCTGGAGGGGCGTAACTAAGCAATACTAGGTCTTCACTAGCGCCTCTGGTGGTGAGTATAGACTTGAGCCACGGTAGTTGCCAGGGGCTACTCCAGAGCGTAAACCAAGTCAGTGGCAGCAGAAGCCTGGCGGCAAGGAGATGCCAGACAAGGTACCGACAGTATATGAGCAAGGCATGGCATGGTACAGAACAGGGACAAGACATAGAGACAGACAATGCAAAGCAAGGCAGAGAATGGGCATTCCCCCTCAGGAGAACACAGGAACCCTCTTCCGAAGGCGGACATGGACTGACAAGAACAGAAGCAGATATGAACGGAATACCAGAATCTGTCAGGACGGCCAGACAGACAATAACAGGAACATGGAACAGACATGAACAAAGACAGACATGAACGGAATACCAGAAGCCGTAAGGACTGCCATAAAGACAATAACAGGAACATGGAACAGACATGAAGAGGAACAGACGCAGATACGCTCTGCTAGGCTATCCAGATGAAGATAAGCTCTGCTAGGCTATCCAGAGGCAGATAATCTCTACTAGGTGAACATGGATAAGACACAGTTACGCACTGCTTGGTGAACAAATACAGGTCAGAAACAAGACATGATACAAGGCATGGACAAGACATAGACAAGGCATAGCAAGGTACAAGACAGGGACAAGGCATAGCATGGGACAAGGCATAGCATGGGACAAAGCATAGCATGGTTCAAGGCATAGCATGGTACAGGAAAGGACAAGGCATAGCATGGTACAGAACAGAAGACAACTATACAGAACAAGGCGGAAAACACCAAGACGTAGATGGCCGGACCCTTTGGGTCAGCAGCAAAGGGCAAAACCTGGCAAGGCAAACATAGACAGACCTGACAGAGCATAAGGTTAAAACCCACAAGACATGACAAAGAAAGACTGACCGCAACACACTCAAAGGCAGAAATAGCAGCCTAACGAGCGCACCTGAAAGGACACACCCAGGAACTGAGACGTGGAGGTTAACCCCAGAGGAACCAAAGCAGGGAGGCACCAAATCAGGTAAGGGGTAACCAGAAACTGCAGCCAACCTATCTGCGATACGGGACATTGCTCCTAGCAACCAGCATGCACGGAATACTGCAGCATGCACGCTCACTGCAAGAGCGCAACAGACCTTAATGCCCACAGTGAGACGATACGGCCAAAGGGGGTAAACAAGCACACACACGGGCAGGAACACACGAAATACCGTAGCCAGCACGCATCCAAAAGCAACCAGCCAGCACGGAGCACAGCAGCCAGTACGCAAAAGACGTGCAGCCAGCCTGCACGGAAATCCACGTTACGGTGAACCACACCGTGACAGCCAGTAAACGCTTTTAGCAGAAATAAGTGCACCAGTGAAGTGAGTATATTTTTTTCTTTCTATAATGAAATAGGCCACTAAACTCTTTTGCCACAAATAACTGCACCAGTGAAGTGCGTATATTTTTTTCTATCTGTACACTTTCAACACATATAACTGCAGAAGTGAACTGAGAATATATTTTTCTTGTTTGAAAAGATATAAGCCACTAAAGGCTTTTCAAGATAGCACTTGCACCCCAAGAACAAATTGCTGGAATGACAGAGCTGTATAATGGCTATTTGGACCCCCAAATAATAGTTCCCTGCACTTGTAAATTGCTTTTCTAGCACTGTCTCTAGCGCATTCTGAGACATCTCTCCCTGCACTTGTTAATTGCTTTTCTAATACTGTCCCTAGTGCCTTCAGATGTCTCTCCCTGCACTAAGATGCTGTGAAATGATTCCTCCCTATCCTTTCCCTGCACTTATAAATCATTTTTTCATTTTTATTTTTTTTCACAATGAGGTTTTTCCAATTGCTGTCCCTAGCGCCTTCAAGCGTTCTGAGTGCAGGGACAGATGTGAGGAACTCTGGGAAGGCCGGCAGAATCTAAAATGGCTGCCGTATTTATAGGGCTGTGACATCGACATCACAGGGCTGGCTGGCTGCATGCATGGCATCATGGGTCACCCTGCCTTCCCAGAGTTCCTTACCCCATGTCCTCACATGTGTAGCCACCATTGTAGGAAAAATTGCGATACGTTACCACGAAGTGCGAGAAAATTCACATTCATTGCAAATCAAATTTTTCCTGAAATTCGGATCGAATTCTACTTCGTCTGATTCGATTCGCTCATCTCTAATTATATTCAAACTAGCAGAATATTTACATGCTTACTACACCAAGACACAGGGTAGTGCACAACATTATCTGGGAGGCCCAAAAATGTCTGGGCTACAGAAAGGTTCCAAATGAAAGACCAAGAGCCAGAATGTGGGCAGTAGTAGCACCATCTATCTGGCCAGAAGAAGTGGTAGTAGCAGGCCGCAGTTGTCCCTGTTGGCTTCGGAAAGGCACAACTTTATAGTTGAGGAGAAAAAGGATGAGATTGTGGATTGGATTGCTCACTCCTCCTCTCAGTATGGAGCCAGGGTTCCCAGCGTTTCTCCTGCTCCTCCTCATTGCAGTCCCAAAGAAGGCGACCACAGTAGAAGAAGAGCAGCTGACTCATCTTGCTGTCCACCCTATAGCTGTTGGGGATACACAAAGGGAATCTGCCATGGTGGAAGTGGATGAGGAAGATGAGAATGAGGATGCCTGCTTACCTACCATCAAGTTGTTGTACGACTGACGCTGCGGCCTGCATCATGCCACTTATGCCGTTTTCCAACAGTCACGTTCCCCAATTTTTAAAAAGAAATCTCATAACACTGTGTGTGTTTAAAATTCACCTGACCTCAATAAGGGACAATTTTTAAAAGCTTTGGAATATGAAAAAGCATGAGACATGTGCTGATATGGTGTGTTATTAAACACTTTGTATGATTACACCATCAAATATACGTTTCCTCATAGCTATGTATGATAGTGTCACTCAGATATCATTTACTATTGCTGTCATTGCGTTACAGAGCTTATCGAGGGAGGGGAAAAAATCATAAAAAATAAATGAAAAGAGATAACAAGTTTTCCTAAAAATCATGAGCTCTAAGATGCTACAGCGGATTATATACCACCTTTCAGGGCAATTTGAGCAACTTTGGTTCGGCCTGAATCGATTTGGGTCTAAATAGAATTGCCATGTTTTCAAAAATGTGGCGAACTGGACCCAAAACGAATCTCGACTGATTCGCTCATCTCTCATTTGTAACTATGCGGCAGTGGGGCTCCCTGGAGTATTAAATAAGAACCTATGCAGAAATATCATAGGATGCAAATAAATGGGTTGGAAATTGCTTGAAATGTCAAGGAAAGGGCAATAAAGGGGAGACAAACAAAAAGCTTTCCATTGGGTGCAAAACCAGCTTGATCTTGATATGGGACCTTCTCTTTGGCATGCCAATGGTGCCGTAATACGCTCTTGTGCATTGAGCCCAAGTCTCATCCAAGTAATATGCAAGTATATGATATTCAACATCCTAGAAACACAGTATCCATTGTACATGACATTACATCTTGCGTATCTCAGCTCATCGATTACAGTACGTCACATAGTGACTGCTTAGCTACACTTCTAAATTACTGAGGTTTGTTCGGTCCTATAAATAAAACTTGTTTATTGCATTGAAAAAAAAGTGATCCAATTTTCTATAATGTTTTGTATTTAAATTGCTTAGCTCTTTCAATATTTCTGCTTGCTGTCCAAGAATACAAATGTTCATTGCTCACACATTTAAAAGCTGAAATTGTATCCAAATGGCTCAGGTACATGGCTCGTTACACATAAAGAACCCTCATAGACTGTAGGCTTCCAGACCACAATATATACATAAAAACTGAAAACCCGTTTATTAAATTTCCAAACAAATTTTCTGCAAGTCAACAATCGAGGCCAGCCAATGTTATCTGGGCTACATGATAAGCTTTGAGAGACCCCAGTGAATATCCTCAAAGGCCAAATCTATGATATAATCGCTCTGTCATCATGGTGGCAGTAATTGAGATTACAATATCTGTATTATGACCAGCCCTTCGAGCTAAATGCAGATTACGTAAGAACTTGGACCACTGCAAGAGATAAACGTCCAGTTAAGACCCAGAGAAATGGCATCTCAAGAGGCATGTTGGATATGCACCATTGCTTACAAGACTTTAGGGCAAGAAATGTCATATTGAAGGATGAATAGGGACATGGGATATATGAGGAGGAGGATTACTTGACAATTGTCCACGGAGACTTCTACCTGGTAACACAGTGTATTTTGAAGCTCCTTGCCCCCAAATACAAAGCCTGCTATGTGCCCTAACATACCATGCCATTTAAAATAGCTTCTTCATATGTGGCAAAAGAGCTTTTGGTCCTCATTGTGGTTTATGTCCACTATTCTGCTCGATCGTAGGAGTGGAACAATAAAACAATGGCAGTGCTGGATCTCTTGACTATATTGGGTTCCTTTCAGGATTTTGCCATGGTGTCTGTCATTTTTTCAGAAAAATACTGCAGCTTGCTGTAAGGGTCCATTCACACATCCGTGGTGTATTGAGGATCCGTAAATTGCGGATCCACAATACACCCAGCCGGCACCCCCCATAGAACTGCCTATTCTTGCCCGCAATTGCGGACAAGAATAGGACATGTTCTATTTTTTTGCAGAGCCACGTCCTGGAAGTTTGGGGCCGTAGCCCGGAAGTTTGGGGCCGCGCTCCGGAAATGCGGATGCGGAGAGCACATTGAAAATGAATGGGTCCGCACCCGTTCCCGATATTGCGGAATGGATGCGGACCCATTTGCGGACGTCTGAATGGAGCCTTAGTCTTGAGCAAATCGAAGTATCCAAAGTAGACTTCAATCCGAATTTCAGGGAGAATTTGATTTGCCAGGAAGCCGAATTTCCTCGTGCTTCGTGATAACAAATACATTTTCACTGAAATGGTGGGGAAAAAAATCAAACTCACCTCACCTCATCCATTTGATCAAGTAGAGGCCGCCGTGGCCATCTTGATTGAAGACCATGAACAAATTTTCAAACATGATGATGTATGAAGTCACCCCACCGGGCTGCTTGATGAAGTCATCAAGCTCTTCTTGGGATTTTACGCTGGATCTTCAATCAAGAGGGCCACGGCGGCCTCTATTCAATCAAATGGATGAATCGAATTTTAAAGAAATTTGTTCATCTCTACTTGCTGTACTAGTTTGTCTGCCATGTTTGATAGAATCTGCAACAGAACCTCCAATGCATATGCAAAGGAGACTCAACAGGGTTTGTAAGACTGAAAAATAAAAATCCTTCTCTAGTAACTGTAACTTGTAATATTATTACACTCTAGAAATACATCCAAGTCCCTCTCCTCTTTTAGTGAGTTCACCATCACACCCACCTCTGGCAAAAAGCTCCATAGTCTCACTGCTCTTATAGTAAAAAATTATCTTTTATGTTGGTAAAGAGACTTTCTACCTTCTAGATGTAGAGGATCTTCCCTTGTCATAACTGCAGTCCTAGTTATAAACAACTATGTGACAGTGATGGTGCACATGTGCCGACACTCTAAGAGCCAGGAAGCGCACACATGCCTTAAACATAAGCCTAGTGGCCTTCATAACGCAGAGTAGGATGCAGCTGGCAGGGAACATTAAACATGTTGGTGGCTGGGACCGCTGCTTTTTAGTAGCGAGGAGTAAATCTGCTCTCAGAGGGCCGTCGCATGTGCACCCTGGTCGACTCAACCCAGTGACTGGTGAGTCTCTATGTATTTCAAGGGTACATGACATGAGCTTTAGGTTTCTTAGTCTCTAGTAACTAACAAAAGTGTATTGTCTGTTTGAATACATGTGTACCAGCCTAACTAAAGACTCTGACTTCTAGCCACCTTCCCTGACCTTAGCCTAAACTTGGATTGCCCTACTGCTGCCCGCCTGACCTCAGACTTGTGTCACAGATACACTTGCATGTTGTCTGCCCTGACCTAGACCCGTCTCCTGGGTCAGCTGCAAACCACACCGGAGCTATCTTAAGAGGTAGCGAACTGGTAGCTCCGCCACAGCAAAGTCCAGATCCATTAGGATCCGAAGGGTGAATAGCGGGAGACTGCCAGGATAATGCCAAGAGTTAGTCCTATGCCAATCCGGTTGGTTGGTACAATGCGGTCCACACTGACTGCCCATAACAAAGGTAGATTTCTGTATTCACCTTGTGTATAAATACTGTATATTATATATTGCTCATATAAAAATGAGTTACTGTCTGTCTGTCTGTCTGTTCTTTTTTCGCGACCATACGACTGAACCGATCTTCACCAAATTTGTCACACAGGTACATCAGGTGTCCGGGAAGGTTTTAGACGTACCGTTCCTGAGATATTCCCAAAAAAATGACCTACATTAGCTAGTACAAGCCTGCAAGTTTTTCTCTTCAAATCCCAGCTGCCATTCACACGGTCACATGTCTCTTATCAGGTCCTTGGTCTCCACATACACACAGTTTTGCTCCTGGTTTCCATAACAACCCAGCCATTTTTCTTCAGTGCTGTAGGTCAGCTTTAGGCTAGGGCTACAGGACGACAACAAGTCGCACGACACATAGGGCACAACTACACTGCTACATGCATCCAACTTGGATGGATTTTTTGCGACTGTCATGTTGCAGCATGTCGCATGTCGCAGTGCGATACCATAGCCTATCATTATAAAAGTTGTTGAGACAAAATGTTGCGCGACACATGTCGTCGTGTAGCCCTAGAATTGAAGGTGCAGGGCGCTGTGGAGGTCACTGTTAAAGGGGCGGGTGCTGTGGAGGTAACTGTTAAAGAGGCAGCGCTGTGGAGGACACCATTAAAGTCGCAGGGCGCTGTGGAGGTCACTGTTAAAGGGGTGGGCACTGTGAATGTCACTGTTAAAGGGGCCGGCATTGTGGAGGTCACTGTTAAAGGGGCGGGCACTGTGACAGTCACTGTTAAAGAGGCGTGCACTGTGGAGGTTACTGTTAAAGGGGCGGGTGCTGTGGAGGTCACTGTTAAAGGGCCGGGCGCTGTAAAGGTCACTGTTAAAGAGGCAGGCACTGTGGAGGTCACTGTTAAAGGGGCCGACATTGTGGAGGTCATTGTTAAAGGGGCGGGCACTGTGGAGGTTACTGTTAAAGGGGCGGGCGCTGTGGAGGTCACTGTTAAAGGGCCGGGTGCTGTAACGGTCACTATTAAAGGGGTGGGCACTGTGACAGTCACTGTTAAAGAGGCGTGCACTGTGGAGGTTACTGTTAAAGGGGCGGGTGCTGTTGAGGTCACTGTTAAAGGGCCGGGCGCTGTAACGGTCACTATTAAAGATGCAGGCACTGTGGAGGTCACTGTTAAAGGGGCCGACATTGTGGAGGTCATTGTTAAAGGGGCGGGCACTGTGGAGGTCACTGTTAAATGGGCTGGCAATGTGGAGGTCACTGTTGAAAGGGCCGGCACTGTGGAGGTCACTGTTAAAGGGGCGGGCACTTTCGAGGTCACTGTTAAAGGGGCGGGCACTTTCGAGGTCACTGTTAAAGGGGCGGGCGCTGTGAAGGTCACTGTTAAATAGGCAGGCACTGTGGATGTCACTGTTAAAGGGGCAGGGTGCTGTGGAGGTCACTGTTAAAGGGTCAGGACTTGTGGAGGTCACTGTTAAAGAGGTGGGCACTGTGGAGGTCACTAATAAAGGTGCGGGCACTGTGGAGGTTACTGTTAAGGGGGCGGCCCCTGAGGAGGTCACTGTCAAGGGAGTAAGGTGCTGTGAAACTGATTGTTAAAGGGGCGGGCTGCTGTGAAGGTCAAAATTAAGGGGGTGGGCTGCTGTGGAGGTCCCATTTTAAAGTGGCAGGGCACTGTGGGGGGTCAGTGTTAAGGGGCAGGGAATTGTGGAGTTCACTGTTAATGGGGCAGGGTACTTTAGAGTTCACTGTTATGGGGGGTACTGTCGATATCTTTTAACGACACACACAAACATTAAATAAAATAGATGAAATATAACCGTGCGAAGCCGGGTCCTTCTGCTAGTTTAAATAATACATTTTGGAATATCTTGGAAGGCCGGTGTGACAGAAGTAGAAAACTACTGTACACCAGCTAACAGTTGGCATAGTTTTCAGGTTTAATTTACAACACCATTTTTCTGGTATAGATATTGGCCAATAAGTCAGACCGCTTAGGTCCTGCACAAAAAGTTGCAAATATTTGGGAGAGACTTGATATTTTGGCACAGGGGGATTGATAGACTTTCATTCGATTCTGTAGAACACAACCGCATTAGAAAGCGACTTCCGTTCTCTTACCACTAGGTTTTATTTCTTATGTTCTTATCACATCTCATTGATGACATATCCTGTGTGTGCAACAATAGCAGAATATATTAAAATGTAATTATAAGTGGACATCACATGTTCGGTAAAAATGGGGGGGGGAGGGGGCCCTCAGTATCATATTCTCTGATGGTCCCAAAGAACCCCAATGTGTTGCTGATTAAGAGGCACCTGTACCTCATGACTCCTCAATTGCTTACTCCTCTATATGCATATGACAGGTGCAAATGTAAAAAAAAAAAAACCAAGAAATTGTGCAATGTGTCAGCAGCTGTGTTTGATGTGAAATGAATAGAAGAGGGGTTTTATTTTTAACAGAAACAAATAATTTCTGCATAGCAAACAGTATGTAGGAGGCTCGATGGCAGAGAGCTGCAGGTCATACAGTCTTGGTGATGATTCAGTATCCTCTCTCAGTGTCAGAATAACATGCTCTTGTGTCAATGATTATATTTCACAAAAGTGTCGCTGAGTCTTAATACGCCATCTGATATTTAGAAGAGAGATAAAGAGGATGACATATCTTCTTTCAGAATGTGTTTCTCTGCCAGGAATCCAAGCCTAGTGCTTGTAGCAACCAGCAATACAGTGGACATGCAGGACATGGTAGGGGCAAAATTTGCCCCAGTGTCTATAGGTTGACAGGGCACAAGAAGCAGCTGCTCATAGGTAGTCCTACAAGGCAAGCCAAGTACTATTAGAAATGTCAACACAGCTACTAACATATTCTATGACTGACACCTTCACTCAATCCCTCTACTGATCAAGTTGCATTCTGATTCCCCAACGTTCTTCACACAAATAATTTAGGTCTCTCTTACATGAGCTGAAGAATTTGACAATTATTTGAAACAAATCTTTTAGTGATCGGTGGGTTGTCAACTGCTGGACCACCACCCATAATACATCACACTTTTCATAAAACAATAATCATACTTCAAAATAAACAAAGTGTAGGTTTTTCCCAGTGTTCTTGTGGGTTTCTTCCAGATTCGACTCCCGCACTCTATAAAACTTACCCATAGGTGTCACGAGGGTGTCAAGAGCCACGCCTGACTCCGTCATACCCGGGGTCAGGAAGTCGAACAGGGTGGCTGCGCGCTCTATGTCTAAAGACAGTGCTGTTTATTAATGGCTTGGTTTGTGCTCTGATATTGTAATGACCGGCGTCACGCAAAGGGAGGGAAATGGGAAGGCCCTGTCCAAGGGAGAGGGAAAGATGGTGACCCCTGACTCACCTTGCGGCTGGCACCTGAGTGCCCTGACGTCCCTAGACGGGTTCCTCACCCGTACGCCGATCACGTGCCTAAACCCTGGCTTTCCCTAAGATGAGCCCTATGTAGTGAACGGGGCGGTGGGATCACTAGTCCGCACCAGTGACACTAAGAGGAAAACACCAAGAAGAGGACAGACAATACAGACAAACATATAATCCCAGGTGGGCGACAACAGCAGACCACCAAGGCCCAACAGGGATCTGGAGGGTAACGTTCTGGAACAACAACCAGGAATCTCAGCTACTCAGCTCCAGTGGGTCAGTATAGAAGTCCAGGCAGGAAGCTCTATATCTGGCAACCAGAGAAGTGGGAGATGGGAATATTAAGGAGGTTGGGATTGCTGGACAAGAAACAGCTGAGGAGGAGAAGCTACGGATCCCTGAGTGAGCCAAAAAGGATTGCAAGGCAAACCCAGAAAGCTACCATTAATAAACAGCACTGTCTTTAGACATAGAGCGCGCAGCCACCCGCTGCGACTTCCTGACCCCGGGTTTAATAACGGAGTCAGGCGTGGCTCTTGACACCCTCGTGACAATAGGTTGACAGAATTCATATAAAATTGGTTCTAGGTAGATCTTTGGCCACCCTTACCATTCTTGAATCTTGTTAAATACTCTAATTTCTCACAATACAAATTTAATACACTATTGTCGCCTGCTAGCGAAACCCTTGACAGACTGCAACTCACGCAAAGAACACAGGATGGACAAATGTAGACACATGGGAGGAATTTATCATGAGGGGAATATTTGAAGTCAGTTTTGGTGAGCCTGCATTGGCATACTTTATCAAACACTTATTAGATGTTGCATGTTGTTTAATACATTTGTCTTATCCTTAAACCTAACACCTTTGTCTAGAAAAGCTACTCCAGCTTCCCTACTTCACCGTCCTGCTGGAGTGAGGTCGCAACTTTTTGAAAAAGTCAAAGTGATAAATCTGAAGTGAAATTCATTAACATAGCTAACCAGACCCACTTTACCACCCCTATTTAAAAACTGGAGTGAGTGGTGTAAAAATGCAAAAAGGTGCAATATTTTTGTGCAGGCAGGTCCAAAAAGTCACATTCGAATATATCACAAAATGTCGTTCCCCCCCATCCCCCCAAAGTTGGTCATCCTACTCATCTCAGGATATGTCAAAAGGAAAGGTAAGGATGGACACAACTGTAGATTGTCAGCACTGTTGAGCAGGGCGTTGCTAGGTTAAAACATTGCCCCTGATGTTTTGTCCCAGGCCCCGAATGTCCTGCCTGCCTGCTAGATACAACTGTATTGCCATCCTCAGGATGGCAATGCAATTGAATCTAATGCACTGGAAGATCTGAAGGACCTGTGATGACAGTAAAACAGCCAGTGGTTGAGAAGTACCTGCGATGATGTCACCATCATGTGACCAGTGTAGGAGAGGACGGCAGTGAAAACGAGAAGTCCTGGGGAAAGAAGCTGTGGTGATGTCTGCTATATGAGGAGAGGTAAGTGAAGGGAGAGGCAGAGCAATGCTGGGAGTTGTGGTTATTTAACTGGGACTGTATGTTAGGGCTGAAGGGAGGGATGTTATTTACATGGAACTGTGTGTTGGAGGTGGCTAATAAGGGGGTCATGTTATTGTTATTTACATGGGACTGTATGTTGATGGTCGCTGTAGGAGGGAGTGATGTTTTTTACATGGGACTGTATGTTGGAGGAGTTTGGCTGGAGGGAGTGATGTTATTTAAATGGGACTGTATGTTGATGGCAGCTGTGGGAGGGAGTGATTTTATTTATTTGGGACTGAATGTTGGAGGGGGCTGGGGCTGTGGCAGGGTGATATTATTTACATCGGACCGTATGTTGAAGGCGGCTGTGGGAGGGGATTATGTTATTTAGGTTGGGTTCACATCACCGTTATGGATTCCATTTTTGTTTTCCATTATAACATGGTTATAATGAAAATAATGGAATTCATAAGATGGAATGCCTCTTAAAGGTTTCCGTTTTGACGTCCGTCTTATGGATTCCATTATTTTCCGTTATAACGGAAAACAAAAACGGAATCCATAACGGTGATATGAATACGCCCTTATATGGGACTGTATGTTGGAGGCGGCTGTGGGATGGAGTGATGCTATTTACATGGGACTGTATTTTGAAGGTGGCTGATGGGGGAATGATGTTATTTACATGGGACTGGATATTTATGGGGTGATGTTTACATGGGATTGCATGTAAGGGAGGGGTGGGAGGCAGCTGGGGAGGGGTGATATTATTTACTTGGGACTGTATGTTGGAAGCGGCTGGGAAAAAGGTGATGTTATTTACATGGGACTGTATTTTGAAGGGTGCTGTAGATAGAGAGGGATGTTATTTAGATGGGACTGTTTATTGGAGGGGGCTGAAGAGATGGTGTGATATTATTTACAGTGATGGCCAGTTTGCATTGTTCGCCCGCGAACATATGCGGGCTGCCATCTTTTTTCACAAGTCCGGCGAGGCACAGGTAAGCCTTTACCTGTGCCTGTGCCGCGAGCCAGTCTGAAAACAAATGCGGTCACCGGGATCAGGCAGTCCCGAGAACAGCCCGATGAAGGCCCCTGGGCGAACAATGCAAACTGGCCATCACTGATTATTTACATAGGACTCTATGGCGGAGGGAGGGAAATAGTGTTATTTACATTGGACTATATATTGTAGAGGCTGGAGGGAGGGGAGTGATGTTATTTACATAGGACTGTATTTTGGAGGGGGCAGGAGAGATGGTGTTATGTTATTTACATTGGACTGTATGACGGAAAGAAGAATATAACTGCAGGGGGCATTATAAATACAGGGGGGGGGGCACTTCAGGGTGAGCATTATAACAGTGAGGGCAGTATAAATACTGGGGGCACTGTAGGGGTATTATAAATCCAGGGGGCATTAGACGTTCTTATTACTGCTGTGGGCTCTATAGGAGAGACTCATAGATCCGCCTTATTTCTACTAAGATCACTATGGGGGGCTTATTACTACTGAGGGGTCTGTAGAGAGCTTTATTACCTCTGGAGAAACAATAGGGGGCCTTATTTATACGGGGGGCTCTGTGAGGGTATTATTAATACTGGAGGGCTCTTATACTAATGGGGCACTCTTGGGGAGCATTATCACAGTTGGGGGCACTATAGGGGGCACTATTACTAATGGGGCATTCTAGAAGGGAATTACTATTGGTGGGACTATGAGGAGCTCTAATACTATGGGGGATCTCATGTTTCTTCAGGATAGTATTTGGGGGTATTGGGGGCACAGTGAGCAGCAGGAGAACACTGTGGGGACTCGAGGTTCGGGAATGATGATAGAAATGCAAGGAAGCTAAGATGTCTGTGCGTCACACTCTGCAGCGACGAGGCGGCTGAGAGAAGTTGTCTGGACCAAATGGAAAAGATGATGACAGAGAAGTTATACATCAGAGGAGACGTCACCTGGGAGGCCCTGGATGTGACAGGTATGTGCTGCTGTATAGTAAGTACAGCAAAATGCGGTGTGCGGGGTGAGGGGGGTGGAGACTTAGAGAACTGGTCCATTTTTATTGAGGCTTGGGTCCCGGATCTTTTGAGACCCTAGCAATGCCCCTGGTGATGAGGGCGGGGACTGATAGGAGTCATGGCAGTCTCTGTACAGGGCTATGTTGATGCTATATAAGCAACATAAAATAAATAAAACTTAATTGATAGGAAAGCATTTCTCTTAGAATTTTGAAATTAATTGTATCAACAGGACTAATAAAGTACATTTTCTATTGAATTATTATTATTATTATCTCTTTGAAGTCTCAAAAAGTCTGACACAGCATGAAACAATATCCTTAAAAGTATAAAACTAGCAGATAGCATAAAATTCTCAAAAATAAACATCTGAGCACCGTTAAAATCCAGTCCTTTCAAGCACCTATTAGTCCTCCAGTTGTCATCCTAACACTTCCATTTGCTACTTTAGGCTTAATAAAAAAAAATAACTCCATATTTCATTCGAGACATCTAAAAAAGCTATTACACACTCTGCATGGCACCATGTACATCCACGCGAAGGCTCAGGGATAAGGGAATCTTAAATATAAATTTTAGGGCACAAAACAGACCCTAGGAATCCAATTTACAATGGTAAAGAGTCTTTGATGTTGCAGTAAGGTCTAGTTATTCTAGACCCATAGACAGATATATGTTTATTTAATGTAGGAAGCTTTCTGATCTTGATCCAACTACTTGAGTTCATGAATATGGCACAAACGTCTTAGGAACAAAAATATCTACTTATATAGAAAATACTAGGATGACGTGAGTAAGAGATAGTGGATAGAAGACGGATATAAAACAAAAATAGCTAACTCGATACTATAACCAAACTTCACACACTGTCTCAACCCCCTGTTCATGTGCCCATATATACACATCTCAATACTAAAACTGCAAAACAAGAAGGACAACTCAAAAGGTTATGCAAATCAAAGAAGTATCCGGAAACGCTAAGATCTGCAAATGGTCACATTTTCACACACCTAGCTGCAATCTGTGGCACGTGGGAGCCAGATACAAAGCAAAGTGTTTTAGCCACATGAAACCTCAAAAATCAGATCAAGTCATGTGGGATGATTGTGCGGTGCCACCTGTTCGTCTACAGGCCGGTTATCATCGCAAACTGTGAGGGTAAGACAAAATCCTTGAACTGAGAGACCTTGGTTTATCACTCTGGCAGATCACTACGCACGTAGGCCAAGATGTCAAGAATATTCAACATTGGTTGTCCTAGTGGTTGGGAAAGAAAATCCAGCACTCCAGAAAAATGTAACAAGATATAACATTTATTCCATACTTGTTACAATGAAATACATCATGTCCAACTGCAGAGGTAGCACACCATGTGACTCATTTCTGACCCCTCCTGGTCCTTAGTCATAAATCATAGTGTCTACACAAACCATCAAAAGGTGTCTGCACAACACTGGTCTACAAGTCAGACGTTCAGCTACAGGTGTCCCATTGACCTCTCACCACTGCTCTCAAAGGCTATCATGGTGCACAGGACGACAATGGAGGCTGAAATGGAGGTCAATCCTCTTCAGCGATAAGTCCCACTTTTGTCTCAGGCACAATGATAGCTGGAAATCATGAGGGCAATGCCATAAAGAGGTCTTCAAAAGGGGAATGTCACGCCTGTCCTGCTCTCTGGATTATGGTGTGGGGTGGCATAATGTACAGCATAGTTCAGAATTTCAGACTCATGAAATGGCAGTAGGACAACAGCACTCAGACCCCCATTGGTCTACTAAACTTTGATGACTAGGTGATTTAACTTTGACTCAGTAAAATCATAGGGAGTCCAGGTGGTGCAACCAAGGATGTCCATACAATAGAGGCATATAAGGAAGTTAAACCCATAAAGTAAAAGAGCCCAAATCTAGTTGTATACATATTCTCCATTGGTGCTGTAAAACTATCCAAAGCTTCTTCCTAACATCAAGGGATGTTCATATAACCAATATGGGAAGGGTTAATATCTTTTTGCACAGACAGATAAAATTCCAGTAAGGCTATGTTTACATTGCAGGCAGGTAAATCCTCTGCCAGATCAGACTACAAGAGTTACGGTAACCAGTATAGCCGGGCACTGCCTCACACTGCCGACCACCGCTGCATTCCCACTGACTATAATGGGATCCGATGGGGATCTGTTGGGCTTCCAGCATAAGTAACGGCTTTTTGCCAGACAAATTTCACTGCCGGATCCCCATCCGATCCTATTAGTCATTGGGGACCCGGCAGTGTGAAGCGGTGTTTGGCTATGCCAGATACGATAACTTCAGCAGACTGTTCCTATACTGGAACAGACTAATGGATTTATCTGCTGGAGAAGCTATTGTAGCCTAATGTAACACCAATTGACAATATAGGAAGTTGATTGATGCTCTTATAATTTAGTTTAGAGTTGGCAATTTTCGAGGGGGATGTGAACAAACAAGAGTTCTTGTGATTTGTTCAATCCCTTCTCTCACAGACTTGTATTGTTTGTCTGCAACACATCCCTTGTATCCTACAAAGTATGTTTTCACTGGGCAATAATTAGTAGTGATCAAGAACTTTTATTTAGCTGATCATGGTCCCATGTAAAAGGACCTTTAGGCCTAACGTCTCTTGTTTTGTTAGGCAATCGGTAGAATGGATAGATAAGGAGGATGAAGAAACACCAGAATAGCCTTTTATGAGGATGGCATTGTGACACCAGGTCAGGTCCCAAAGCTGCTCCTGTTATGGTATGTGGTCCAGTTTTGTCCAAGTCTTCTTCTGGCAATAGATATAATATAGAAGCTACACTATGTGGCTATATGACCACCATAAATAGCAATGTATCCAGAAAGCTATATACTGGTTTTGTTATGAACCGGCAATGATTATTTAAAGCTGTGTAATAATGTATCGGAATATACCTGCATGGAAATCTATGCCCACAGCAAAAGAGGTTCCAGAGATCGGCATGAGGGCATCCATTCTGTCGCTGGGATCGAGTGGAATTCCTCTAACTCCTTCGTGTACAGAGTACATGAGAAATGACTCTATACCTGTGTAATAATAATACAAATTATAAACAATATAACAGGCTGCAGATACATTCATGCTTAGAGATGACCAAATTTAGATCAGTTTTGACCCTTATTAAAAAAAAACCTCAAGTTTCACCCAAATCCTAATTTTTGGTGATTTGATTCTTGTGAATAAGAGAAAGCAAGAGAGAGAGAGAGAGAGAAAGAAATAATAACAAAAAGAGAGAAAAAAGACATAGAAGACGTCAGAGCATCATACACACATTTACAGGCCAATTAGACCAGTTTCGATTCAGGTAGACTTGCTGTGTGCCCCAATTGAATTGACTGACCAATCTGGCCAAGTTGAAAAATAATTTTTAGTGATTTGCTCATCTGTAATTGCACAAAATTTAACATATATATGCAGTTATTTTTAGCTGGATCATCAAGAAAAGAAAAGTATAAAGGAATGCTTTTACTCCACTCTTCTGCAGATTTCAAATTGATAACCATGGGCAGCAGCATTGTTGCAATTTACTGTAATGGGTTTCTCTACTTTAAGGCATTTTTAAGAACAGATTATTCAAATATTCAACCGAGACATGCCACTCTCCATATATTGTGTGACCAACACCAACTAAGAACAATCGGTAAAAGAAAGTGACAGGCAATGTTTACCTTGACAAGACATGCGGTTCTTTCGAAGGTTGTAGCCGACGGTGCACATGCATGTCCGAGTAGTTTCAGAGGTTGGCAAACAAAGCTGGGAACATCCACCATTGCTGACCTGGCATGGATTACTACCTAAAGAAAAGAGAACAAAAAAGAGGACACTTTCATTTCAGGAATAGTTGCCAAGGCTGTTATTTAAAGAGTAATTGCAGATTTTAGCTTATTCAGATATATTGTATAGTCTTGTTCATAGGGGCTTTATAAGGAAAGATATTATTAGGAAAGATATATTGATTCTATTAACGCCAATGTTATGGCTTCTACTTTAATTAGCAGCCATGGTTCTTTGACGATGGATCACAATGGCACCTATAAGCCCCCAATGACTAAAATTGCTCACCTGATGGTGTCTGTTCGAAGCTATGGAGATTTCTCTTTTAAGATTTCTCTCTTATGACCATGAAATAGCACTGAATTATGAATTATTCACACAGAAACCTTGAAGGACCCTCTAAATAAATTGACAAACAGCAGTGTGAACTTAGCCTTAGAACAAAGTTTGAAGTTTTAGATGGAGATGCATAGAACAGTTTTTTCCCTCTTTTCCCTTTTTGGAAATCCCAAATAGGTGAAGCCCAATATCTATCTAATTAACTATCTATCTATTATCTATCTATCTATCAATATATCTTCTACCAGCACAATAGAATAACATAGACATCCATTGATTTTAGTGTACAGTACTGTAAGTTTTGTCATTGTCTGTGGATGGATGCTTTGAAGAATAACACAGTAGCTTCAGCTCTTTGAGCACCCAACATGCAGAAGGCTCTCTAGCCCTCATCCAGAAAAAATCTAAATCAATAACATTGATTTTATCAAGTTAAACATAATAATAAAAAGTCACCCTGCATTTTGAACGAACACGGTGACGGCTATATGTGAATGTAGGTTTAAAGCACGTAAGCATCAGTCCTAGAATGTATTTTTTGTTGTGCTTACTTACATGTAGCTGATTTTATTTCTTAGTGGGTTAAGTACTGGAGACCACTTTCTTCTTGACCATGGATGAGTATTTGCCATAAAAATCAGTGCAAGCTTTATATGATTTGTATAGGAAAAAGTTTGTTTGGAAGAACATGGACTACATAATGGAATTTGTTGTTGTCATCATGAAGAAGCTATGCATAATAAGAAACGTGGATGAAAAAGATGAAAAAGGCAATATCACCAAGTGGGACCTAATGGCTCTCATATAGACCCATCCACACAGGGATTTCATATTAGTCTTACAGGGAGAAGCTATTCACATAACAATCTGTTTCTACAGAACAAAAACTGTCCTTCATGTTAGCTGACATGGGCTTTGATTTAAGTGAGAGACTTCAAAGAAGATCTGGTGAAGAATATGTTTCTGAGAAGGCCTAAGGCTTACAGTCTAACATGAAGACCACCTATGGAGTCATTGTCTAGGAAGAGATAATGGGTCAAATTCTTATTTTCCAAGTAAAAAAGATGAGATAAGTGTATGAACTGTGGAACAAGCAAGTAAGGATCTCATGTGCTGCAGTAGAATTGGTTTTATCCCAAGATGTGCATTATATTATACACACTGCTAATGGCTTTTTATGGGTTTTGCAATGCCACTCTAATAAGAGGGACCCAGAGGAGAAAAGGAGCCATAACAATGGTTTTGTTATATCCGGCAGCTGGGATTTTCTTTTTTTTTCTTTTTCAAAGGAGTTTTCTGGAATTATGTACTGGTAAGCCATAAAAAGAGCAAGCCAACAATGAGTGATCGGTGGTGATCTCAACCCCTGGATATCACTGATCAGCAGGACAAAACTCATCACTCCACCTCTGTTTGAAGTGCAGGAGACCCTTTAATGTTTGTCTATACACAATAATTTTTCTGTACAGTATGTGTGGCTTTGTCTGGTATATCAGCACCTCTTCATTCACCCCCAGTGATATGAAGAAGGGGGAAGATGCATTTCTCACTGCTATGCTTCTGGCACAGTGACTCATCTGTACGTGTAGAGGTGCCTGGCGCTGCTGCCGTCACCCGAGAGGGGCAGAGTGGAAGATAGGATTAGTAGCGGTTCTCACGTTAAGAGTGAATCACAATGGCAATCCTCACACTGATTCTTTCTAGGGCCAGGGCCATGAAAGGAGGATGCACCCTTTCTTCACTCTGGGCACACTCTAATGCTGGGGCCCCTGCCTGATGGAAGTTGGTTTCCCCTCGATATTGTAGGTTTTGTGCCGGTGCAAGGCAAGAGCTGTAGGGTGCAATGACCAGCGTTTGGTGCAGGAGTCAGTAATCAGACCAGATGTAGAAAACAAACGTCTCTGCGTGGGCTGTGTCAGAGTTAGTTAACTCCGTCACTTCTATACATCACCATACTGGGAATATACAAGGGATGAAATTGCATAACATACGTACCTTTAATACTGCATAAAGTATCATACAGCTCATTTACATATACTGTATGTATTTTCTCAGTTTTATTATTAGATTCTTTCTTCCACATACAGCACCATGCCTGTCCATGGGACGTGTCTGGTATTGCAGATCAGCAAATGAAGCTGTAACACTGCATTTGGCCTATGGACAGGTGGGCTGTTTTTATTTTTATTTTTATTATTTTTTCCAATGAAAGCAACCATATTTTTCTAATACTGTAAAATCTTTTTGAAAGGGTTGTTACATCTCCCTATTTCCATGGCAAGATAGGACTAAGCACCAGCTCCAGGAGTTACAGAAGCAGTGTAGCTTGTTCTGCTCTCTGTTTGAGTAGCTCCCATTCACCTCAATGGAAGTTATGGAAACAGTGGAGAAGCGGCCTGCTGGACTGTTTCACCAAGCCTGACCACCTAGGGCCAGCACTTAGTCTAATGTGGCCATAACAACAGAAAGATGGGACAACTCCTTTAATGCTGAAAGGTCACATGTCACACTCCTGACATGTTCGTTTTTAGTCCATACTTACATTCCCCATATC
The DNA here is from genome assembly GCF_905171765.1 of Bufo bufo. Classification (NCBI taxonomy): domain Eukaryota; kingdom Metazoa; phylum Chordata; class Amphibia; order Anura; family Bufonidae; genus Bufo; species Bufo bufo. The sequence goes on along the minus strand of NC_053395.1, from coordinate 212,369,747 downwards.
ATATCAATTCTGAAGCATCTTTTAAAACTCTGTATTGTTCCATTCCTCTATCATTCCTACTATTCCTACTAGAAGGTTATGAATAAATTACCAACTGGGTTGTACCGGTTGGGGGGGGTGTCCTATACACTTGGATAAATAAAAATAAATCCCTGATTGGATAACATCCAAGTGTATAGATAATCCTGCTGGTCGGCACTCGTCCGTTTGAGAGCGCGGGAAGGAGCAACCTCCACTTGAAAAATAAAAATAAAAATATAAATAAATCCCGGCAGTCGTATCTTTTTTTTCAATATATCTGTTTTATTCCATCCAAAGTGAAATGTCCCAACAACCAGGACACGTATCGGCGATATGCTTTCATCAGGTACCTATTGATGAAGGCATATCGCCAAAACACGTCCTGGTTGTTGGGACATTTCACTTTGGATGGAATAAAACAGATATATTGAAAAAAAAGATACGACTGTCGGGATTTATTTTTATTTTTCAAGTGGAGGTTGCTCCTTCCCGCGCTCTCAAACGGACGAGTGCCGACCAGCAGGATTATCTATACACTATTTTTCAAGTGGAGGTTGCTCCTTCCCGTAGCAGCACTCTCAAACGGACGAGTGCCGACCAGCTGGATTATATATTCACTTGGATGTTATCCAATCAGTGCTGAGGGACACACAAACAGTATGTAGGGACACACCTGTTTGACAATGGGATTGGTGGGACCAAGCTACCAATTTAATCATGAATTCCTAGGAGGAATAACAGGATGCAGAGTTCTAACAGAAGATGATTGTTACTTCACATGGAATGCATGGACTTGCTAACATGTCAGGAGTGGAGACAGGTCTTCTTTAAAGAGGTTTCTATTGTACTTAGATATTGATAGAAACCTCTCAGGGATGTAGCTATAGGGGAAGCCGCTATTTTGGAGCCCAAACTCAGAAGTGGCCCATCCAGGAGGAGGACTATCAGATTTTATTGCCAGGGCCCCCTCAACAGTATTATACAATGACAATGACAATGACTAGCCCCAGGAATGGGGGTTGCATAAGAGTCAGAAGTTGCTATAAAGTTGCTGGGGGAGGGGGGGCGCTTTCAAAAATTTGCTGTGGGGCTCAATCATTTCTAGTTACGCCAGCTCTTCCGGGAAGACACCTGTGCTGGAAACTATACAGTGGATGTTGACAGAAGCAGAAGGTTCTGTGTAGTGGCCGCGCTGGGGTACTGCAGCTCAACTCCCATTCAAGCGCATACACATGTGTCTGGTGCCAGCAGATCACTTGGTGTCGGAACCCCACTGATCTGATATCGATGATCTATCCTGAAAATGCGTCATCTAATTTTAAGTACCGAAAACCCCTTTAACAACACCATATTCTATTGAGATTTGGCCTAAAGACCTAAAATAACAATAATTCTAATAACAATATCTATTAACATCCTAGGACCACACACTCTGCCTATGGTGCCACGTGGTTACCTCCACAAGTCGATGCTTTTCAGCCTTTTTTATTTATACAATTTTCCAATTAATTAAAAGTCTCTAGTATTTTATATAGCATTTATCACTGTCTGCCGCTGTCCAGATAAAGTACTCTCTAAGCAGTCGACATAACTACAGTCTCCTTGAATAACAAATGGTCTCCCAATCCTCCTGCGATTGGTGTCATATTGACTAATGAAGTGGCTAATTGTACTTGGGAATCTAGGAGAGGCAGCAATAGAAGCACCTTAAACACCACTAAACTGCACATTTTTTATCCTAATGGAGCTTTTAAGGTACCTGCAGTGATTCTGGTAATGGGGTTGTCTCTTATATTGATGATTTTGCCAATAGATTCCCGAGCTAAAGACGGCAATTTCATTCAATTGAAATTTACCTAACAAGGTGTGACGGACTTCTAAGTAGTCTTCTATCATTAAATCTGAATATACAAGTCACAGGATGGCGGGTAAGATATTTTTTCTATGACCTTTTTTAAAACTACCATATGTTATCAGGGTACCAGATAATAGGCTAGCACATAAAGAAAAAAAATACATAAAAATTGCATTGTTCACATATAGTAGTGCTTGCTGGGGAACTTTTAGATTTTTTTTTAAAATATAATATCGACCTTATAAACTATGTTAATATGTTACTTATAATGTACCATAGTGCAAAACCGTACACTATGTAAGCTATTTTCATGAGGCTTTAGGCTGCTTTCAGAACCCATGGTGATCCATAGTGATGAGCGGCAGGGGTCATATTCGAAATTGCGATATTTCGCAAATATTTCATAGAATATTTGTCGAATATTCGCGAATTCTAATATTCGTTAAGAGTAGTGTTGATTGCGAATTTTCGAAATGAGAGTCAATGAGATCCTGAAAACTCAGATCTGATGGTATATTCTAACCCCCAGGCGGTCCCATGGTGACGGGGATGCTTGTCGGGGAGGAGTATGCCGAAGTGGAACAACTGTACAGATTAAAAAAAAAAAAGACAAATATTCTAGAAAACGAATATATTCATTTTTAGATTATTCGTAATATTCAAAAACAAGAATATACAGCAATATGGCGAATATTCGGAAAAAAAAAAAATAGAGAGCGATTTAGCTAATATAGTGCTATAATCTTCTTTGTCTAATAGTTGTAATTTTTTTCTCATCTCATCTGTACGCCACTGTTCCCCCGCCTGTACACTGCGGCCGGTGCTTCCTATTTCACCCCTGCAGTCCTGGGCTCTGTTTATGCTATTGCTTCTGAGGATTCCGCTCCACAGCTTCCACTCAGCCCTGGTCACAGCCTGTGTTTGGCTGGTTTCATGATACACTGCTCTAAGGGCAGAGCGCATCACTCCCTGGGCTGTGTGGGTTAGGTCAGGTTAGGACCCGCCTGACCTGAGACCACCTTGGCGATTGGTAGGCAGGCACAGATGTGTTTTGATCAAAATATATTGGCTAAGTGTCTCAGATTTTATCACATCAGAGTGAGGGCTTGGTCCATATATAATGCTTCCATCAATATTATTAAGTGCATTATTATCTTTTTTCATGAATGTGGCCAGGGACATCTGCACATTTATCTATCATATCGTGCAGGATGTTTTTATCTTAGTTTTTTCTGTGACCTCACTGACCAACCCTGGCTCTCCTGCAGGTACTAAAGTGCCTTAGCCCTCTTCCCAAATCCCTCAGTTTCAAGGTCCTTGCGATTCTGCTTATCGTCTGATCCCTGCCTGCTTGCTTTGACTCTCCTGTTGCCGATCCAGACTGCCTGACCTGTACCTGTGCCGCCTGCCCTGACCTATTGCCTGTCTGACGACCATGTCTCTACTGCATCCTTCGGTACTGCACTGTTGCTCCTGGTTACGTCTCTGCTCGCCTGACTACGCTTATTCTTCTGGTACCTACTCAGGTATCTCCTGGTCCGCCTGGACCAGCTGCCACTGACTCGGGGACTGTTCTGGAGTGGCACCTGGCAACTACCCTAACGGCTCAAGTCTATCCTCACCATCTGAGGCTCTAGTGAAAACCAGGTAGTTGCTTAGACATGCCCCTCCATATAGTATAGCCAGTCAGTGGCACAGTGGGTTCACACCCGCTGATCTGTGCTGGCTTTGTGCTATAATGTGGGTTTTCTGATATATAGTGCTATAATACATACCTTTTTATGTTGTTGTTCTTAATTTTTTTACACCAGGTAGTGGGGGCCCCAACATTTTGCTAGGGAGTCCAACGAATTACAATTACGCCCCTGATTAGCCATCGAAAACCCACACAATTCTAAAGTACTGACTTTTACTATCAGAATCTAAAAGCTCTTCCCTCTGTTAAATAAATTCCAGTGAGCGAGGAGGAAGCCACAGGCGACAAGCCTGATATGTGCTATGCGATGAACACCCCTCGTATATTTCCATATAACTGAGGCAGGAGCTCACGGCTGGATTTTTCAGTTCAGAGTCCTTATTACTTCGCTGTCTGGAGACGATCTGTCCACAGTCCTGTGCAAAACTAATTGGCACAGAAGAAAAACTTGATCCACTTTGTCAGTGACTGCAGGAATGCAGGCGTGACACCTTGATGGGTAGTTTTTTTCTGTTTCTCGTTATTTTGTTCACTAGTCTGGACACATTCTGACAAGTGCAGTGTGAAATCGCACAGCCGGTATACAGAACTGACATGAAGGCTTCACCCGGCCTTTACCAATGGAGCAAATTTATTTTAGCGAGTAGTATTTTCCCTATATGAGACAGTGGAGATACCTACGGCAGCCTCCCTTATCTCTGTAGCAGGAAATCTAGCGACTGTGGAAAGACCAAAGAAGGGAATTTGCTAAGGACCCCTGCCATTTTTGTGCTGTGTGATCTTCCATGTCCCTCATCTAAAGAATTGTCTAGTGGCCACTACAATCACATGGGCAATGGCAAATTAACTTAACGGGAGCTGTAGAGAACTCCAGTTACTTGTAGAATCATCCTTCCATTGACTGAAGTTCGGGACTAGCACCAGCCCTTTCTTGAGGACTTTCATGGTCTCAGCAGCCGGATTCCCACTGTTCAGACACTTTATATAACTTTGGTCCACAGTCATGCTGTGAAAATGGCACAGCCGTCCAGACCGTATTTTTGTATCGCATTTTTCATTTCATTGGGGTTGCAAATAATGTACGTCCGTTCTGCAGCCCCTCAAAAATGATAGAACTTGTCCTATAACAGTAGGCATTGTTAAAATGGGTCCTCCAAAAAAAACAGATGCAACACAGACATTATCCTCGTCTTCCGGTTTGCAAAATATATACGGTCGTGTGAATGCACCCTTAGACTTATTAAGTTGTTGGTCAGGGACTAACTTCATGAACATCTTAGCTTCATTTTCAGATGCATAACTTGAACAAAATATGTAGCAGGGCCTCTCCCCTACTATATACCATTTTTAAACTGGGTTTTTTTGTGGGGTTTTTTTCACATTGCCGAGGGGCTGTTGGATCTCCTATTACACCAGAGTCTGGGTACATCTGCTCCCTCTGCACTCTTTCGGGTATATGCCCAGGGACATTTCCACAGCCAAGCCTCGATCTGAAGAGTAATCCACATGACAAATCTGCACCAAATTGTGCTTATAATATTGTGGATTTCATGGGCTTTACCACTGAGGACTTTCCTGTAGATTAGGGCTTGTTCACATCACCGTTATGTATTCTGTTATGGCTTTCCGTTATAACATGGTTAGAACGGAAAATAATGGAATCCATAAGACGGAAATCAAAACGGAAACCAGACGGATCCGTTATGCTGCCCATAAACTTCTATTATGATGTATCAAAACTGAATGCCTCTAAAGGTTTCCGTTTTGATTTCCGTCTTATGGATTCCATTATGTTTAACATGGTTATAACGGAAAGTCATAGCGGAATACATAACGGTGAATTGAACAAGCCCTAATCTGCAGGAAAGCCCTTATGCAAAACGAAGAGAAAAAAACAATGGATTTGAAATTTTGACTCTAATTGTTGTTTTAAATTAAAACAGTGACTTTTTGAAAAACTAGTGACTTTTGTGACTTTCTGTTACAGAAATGTTCCAGTTGTGATATATTCTCTTTACTTCAGTATAATGGTGCCCCCTGGTGTTTAATCTGTATAGTAATTGGCATATCCACCAACTGAGCTGGATGAGCATGGTTGCACATGCTGTTCACTCCTTCCACCAGCCATATCTACAGTTAGAAGCGGCAACAGTTACATATAGAGAGCTAGAGCAGAAAGGACACACCCCTTAGCTGTGATAGGGAGAGAGCTGCAGCCTGGGATGTACATAGAAATCATTGGGCCCCATAGCAAGAATCTGAATTGGGCCTCCCTAATTCCGCCCACTACCCACCCTGGCCCATCCCACCACCTGACATGGCTCCTCCCCTGCCACACCCACGTTGTATTCCTACTGACCCAGAGAATGAAGAGCACAGGTCAGTTTTTCCACAAAGGGAACACCGTAGGAACAAAACCCACAAAATGGTGGAGGAATTGGGTTTCTTTTTCCACCATATTTGGAATTTTTTGCCTGCTTCCCACTACATTGTATGCCATATTAATGTACAACTTGTACCGCAAAAAAATAAAATAAATGGCATATGGATATGTGAACAGAAAAATAAAAAAAGTTATGGCTCAAGGAAGATAGGGAAGATAAAATAAAAATGCAAAAATGAAAAATTATCCGGTATCTTAATGGTTAAAAGGGTTATCCAACCCCTATTATGCCCCCCCAAAATGCAACAGTTCTTCACCCTTATGGCCCCAGAATACGCCACATGCCCCCTTCCCTCACAGTAATGAGTTCTCCTCACTCACGGCATCTGAGAATGTTAAAAACTGGAAGTGTGGGATTCCTCTTTAGGCCCGCTTTCCCCCAGCGAAGATCGGAAAAAGCACCATGTTATATAAATAAGCCACAGCCTGTACTAGGCTTCCATGCTCATTGTTTGTATATCCCAGTTTAGGCCACTAGGTGGCAGCACTGAACTGTTATATAGTGATTTCTATACAGACTAATGGAGTAATTTACATCTGATGATTGTAAGTTGTGGTCCACTTGGGGACCTAACAAAAAGTTTAAAAAAAATTAAAAAAGTTTTGAAATTATAAAGAAAAGGAAAAATTAAAATCACCCCCATTCCCCAAAATAAAAATAAAAAATAAATAAAAAATAGCATTATGGGCATCGCCGCATGTGAAAACGCCTATACTTTTAAAATATTTTAAAAAGTTAGCCCATATGGTAAATGGCGTAAAAGAAAAATATTTTAAAAAAAATCAGATTTACATTTTTTCCATCACTTTATCGCACAAGAAAATTAATAAAAAGTGATCAAGTCATACACACCCAAAAATGGTGTTGTCAAAAATGACAGATTGTTCCACAAAAAATGAGCCCCTACACATCTCCGTAGACATAACTATAAAAATGTTATGAGGGTCAGAATATTGCAATGATATTTAGACTCTATTTTTAAAATGTTTCTGTGGAGATTTTAACTCACAACTATCTACAATAATGGCAAGAACCTTAACCACTGGGCTATAAAGCTTAATGCTAAGTCATTGCTGAAAAACCTCTCAGAAGTTGTATTAAAAACCTCATAGAAGTTTCTCTTGTGTGACACAAGAGAAACTTCTATGAGGTTTTTTTAGTAATGACTTAGCACTGAGCTCTATAGCTAAGTGGTTAAGGTTCTTGTCTATAATGTAGATGGTTGTGAGTTCGAATTCCCCCTCAACTTGGTAGGAAGAGAGCTGCAGCAGGAAAAACACATGCTACCTGAGCTTCAGGAGAAAGGACACACCCTCTGAACTGCCAGTTTGAAATAAATCTAGCAGAGCAATTGGATCAATGTAAGGGGAGATCTCTGGATCCATGTGAGGTGCAGGGCTGGTTCTAGAAAGAGATTGTTATGTGCTATATGATGTCTTATTATCATTGGTAAAAATCTGCAACAGATCTGTGACAAATCACAGATGGACTCAGTGGCGGAACTTGAAATGACTCGGGCCCACAGCAATTTTTTGAACACCCCATGCCCCAGCAACTTCTTCGCAAACCCCTCTCTTGCGGCTAGTCAATATTGCTCTCTCAGACGAGGCCCAGCAGCCGCTCCATCTTTTATAATACTGTTGAAGGAACCCTGACAATAACATATTTTAGTCCTCCTCCCGGGTAAGCCCCTTCTGAGTTCGGACCTCAAAGCAGTGGCTTCCCCTGCTTCCCCTATCGCTACGCCCTAAATGGAGGACACAGCACTTCCTTTTTGATCCACCCATTTTCGAAGGGTGGGACCAAAACCATTAATAAAATAAATTTAGCAAAATAAATTAAATGCAAGAAAGTAAGGAAGGGAGTGAGCTGCATTTGTAAGATAAAGTCTGAAATGAGGTTTCCTCTGTGAGACTTCCAGACACGTCTGACAGAAGCAGCTATTGTGAGCAACTCAGCCTCCCAGTTAGAAAATATATTACTGTTATGTAGGCCAAGAAGATTAAGCTGCATCACTGCTGCTAAACCTGAAATAAAGGTGATCTATATATAAACTCTGGGTATATCTAGAACGGTTAAACCAATGTTTAAACTGGCATAGATTATGCAAACCGCGGCGGATATTTGATCTTGGATGCTCACACACTGATAATGGTCTTTAGGATGCTCAAGACAAAAATTGACGCCCTGCCAAGTCGGTTTTACAAAGCTGCTTTATTCATTGATCTGTTGTGCTTTCTTGTGGTGATTAAGCCTGGAAACTGAATAATGTGGGATATTTATAGGCAATTATTCAAGAAAACCGTAAGAATGACAGACTGGAGAATGTAGATGGTATTTTTGGGCAGAGTAGATGTCAGTGATGTTGCACGCCCTCACCCTGGGCAGATACAAGGTAGGAATGTTTGTCTTCTGACCTCTCTGCCCACCTAAATTACTGTAGGGTTAAGCAGAAGAAAAAGAAAAAACACATGATCCCTCATAACATTAAAACCACCTGCCTAATATTGTGTAGGTACCCCTCGTGCTGACACGAGACTTCTGAAGGTGTCCAGCATTAATTTCAGCAGTTTGTGATAAAGTTGCTCTTCTGTCAGAATCAGGTGGTCCAGCCTTTGCCTTCAATGAGCCTTGGGTGCCCATGACCTGGTCCTTCTTTCCGACTGAACTTCCCTGGACCATTTTTGGTAGGTACTAACCATTGTGTACCATGAAGACCCCACAAAACTGGCCATTATGGAGATGCTCTGACCCAGTTGTATAGGCATCAAAATTTGACACTCAGATCCTCACTTGCAAAGATTTTAAGACTAGTGATGATCGAGCATGCTCGGCCGAACACCAGTTTGGCTCGAGCATCGCGATGCTCGGCACATCGCGGTGTTCAGCCGAATACCGCGTGTGCTTGAGCGCCATGCTCGAGTCTCCACCCCGCACGTTTGTTGGCTGCTACACAGCCAATAAACGTGCGGGTGAGTACTGTCATTCACTGTAATGCCGTAGTCATGTTGGTTACTGGCATAACAGTGACTGGCTGGCCGTAAACACGTCATCCGGTGCTATAAAGCACCCGATGACACGTGGTTCGGACAGTCTTAGTCAGGGAGAGCTGCGCTGTAGAAGGGACAGATAGTGTAGGGAATTGAATTTTATTTTTTGGTTAGGCAGGGTTGGTGTTAGAGACCCAAAAGTCCTTTTAAGGACTATTGTTGTATCTGGCAGCAATATATATTTTTAGCGCAACCTGCGCAAAATAGCTTGCTATTGTTTGGCCGCTGCATACAGCGACATTATCTGCGCTACATCTCCTGTGTAACATAATGCGCAGCCTAAAATTATCTGTGACATCCAGTGCACTTTTTCTATAGACGGTGTCCGCTGCGGACAGTTACATTACCTGCGCTACATCTCCTGTATAATGTTTCCGCATTCTAAAAATATCTGTGACATCCAGTGTAATTTTTCCGTAGACGCTGCGGACAGTGACATTACCCGCGCTACATCTCCTGTATAACGTGTGCGAATACTAAAAATATCTGTGACATCCAGTGTACTTTTTACGTAGACGGTGTCCGCTGCGGACAGTTACATTACCTTCGCTACATCTCCTGTATAATGTTTGCACATCCCAAATAGCTGTGACATTCCCTGTAATTTTTTACTAGCCACTGGTGACAGCGACATTACCTGCACTACTTTTTCTGTACAATGTTTGCGCATCCTAAATATATGTGACATACTGTGTACTTTATTTGCGCATACACTTACAAAACCTGTGCTACTGTACGTGTGACATACTTGCAAGCATATATACCATTTAATATGCAGAAGGCAACCAGTAAGGGATTGGGAAGTGGCCGTGCTGCAGATGCCACGGCCCTGGGTGCGGTGAAACTGTGCCTGCTGCCAGAGCACAAGAAACACACTCATCCACGATACCTAGCTTCATGTCCCAGTTTGCAGGGCGCGCAGGATACCACTCTCAAAGTCAGACCAGTGCGACCAGGTGGTCGGTTGGATTGCAGCAGATAATGCTTCCAGTCAGTTAAGCACCACCCTGTCTTCCACAAAGTCCAGTCTCAGTAGCCAAGAGTCTAATCAACAGAATCCTCACCCTGATCCTCCTTCCTCCCACCATGGAGAGTCTTGCCAAACAAGTGATCCCCCACTTGGATATTCCGAGGAGCTCTTTTCATCGCCATTCCTTGATTTGGGTCTCTCACCAAGCACTCTTGAAGAGGGACATGAGGAGATTGTGTGCACCAATGCCCAAACTCTTGAGCATCCACAGTCACAAGAAGATGACGGTGGGGAACGGCAATTAGTGTTTAATGAGGTGGATGATAATGATGAGACACAGTTGCCAATAAGTCAACGGCAATAAGTGTCTCAAGAGGTTGATGATGAGGATGAGACACAGTTGTCAATAAGTGAGGCTGTTGTTAGGTCAACAAGTCAGGAGGATGACCAGAGTGAGGAAGTGGAAGAGGAGGTGGTGGACGATGAAATCACTGACCCAACCTGGGAAGGTGGTAAGCCGAGCCAGGACAGCAGTACAGAGGGGGAGGCATCCGCAGCACCGGAACAGGCTGGAAGAGGCAGTGGGGTGGCAAAAGGGAGAAGGCGGGCCACACCAAACAGGCCCGCAATTGTTCCTCGGAGCACCCCCTTGCGGCAATCTCCCTTGCCAAGGGGTAGGTGCTCAGCAGTCTGGCACTTTTTTGAGGAAAGTGCGGACAATAAAAGAATTGTCATTTGCAACATGTGCCGTAACAAAATGAGCAGGGGCAGGAACACTAGCAACCTCACCACCACCAGCATGATCCGCCACATGGCATCAAAGCACCCTCATAGGTGGGTCAAAAGCCTGGGTCCACAATCAGTGTCTGCTGGTCACACCACTGCCTCCTCTTCCCCTGTGTTACGTGCTGGCCAATACCCTGTCCAAGACGCAGGCCCGGATGCCTCCCGCCCTGTACCTGGACCTTCGCAAGCATATCTACTTCTGTGTCCCAGCATAGCATACAGATGTCCATATCCCAGGCCTTAGAACAAAAGCGCAAATACCCCGCCACCCACCCACTAAATGCGCACCTTTCCAAATTGCTGGCCCTGGAAACGTTGCCATTTAGGCTTGTAGACCCTGAGGCTTTCCGCAGCCTGATGGCGGTGGAGGTCCTTCGTTACTCAGTCCCCAGCCGCCACTATTTTTCCTGGTGTGTCATTTCTGCCTTACACCAGCATGTGTCCTGTAACATCACCTGTGCCCTGACCAATGCAGTTATTGGGAAAGTTCACTTAATGACTGACACATGGACACGTTCTTGTGGCCAGGGATGCTACATTTCCCTGACGGCACACTGGGTGAACACTGTGGAGGCCGGGAGCGAGACGTACCCTAGGATGGTACAAGTGCTACCGACGCCAAGGATTGTGGGCACTACTTCCATCAGGATTTCTGCCACCACCTACATTAATGGCTGCAACCCCCCTTCTCCTCCTCCACCTACTCCTCCACTTCCACCTCTAAATGATCATCTTGCAGCACCAGTCAGCCATCAGTCAGTAGCTGGAAGCAGTGTAGCACTGCAATGGGGAAGCGGCAACAGGCCGTTCTGAAACTAATTTTCTTGGATGACAAACAGCACACCGCCGCAGAGCTGTGGCAGGGTACAAGGGACCAGATTGAGCTGTGGCTCTCACCACTCAACCTACAACCAGGCATGGTTGTGTCTGATAATGGCCGTAACTTGGTGGCGGCTTTGGAGCTCGGTGAGCTACTGGTGAAGATGCGCCACGTGTTTGCCCATTTCCCAAGGTCATCTACAGCTATTGCAGGTCTGGCAATGCTGCAGCAGTTCTTGCAATTGCCAGCTCACAGACTGTTGTGTGACATGAGCACGTGCTGGAATTCCACGTTCCATATGTTGGCCAGGGTTTGTGAGCAGCAGAGGGCAGTAGTGGAATACCAGCTGTAACATGGTCGTCGCCTTTCCAGTCAGTTTCCGCTCTCACACGCGACGAGTCTGACCTCTGTGAGGTTTTACGCAACTTTGAGGAATCAACACAGATAATGAGCTACGATGCCGCTATTATCAGTGTAACCATCCCACTTCTGTGTCTACTGAAACACTCGCTGCTCACAACAAAGGCGGACGCTTTGCTTGTGGAAGAGGTGGAAATGGGGGAAGACAGTACACAGGATGATAGCCAGACCACCCTCAGTTTGTCTTCTCAGCGCAAATTGGATGATGATGAGCAGGAGCAGGAGACTGTTGCCTCCGATACAGTACACACAGCAGGTTTATTCCATCTGTTCAGCATGGATGGGCCGAAGAGGAGGAAGAGGATGATGAGATTAAGAGTCATCTTCCTAATGAGGACAGCGAAGTCTTGTCTGTTGGGACTCTGGCACACATGGCTGACTTTATGTTAGGCTGCCTTTCCCGTGACCCTCGCGTTATACGCATTTTGTCCAACACCAATTAATGATTGTTCACCCTTCTCGACCCCTGCTACAGAGAGAACTTCTCATCTCTCATTCCTGTGGTGGAGAGGACTAGCAAAATGGTGCAATACCAGAAGGTCCTTGTGGAAAAATTGCTCCAAAAATTTCCAGATGACAACGCTGGCAGCAGAGTACATAGTTCCTTGGCCAACCGAGGAGGGGAGACGAGGGGAACACACAGCAGTTCCAACAGAGGCAGGGCAACACTCATCAAGGCCTGGGACAGTTTCATGACACCCCGCCAGCAACCTCACCCTGATGCGTGGCCTAGTGCCACAAGGAGAGAAAAGTTTTGGAAGATGTGAAGGAGTAAGTAGCAGACCATGTCAGCGTCTTTAATGATCCCTCTGTGCCGTACAACTATTGGGTGTCCAAGCTGGACACGTGGCACGAACTGACGCTCTACGCCTTGGAGGTGCTGGCCTGCCCTGCTACCAGCGTTTTGTCAGAGCGGGTATTTAGTGCTGCTGGGGGCATAATAACTGATAAGCACATCCGAATGTCAACTGAAAACGCTGACAGGTTGACTCTTATCAAAATGGACAAGGCCTGGATTGCCCCTGACTTCTCTTCTCCACCAGAGGAAAGCGGCTGAACATAAAGACACTTTAAATGTGGCTTTTATGCTGTATTGAATACACTGTATTCCCTGCACCCCTTCCACCACAAAAAAGGGTATAGGGTTCAATCTTCCTTTTCTCGTCCCCCTCCTCCATCATATAAACATGCTTATTACGCTGCCCTCGTTCCTAATGTTTTAGAGGGTCAGCTCAGCAGCAGGCCCTCAACCATAATTTTTTGATGGTCAGCTAACCAGCAGACCCTCAACCATAATTTTTTCGATGGTCAGCTCAGCAGCAGGCTCTCACCCCTAATGTTTTAGATTGTCAGCTCAGCAGCAGACCCTCACCCCTAATGTTTTAGATGGTCAGCTCAGCAGCAGACCCACACCCCTAATGTTTAAGATGGTCAGATCAGCAGCAGGCCCTTGCTCCTAATGTATTTGAGGGTCACCAGCAGGCCATCAATCATAATTTTTCAAGGGTGTGTATGATGCCCTCCTTCATGTGTAATAAAGGGTGTATTGGAGTGCATCTTCCTTGTAATTTTTGGCAGCACTTGCACTTTAACAAGTAAATATGTAGATACACTGGTAGCCTGTCGCCTCCGCAAGAGGGAGCTTATGAGTCTAATGCATACGGTATTTATGATGCAGTAGTGGGCAGTTAACACATCTAACTTCAGTTTTAGCAACTCAGAATGGCAAAGAGACAGTGCCACAGCCTAGAACTACAAAAACTGAATTAGAATTTCTGACAATGTCAGAAAATAACATTGTCGAAATCAAGTTTTTATGTTAAACATAAAGAATCAGTGGTGATTTTATTTTAATTCACCATGTAAGTATATATTTTTTTAGATAAGAAAAAAAATGCATTTTTTACACTGACCACTGAACAACAGGCTGACACTTCCTGTTCTGTAGATAATTACCTGTCAGCATCAGCAGTCATCTTATTATCCTCACAAGCAGGATTACAATGACAGATTATATATATACATACAGTACAGACCAAAAGTTTGGACACACCTTCTCATTCAAAGAGTTTTCTTTATTTTCATGACTATGAAAATTGTAGATTCACACTGAAGGCATCAAAACTATGAATTAACACATGTGGAATTATATACATAACAAACAAGTGTGAAACAACTGAAAATATGTCATATTCTAGGTTCTTCAAAGTAGCCACCTTTTGCTTTGATTACTGCTTTGCACACTCTTGGCATTCTCTTGATGAGCTTCAAGAGGTAGTTCCCTGAAATGGTTTTCACTTCACAGGTGTGCCCTGTCAGGTTTAATAAGTGGGATTTCTTGCCTTATAAATGGGGTTGGGACCATCAGTGGCGTTGAGGAGAAGTCAGGTGGATACACAGCTGATAGTCCTACTTAATAGACTGTTAGAATGTGTATTATGGCAAGAAAAAAGCAGCTAAGTAAAGAAAAACAAGTGGTCATCATTACTTTAAGAAATGAAGGTCAGTCAGTCAGCCGAAAAATTGGGAAAACTTTGAAAGTAAGGTCTATTTGACCATGAAGGAGAGTGATGGGGTGCTGCGCCAGATGACCTGGCCTCCACAGTCACCGGATCTGAACCCAATCGAGATGGTTTGGGGTGAGCTGGACCGCAGAGTGAAGGCAAAAGGGCCAACAAGTGCTAAGCATCTCTGGGAACTCCTTCAAGACTGTTGGAAGACCATTTCAGGTGACTACCTCTTGAAGCTCATCAAGAGAATGCCAAGAGTGTGCAAAGCAGTAATCAAAGCAAAAGGTGGCTACTTTGAAGAACCTAGAATATGACATATTTTCAGTTGTTTCACACTTGTTTGTTATGTATATAATTCCACATGAGTTAATTCATAGTTTTGATGCCTTCATAGTCATGAAAATAAAGAAAACTCTTTGAATGAGAAGGTGTGTCCAAACTTTTGGTCTGTACTGTATATATCACAGAACACAGCTTATCCACTCCTCCTGCCAGCACAATCACCTCTGCAAAGGTCACAAAGCATACTTAGGACACCCCCTCCCCCATAGAAATCAATGAGTAATTGATCAGGCAAGATGGACGCCCCATAATCATGTACACAAAATTAAATTATTAAACATCTACAGTGTGTCAGTATCTGGTTTTAATAAGTAAAAATTGAAATATGTAGGTGATACATTCCCTTTAACGTTGAGGAGATGAAGACACTGTCATATGACACTGACATTTTTAATTCTCCTAAATCATGCTTCAGAAAAACGTATCCAACAATTTTGAGTACTGAGATCCAGGTCATAAATTCATTAAAAAGTCATTTGGTTAATTTTTATAACTGATTTTAGCTAGTAAGGAAATACAAAGATGTGTGACTGTATCTTTTGTGCAAAATGCTAAACCTCAGCCCAAAGGGCACAATTTATTGGTGTCAAACAACAAACTCTCCTCTACTACATCTGTATGCTGAGAAATTACCTTGCTGTGCATCCTTATCGTAGAGCTTCATGTTAACAACCCCTGCGGTCTTGTTCCTTACAATTGCAATGTTGCTGCCATCTTTTTTATTGCAAGTTCGCACTTGGCCCAGGTTCTGGTCAGCCCACCAGAGCTTGTTGTCTGCAAAATATTTAAAACAATTGATATGAACCATTTTTGAAAATATTCAGAAAATAAAACTTCTTTTTTCCATACAGGACAAGCAGTAGAACACAGCCTCCACTTATCTTTATAATGTACCATACTGCTCATTTTTAATATATTGGGTATACAAAGTAATGGAATACATCTGTTCTGTCTTAAAGGTGTTTTCCAGGTTGTGTAATTGTGATTGGTGGGATCTGACTCCTGGTACCCACACTCATTACAAAAAAGAAAGGGTAGTGGTGCTTTCTTAAAGGGGTTGTCCGAGTTCAGAGCTGAACCCGGACATACCCATAATTTCACCCAGGCAGCCCCATTTCATGCTCCGATGCGCTCCCTTGCCCTGCTCTGGATTGCGCAGGGCAAGGGCTCTTTTATTTACAATAACACACTGCCGGGTGGAGGCTACTATGCAGCAGTGTGTTCAGTGATGTCAACGGCGTTTTACAGGCTAGGGAAGCGCTAAAGCCCGCCTATCAGTGCCGGTGACGTCACCGGGCTCACTGCTGGGCGGAAGCCTCCACCTGGCAGCTCCATGGAGAGCCTGGTACGTCAGGGCAAAGGAGAGCATCGGAGCAGCTCATGGGGGGGGGGCCTGCCTGGGTGAAAATGGGGGTATGTCTGGACAACCCCTTTAAGAGTTCCTTTCTCATTATGTGAGCCTAGAACTGCAGCTAAGCCCCCAGACACTTGAATGGGGTCAGAGCTGAAGTACCAGATATAGCTAAACACAAATGGATGGTTTTTTGTTCCAAGTAAGCTCAGAGATGTAAACCTAGGAAAGCCCTTAAAGGGGTTGTGCACATTTCAGGGGGAGCAACCCTACCTCAGCAGACCTGTGAAGGGAATCGTATTTCTCAATGTTGGGTCCCAGGCCCTTCCCTGTCCGGCCTCCATTGCTCTTCTTGGGTCCTTGAATGTAAACTTTGCTTTGATGCCACTGCAGCCAGTCACTGGCTGCAGCTATGAACTACTCCCCTTGTGGCTTGACATGACGCAAGGAAAGCAAGTCACGACTGGTTGGAAGTTTACCTGCAGAGACCAGAACAGAGCAGCTCAGGCTGAGGAGCACAGGAACTAGGAGCCAATGTTGGGAAGAAGTGAGTATGCGCCTCTTCACAGGTCTACCCTGGATGGCAATAATGAGGTTGCCTTTTGAGGGGGCAGCTTTTTTAAAAGGTCAGACCCTCTCTAATAATAATAAACCCCAGACCCGCTAAATATATTCAGACCCCCTGTATTACTTTTCAGACTCCAGACCAGACCCCTATATTAAAATCAGGCTCCAGATCAGACACCTATATGAAAGGGATTGTCCGGGCTTTTACTATTGATGACCTATCCTCAGAATAGGTCATGAATATCAGATTTGCGGTTTTGCACGTGCCGTCTACCTTCTCTCTTCCTGTCTGCTGCTGCTATGTTTATGGCAAATACCATAGACAGCAGCAGTGGACAGAAAGAGAGAAGGGAGATGGCACATGCGCAGTGCGCGTGCTGTCTCCTCATACAGATGATTGGCGGGGGTGCCGAGTAAGGGACTCCCACCGATCTGATATTTATGACCTATATGACATCAATAATAAAATCCTGGATAACCCCTTTAATATTAAACCCCAGCCCATACCCCTTAAATAAAGTTGGACCCAATATATTTATAACAGACCCCAGACTAGACTCCTAAATTATTCCAGACCTCAGACCAGGCTATACACTTATCCTCTGCTCTACCAGTTCTTGATTAGCTCCTGTGCCGCTACACTGTGTCCTGACTGTATCCGGCCTCGAGCATTATGGAGGAGATCTATCAAGACTGGCGTTCCCATCTGCCAATCTTGATCCCCCTGCACTGGAGTAAGATGCGACTGTGTTAAAGAGGACCTTTCACCGATCCTGACATTGTGAACTAAGTATCATGACATATACAGCGGCGCTCAGGGATCTCACTGCACTTACTATTATCCCTGGGCGCCGCTCCGTTCTCCCTTTATGTCCTCCGGTATGTTCGGGGACTTGGTTATAGTAGGCGGAGTCTGCCCTTGTTCTGCTCCCAGTCTGTGAGCTCTGCGCTGCGATTGGCCAGCGCTACAGCCTAGGAGAAGGAGACGCCAGAACAAGGGCAGACTCCGCCTACTATAACCAAGTCCCCGAACATACCGGAGGACATAACGGGAGAACGGAGCGGCAGCCAGGGAGAATAGTAAGTGCAGTGAGATCCCTGGGCGCCACTGTATATGTCATGATACCTAGTTCACAATGTCAGGATTGGTGAAAGGTCCTCTTTAAGAGGTAGATGTCTCTTAATAGATTAGGTGCATTTCTGGCACTATGTGCGCCAGAAACTAAAGTCTACGCCAGCACCTTTTCTAGACACTTTTGAAAACTGGCAAGAACCCTTAAAATTTGCAAGTTACGGCCTAAATATAGTGTGTGCTATAATTTGTGACTTTTTTAGATCATAATAGTACCATGACATAAAACCTTTGGTTACTGTTATTAAAGGGAATTCTGCATGAAAAATTAGAAGGGGGGGTTAATTTCCTTGCTGTTGTGTATGGACTCCTAGGAGATCTCAGTTGCTACCAAGGAAAGGTGCCCCTACTTTTCTATATTGGCAACTGTTCCCATTTTTTGTTTCAAATCTATGGATGTAACAAGGACTGAAAATACAACTGTGTGAATGTTACAGAATATCAATTTTTTTTCCAGATATTTCAGATTTCTTGCACTGCAGGATCAAGTTTAATGCTTCGTATCAATCATTTTCACCTGCTGAAAACTACCACTTCTTGCTCAGACTTTCCTGCCTTAAATATTTAATGGAAATGACGGATGCTTATTTGAATGCCACTAATGAGGAGCAATAAATAAAGTTAAAATGAATATTCAGCCTCTCAGTGGTGATCATTTGCATAGTTTATCACCAATTCGTCAAGAGAAGGGTAGATTTTACATAAATACAACCAAGATAAATTCAGCACTAAATAAAAAGCTATGGAACCTACTCAAAATTTAAAATAAAGTACAGTGAAATGTCTCCAGAAGCCAACCTTTCCCGAAGACCTCCTCTCCAGAAGACTACTACTGCAGAAGACTATCTCTTAAGAAGACTACTTGTCCAAAAAATGGCTTATCCAGAAGACTACCTTTTCAGAGGTCTACATCTCTAGAAGATCACCTCTCTAGATGACCAGTTCTCCAGTAGACCACCTCTTTGAGACCACCCTGATCTTGACCAGAATCTTCTGTGAGGGACAACCCACACCCATGCTGATGAGCTGTATCAGAGTATCTCCGATGTTGCTGGATGGTGCTGGAATTGCACAGCTCTGTCCATTCTTTAGTGGACGGAGCTGATAAATGCATCACTGTTTCTGCTGAAGTGACTGGGAACAATGCTGCAGTTACAAGCTTCATCCACTGTATAATGGACAGAGTTGTGTAGATCTGGTGCCGGAGCTACTCTTAAATAGCTTATTATCAGTGTGCAGGTTGTTAGGTTGTTAGGTGTGTAGTTAGAACTACACAGCTCAGTCCGCTTTGTGGTAGATGGAGCTTGTAAAAGCAGCACTGTTCCCTTTCACTTCAGTGGGAACAGTGCTGCATTTCGCAGCTCAGTCCACTACAGAATGGACAGAGCTAAGCAGTTCTGGCACTGAGTTTTGATGTCGTAGTGGGTGTGGGGAGTCGGATCCCCACTGATCTGATATTGATGGCCTACCCTGAGGCTAGGCCATCAATATTAAAATCCTGTACAACCACTTTAAGTAGGACATATTTGCAAGAGTGAATGCATTATTCCTCTTTATTTCATACATTGAAACATGTAGCAAATGTATGCACAAACTTTTTCACAAGTGTCATTATAAGATATATAATGTTTTTGACACATGGATATTTAGCCTATTATTTTTGCATTGATATTTTAGCAAATGTCACCTCCCATCGTACACACTCAATTATGTCTCCATCGCAGAAGAAAAGTCTATTAGTAAACAAAGTATCGTTATTACAGCCGCAAGAAAAGTGCATTACAAAGACTGTATCTGGGATCGTCCCAAGGAATCGATTTCCTGATATTTCTGCATTGTCCCCGTATTTCTGTTACAGTAAGTGTATTCTCTGGTTTCATTAGTTTGCAGGAAAGCTTCGGCGGTCGACACAGACAAATGTAAAATGCTACCTTTGCAGACAAGGGGTAAAGAAGGAGATGGCAGGTTAAATGAGATCACACTGACCAAGATGGATAAGAGATGGGATATTGAAGTCATAATAGACCAATTATTCAGAAAGTTGGGCCAGATATCTATAGAAGCAAATGGCGATGGAATGAATAGGGCACCGGGATGTAAACCATAGGGAATCCCAGCGACGGGAAATAAAATGATGTTACCATTCTAAAACATTTGCCATGCGATAGGATAGCAGAACTCTATTTTCTCAGGGTCTTGATTGAATCCCACTTTCAGGCATTGAGTAGGGCGAGAATGAAACTGAGCAATATGAGATTAATTTTCACTTCACAGGATGACAAGAGGGATTAGCTGTAAGCAAATAAAATTATATTTTTCTGAAACCTACAGAAATTTCCATGGAAACAATAGAGCGGCTGAATATTACTACAAATCTAGGAGTGGGCTTCTTATGATCAGATATGTTCATAATGTGTCAAAATTAACAGGTATTTGGCTTAAAGGGACACACATCCCCAAAAAAATTTTTAGCACATATTAACAATGTATATATAAAAATCTGGTGTTTTCTGGATGTGCGTGTATATATATATATATATATATATATTGTAAGGGGTTAGACTCTCAGGTTGGGCGGCGATGACAGATTCTCTTGCAGACCCCAGAATTAAAGTCCAAATGCTGCTTTATTTATCACACTCCAGCAATTCAGGCAACCCCAGTTATAATTCACTGGGTAAGGTGAAGGTCCAACACCACAAAACATAAACCAAACTAAAATAAACACCTGCCCGTCTGGGCTCTGGCTAATACAGTGAAGTTCCTAACTCACCTATTGAACACCGTTCAGACAGAGAATTTGGCTTCTCTAGCCAGCAGGGCAGCTAGCTTCCAAGACTTTCTCCAGGCATTACTCTCTTCAGACTGACAGCCTGGACTGTGCTTTATTTCCCCTTGTTGATCCCAGCTGGCTTCAGCTGGGATCCCTCAGGCTAGGGGAAAACCTGTCCTGGAATGGGGTGGACTGGGGAGGTCCCTCTACCAATCCTACCTTCTCCCAGTCCAATAAAATCCAGCCCATAAACTTAACAAAACTGTCTCAGCAACCTACACATTGCTGAGACCATTTTAACCTTCTGGATTTTATTTACCTCACCCAGTTGAGGAAGCTGGGTGGGATATACACCCCTTCCAGGACTTTACCATACACTTTTCTGTTCACCTTACCACAATATATATATATATACACTCACCTAAAGAATTATTAGGAACACCTGTTCTATTTCTTATTAATGCAATTATCTAGTTAACCAATCACATGGCAGTTGCTTCAATGCATTAAGGGCTGTGGTCCTGGTCAAGACAATCTCCTGAACTCCAAACTGAATGTCAGAATGGGAAAGAAAGGTGATTTAAGCAATTTTGAGCGTGGCATGGTTGTTGGTGCCAAACGGGCCGGTCTGAGTATTTCACAATCTGCTCAGTTACTGGGATTTTCACGCACAACCATTTCTAGGGTTTACAAAGAATGGTGTGAAAAGGGAAAAACATCCAGTATGCGGCAGTCCTGTGGGCGAAAATGCCTTGTGGATGCTAGAGGTCAGAGGAGAATGGGCCGACCGATTCAAGCTGATAGAAGAGCAACGTTGACTGAAATAACCACTCGTTACAACCGAGGTATGCAGCAAAGCATTTGTGAAGCCACAACACACACAACCTTGAGGCGGATGGGTTACAAGAGCCGAAGACCCGACCGGGTACCACTCATCTCCACTACAAATAGGAAAAAGAGGCTACAATTTGCACGAGCTCACCAAAACTGGACTGTTGAAGACTGGAAAAATGTTGCCTGGTCTGATGAGTCTCGATTTCTGTTGAGACATTCAAATGGTAGAGTCCGAATTTGGCGTAAACAGAATGAGAACATGTATCCATCATGCCCTGTTACCACTGTGCAGGCTGGTGGTGGTGGTGTAATGGTGTGGGGGCTGTTTTCTGGCCACACTTTAGGCCCCTTAGTGCCAATTAAGCATCGTTTAAATGCCACGGGCTACCTGAGCATTGTTTCTGACCATGTCTATCCTTTCATGACCACCATGTACCCATCCTCTGATGGTTACTTCCAGCAGGATAATGCACCATGTCACAAAACTCGAATAATTTCAAATTGGTTTCTTGAACATGACAATGAGTTCACTGTACTAAAATGGCCCCCACAGTCACCAGATCTCAACCCAATAGAGCATCTTTGGGATGTGGTGGAACGGGAGCTTCGTGCCCTGGATGTGCATCCCTCAAATCTCCATCAACTGCAAGATGCTATCGTATCAATATGGGCCAACATTTCTAAAGAATGCTATCAGCACCTTGTTGAATCAATGCCACGTAGAATTAAGGCAGTTCTGAAGGCAAAAGGGGGTCCAACACCGTATTAGTATGGTGTTCCTAATAATTCTTTAGGTGAGTGTATATAGTTTTTGTTTTTATCTGAAAAGTTTGGTTCCATGTTCATATGTGCCCCCCTTACTGAAGAAAAAGAAGTTTTAATGTATGCAAATGAGCCTCTAGTATTAAAGGGGTTCTCCCGGAATTATTTAAAGTGTCTGCCAGCAACCAGGCCTAGAATGTGACTAGGATTGGTTGCCTCCATTTGCGGAGCTGCCTAGATGGGGTGAGGGGTTGGGGCATCACTACA
Source organism: Bufo bufo (assembly GCF_905171765.1). Taxonomy (NCBI): domain Eukaryota; kingdom Metazoa; phylum Chordata; class Amphibia; order Anura; family Bufonidae; genus Bufo; species Bufo bufo. The sequence goes on along the minus strand of NC_053395.1, from coordinate 212,347,147 downwards.
CACTACACTCTGGCACTTGCATATTTATATTATAAAAATCAATGTCTGTCTGTCCTTTATAGGCATCCAAACACTTGAACCATTTGGCACCAAATTTGGCACATACAGTACATATACCGGGTGCCTGGGAAGGTTATCATAAAATTCTCAGCTCTGTAGGATGTACCGTTCTTGAGAGTTTCCCAAAAAATGCAAATATGCAAATGCCACCATCACATGAGCCAATATAATTTTGTATCCTAACTGACATACACACAGTGACATGATCTTTATTAGCCAATAGAAGCTTGCAGATCCTTCAGTCTTGAAATACACACGGTTTTGCACCACGTTTCCATAATAACTCAACAATTGTTTTTCACTGTTATAGGTCACTGTTAAGGGGGGTGCTGTGGAGATCGCAGTTACAGGGGCAGGGTGTTGTGAAGGTCACTGTTAGGGGGTGGGGTGCTGTAGAGGTCACTGTTAAGGGGTGTAGTGCTCTGGAGGTCACTGTTAAGGGATAAAGTAGCTGTGGAGGTCACTGTTAAGGGTGCGGGTGCTGTGGAGGTCACTGTTATGGGGGACAGTTAAAAACAAAATAAACTGTGTGTAACTGGTGAGGTATATGGGGCTACTAGCGATTCCTCAGTAAAACAAAAAAAAAGGGGGGGCATGAATTGGCCTCCTGGGCAATCTTGGAACAAGATTGCTGCCAACCCAGGAGGAGCAGAGGATGGAAGTGGTGGTAGCTCTGGCTGCAACCGTTATTCAAATAAATCACAGTGACAATCCTCCCACTGATGCTCCATAGGGCCAGCTAGTGACAGGAGGGCACACAATTTCTTCCCTTGTGCACAACCTGATGTTTTGGCTCCTGTCTCATAGTAGTTGTGGTACCCTAGGTGTTATGGGTCTGATAAGATTGAAAGACAGGATATGTAGGTGCAGAGGTCTGAAACATAGTTCCAAACAATTCACAGTGCAAATCTTCCCTAATAGCTAGGTATAGATGTGAGAAATTATGGGGGTTGTAGTACTCCTTCCCTCTATATTTTTAAAGTCTCTCTTTGTAGAATCTGAGGCTGGCAATAAGGTTGCCACGGATGAAGTAGGGGAGAACACCAAAACACAACAAGACGGAATGGAAAAGATGCTAGGCCTCACCGCTAGAGAAGGAAAAGGGTCACCACCTATGAAACCCTGCTCCTGGCCCTAACTCCTATCCGTATGAGCCAACCCAGATGGTAGGAGGGCTCATACTCCGGAACCTCAGGAGCCCTACTAACCCTCAGATGCCCTAGGCTTATGACAGGGCAGAGACAACCCGCTCCTTCCCTGGTGAAGAAACCAGCGTCTCACTGAGGCCTAGTAAACAACAGAGGGGGGGGGGAGGAATACAAAACACAACAAGCGGAACACTTAATTTCTAAGGATGATGATGATCAGGACTTCAACTAGAACCACACTCCAGCTCTTCCAGCACCAAATGAAGCTATCCAGAGCAAGGAGTGATGGGTGGAGTCCAACTAAATAGGGGAAGGTAAAAGTCACATGATCCACACCTGAACAGGGGGTGTGGACATACAAGCAACACACAGACAAAGTGAAACCAAAAGATGCTGTCAGATCACTAATGAGCAGATAATCTTTCAGATCTTCTCAAACCTGTCACTGGCGTGACAAAGGTTCTTACAAAACTTGTTGTTAATTCCCATGAGAAATGTACAGGATTGAGATACAACTGCAAGCAGGAAACACGCACACAGTGAGCCCTGACTGGAACCCAACCCACTTTCCGTGCCTACTTGCAGGACAAGCCCTAAGCGGCAAGACTGCAACTGGTCAACATTCCCTGTTCTGCTAAGTGGAAGACAGACAGACAGACACAGAGATGCAACCACACAGAGAAGCGTCGTAGGGAAATAGGTCAAAACCGGGAGGACAATACAGTCCAAAATCAGAGGACTGAGGATAGTCAAAATAGCCAAGCCAAAGTCAGAACCAGATGGGTATCACTTTACAAAATCACAAGATAGAGGAAGGTCAGAGGCACGCCAAGGTCAATATATTAAACAATCCGTGATTCTCTGGGACTTAGACATAGTTCTCTGAGGAGTAAGTACATGTAGCAACTCCAGCTTCCTCAGCTAACAATAGACTCCAAACAAGGAAAGGGGAAGACCTAGGTCCATCTCCTAGCCTCCTACATAGGCAGAGTCAGGATTGTTAACCCTGACTTATCTATTAAAAACTATGTAGGTACAGTATAATGCATCAGAACATTACATAGAACCAAATAATATCAATGACAATAACCAATTTTGCAAGTGCCTTATTCATGGGTACTGCACATATACTGTAAAGCAGTGAAGTGAGGCCTGACCCCTTAACCCCTAGGCAGCTATACAAGCATTGGAAAACAGTCCTGCTAAAATTTTAGGACAGATTGATGGCGGCCAGTTTAAATTATTCTTGGAGAACCTCTTTAAGCAAAATGCACCAGAATTCTTGCTCAATTTGCACAAAAAAATGTGGCATACATACTGCATTCATTATGCGATTTTGGCAATTTTTGTGTCTCAGTGGACAATAAGCATCTCCAGCATGAGCCACCGTGATAAATTTGGAGAATCTGGTCTATGTTTGGACTTTCCAAATATTACACAGGATTCATAGACACGTTGACAGATACAAATAAAATATAGTCGGGCACTCTCTGTAGTACTGCAACCAGTAGAATTTAATAATAATACATAAAATAAATAGATAAAATCCGAGTGGTGGCTTATACAATATTATGACGACAACAATAATAATATACAGTATATTGGTGATTGTAAATCTCATACATAGTCCATCAAAAGAATCCAAAGAAAACTAGGTGCGTCCCGCTGTATCTCCCAAGTAATGCGATCGCTTATTTAGATAAACTGTGACAGTCTTACCGGGAGGACTTGCGTGGATTCTTTTCGCCCTCGACACGGTATACCCATAGTTGTAGGTTCCGGTCTCAAGGGCTACCAGTCGTCAGGAAATCTCGCGCCAACACTGATCGATCTGTGCTTTATCTTGATTCCAATGTTAGAGGATAGTACCAAATATGTTTCGGGGTTTAACAAATGACCCCTGATGAAGGGGTCATTTGTTAAACCTTGAAACGCGTTTGGTACTATCCCCTAACATTGGAATCAAGATAAAGCACAGATCAATCACCTGAGGAGGAGTGGAATCCATTATTCAAGGAAACATCAAGTCGTGCATGTGACACTTGCCATATAGAGGTAAATCCTCATCCATTATGGGGCCACGTGTACAAGCAGCGTTGGCGCGAGATTTCCTGACTACTGGTAGCCCTTGAGACCGGAACCTATAACTATAGGTATACCGTGTCGAGGGCGAAAAGAATCCACGCAAGTCCTCCCGGTAAGACTGTCACAGTTTATCTAAATAAGCGATCGCATTACTTGGGAGATACAGCGGGACGCCGCTGTTGTATACAAGTGAGCGGGACGCCGCTCTGTTCAGTGTCAGCGCTTGATTGCGCTTAAGATTGGAGACTGCCTAGTATAGGGATTCGGATTTTAGAGCACAATTGGCGATTATCTATCGAATCTGATACGATTTTTATTGTGAACATTTATATCACTGCAGGTTTGGTTGACCATCATCCCACCTAGTTTTCTTTGGATTCTTTTGATGGACTATGTATGAGATTTACAATCACCAATTTATATTATTATTGTTGTCATCATAATATTGTATAAGCTACCACTCGGATTTTATCTATTTATTTTATGTATTATTATTAAATTCTACTGGTTGCAGTACTACAGAGAGTGCCCCACTATATTTTATTTTTATACATTTTACTCTCAGTCAGATTGGGTGTTATCCGTCAGTGGGAGCACCTCTAAGTGATTCCTCGTCACTCGTGTGCGACATATTTCTAAATTATACGTTGACAGATACATAAAACATTTTCAACTCTTAGAATCCTTGCGATCCAAAAGGCCAGAATAAGCATGGTCCTGAAGGGGTTAAGAAGAATGAACTAGGTGACGAGCCAACTATGATTAATTATTGAAACTTCTAAAATAACGATAGATAAACCTGAAGTGAAATCCCCCTGTAATAACCCAGCATTGTGTATATTAGAAAACTTCTCTATTTGGAAATCTGGACAGACAGCACATGGATATGTACAGTGGGACTAATTATTGGCCGCTCTATTCTAAATCATATCATGTGACCTATACCTGACTGTAGCATCCAGCTGCCTTGAATATAGATGAGGGATGACTATGGAGAATTGAACTTACTATCTCAGTTATCATCTAATGAGGTCTGCATTTAAAGGGCAAGGGAACCTGTAATATGCACTCTATAGCCATAATTATGGAGGCACCCCTGTTAGTTACTATGTTTGGATACATAAAATAAAACACACAGCCATGTAATCGGCATAGACTTTGGTAATAGTTTGGGTAATCAAGAGGAACTCAGTGGGGCAGATTTACTAAAGCCTTTTGTAGAGCAAAAAAATTGCAAATTATAGGACATGCTGTGTTTGCTCCATAATTTGTGATTTAAATTCTTGTGCATGGATTGCGAGAAGACACATCAAATTTATTAAGAGGTTTGTGGTCCCTCACTGCCATTACTGTGAAAATGGAAGCATCTAGGAATAACAACAGCTCAGCTATAAAGCAGAAGAAGACGTGAACTAAAAGTGCGGGGCTCTTAAATAATGAAGTGTATGGTCCATGAAAATTGCCTGCCCTCTGTTGCATCATCATTACCGAGCCTGAAAACATTTTTGGAAGTGACATCAACACAAAAACTGTTTATCAAGAGCTTCATGAATTGGGTCTCCAAGCAGATACACATAAATCTAAGATGATTACGGAGAATGCCAAGCTTCTGCTGGAGTGGTGTAAAGCACAATACCACTGGACTCTGGAGCAGTGAAAATGTGTTCTCCAGAGTAGCAAAACACCTTTCACTATATGGCAATCTGATGAACAGAATTTTGTCTAGAGCACAGAATGTACAGTGCCTACAAGAGAATTTGATTGAGAAGAGATAATGGCCTGAGGCTGTTCTTAGGGTTTGCCACTTATTTCCATGCTATGCTTCAGCAGACATTTTAGACAATTGTAGGCTTCAATGTTGTGGTAGCAGGTTGGGGAAGACACTTTTTTTGTTCCAGCATAAATGTGCACAAAATGAGGTTCATAAAGCTATGGTTTAAAAAGTTCGTTGTGGAGGAAGATGAGTGACAAATGTTCTTGGCCACACAAGTTTACACAGAAACACTCCAAGCTCTTGTGGAAAACCTTCTCAAAAGAGTGGTGGCTGCTATAGTTGAAAAGTCGGGCAAACAATTTATCAGACAGATTTATATTCTGCAATTTACAATTACCTGTGGAGGCTGTAGTGAATTCTGAATGACCTACATAGGACATATATTTAGGGATGAGCAAACCCGAACTGTATAGTACCGTTCGTACCGAATTTTGGGGTGTCCGTGACACGGACCCGAACCCGAACATTTTTGTAAAAGTCCAGGTTCGGTGTTCGGCGCTTTCTTGGCGCTTTTTGAAAGGCTGCAAAGCAGCCAATCAACAAGCGTCATACTACTTGCCCCCTGGCCAGTGCAGCATGTGACCCAGCCTCTATTTAAGCTGGAGTCACGTAGCGCCGCACGTCACTCTGCTCTGATCAGTGTAGGGAGAGGTTGCAGCTGCTGTTAGGGCCAGATTAGACAGTGATTAACTCTGCAAAAACACTTAATTCAGTGATCGATCTACAGCTGTGGATCATTGAACTGCTGCTATTTTAATTGCTCACTGTTTTTAGGCTGCCCAGAGCGTTTTTATGTCACTTTTTTCTTGGGTGATCGGCGGCCATTTTGTGTCTTGTGGTGCGCCAGCACAAGCTGCCACCAAGTCCATTTAACCATCAATAGTATGGTTATTTTTTTGCTATATCCTACATCAGGGGCTTGGCTGTGCTTGCTATTTTATTGAGGGGTAAAATACAATTGCCAAAATAGCAGTACCCAAAATCTGGTGTTTCAGCTGTGGCTAGCCAATTTTAATACTGTCTGCTGTCTGCCGAAGCGCAGTTTTTGTTCTGGGTTGAATACAATTCCCAACTTAGCAATTCCCTAAATAATTTTTTTCTGCTGTATCAGGCCAAGTTTAAATTGATCCATAAAAGGGTATATTAGATTTAAGGTGCGGATAGTGTCATCCTCAATAACTTCACACGCTACCGTGCATTTCCAAGTTTAATTCTGTCTATAAACGTATACCTGATACCCAGCGCCTAAATAATAGGCTTAAAATTTATATTCAGCTAAATCTGTGTTTATTGCTGAGGCTGATTAATTCATTTAGTGTCCGCCAAAGCACAGTTTTTGTTCTGGGTTGAATACAATTCCCAACTTAGCAATTCTCTAAATCAGTGGTTTCTGTTGTATCAGGCCTACCTTAAATCTATCCATAAAAGGGTATATTAGATTGAAGGTGCGGATAGGGTCATTCTCAAAAACTTCACACGCTACCGTGCATTTCCAAGTCTAATTCTGTCCGTAAACGTATAGAATTAGACTTGGAAATGCACGCTACCGTGCATTTCCAAGTCTAATTCTGTCCGTAAACGTATACCTGTCATCCAGCGCCTAAATAATAGGCCTACAATTTATATTCAGCTAAATCTGTTGATACTGTTGTGGCTGGTCAATCTATTTAGTGTCTGCCAAAGCACAGTTTTTGTTCTGGGTTGAAATACAACTCCCAACTTAGAGCAGAAACCACAAATTTAGGGAATTACTATCAGGCCAAGGTTAAATCTATCCATAAAAGGGTATATTAGATTGAAGGTGCGGATAGTGTCATCCTCAATAACTTCACACGCTACCGTGCATTTCCAAGTTTAATTCTGTCTGTAAACATATACCTGTCACCGAGCGTCTAAATAATAGGCCTAAAATTTATATTCAGCTAAATCTGTGTTTATTGCTGAGGCTGGTCAATTCATTTAGTGTCCGCCAAAGCACAGTTTTTGTTCTGGGTTGAATACAATTCCCAACTTAGCAATTCCCTAAATAATTTTTTTCTGCTGTATCAGGCCAAGTTTAAATCGATCCATAAAAGGGTATATTAGATTTAAGGTGCGGATAGTGTCATCCTCAATAACTTCACACGCTACCGTGCATTTCCAAGTTTAATTCTGTCCGTAAACGTATACCTGTCACCCAGCGCCTAAATAATAGGCCTAAAATTTATATTCAGCTAAATCTGTGTTTATTGCTGAGGCTGGTCAATTCATTTAGTGTCCGCCAAAGCACAGTTTTTCTTCTGGGTTGAAATACAATTCCCAACTTAGCAATTCTCTAAATCAGTGGTTTCTGCTGTATCAGGCCTACATTAAATCTATCCATAAAAGGGTATATTAGATTGAAGGTGCGGATAGGGTCATTCTCAATAACTTCACACGCTACCGTGCATTTCCAAGTCTAATTCTGTCCGTAAACGTATACCTGTCACCCAGCGCCTAAATAATAGGCCTAAAATTTATATTCAGCTAAATCTGTTGATACTGCTGTGGCTGGTCAATCTATTTAGTGTCTGCCAAAGCACAGTTTTTGTTCTGGGTTGAAATACAATTCCCAACTTAGAGCAGAAACCACAAATTTAGGGAATTACTATCAGGCCAAGGTTAAATCTATCCATAAAAGGGTATATTAGATTGAAGTTGCGGATAGTGTCATCCTCAATAACTTCACACGCTACCATGCATTTCCAAGTTTAATTCTGTCCGTAAACGTATACCTGTCACCCAGCGCCTAAATAATAGGCCTAAAATTTATATTCAGCTAAATCTGTGTTTATTGCTGAGGCTGGTCAATTCATTTAGTGTCCGCCAAAGCACAGTTTTTGTTCTGGGTTGAATACAATTCCCAACTTAGCAATTCCCTAAATAATTTTTTTCTGCTGTATCAGGCCAAGTTTAAATCAATCCATAAAAGGGTATATTAGATTTAAGGTGCGGATAGTGTCATCCTCAATAACTTCACACGCTACTGTGCATTTCCAAGTTTAATTCTGTCCGTAAACGTATACCTGTCACCCAGCGCCTAAATAATAGGCCTAAAATTTATATTCAGCTAAATCTGTGTTTATTGCTGAGGCTGGTCAATTCATTTAGTGTCCGCCAAAGCACAGTTTTTCTTCTGGGTTGAAATACAATTCCCAACTTAGCAATTCTCTAAATCAGTGGTTTCTGCTGTATCAGGCCTACTTTAAATCTATCCATAAAAGGGTATATTAGATTGAAGGTGCGGATAGGGTCATTCTCAATAACTTCACACGCTACCGTGCATTTCCAAGTCTAATTCTGTCCGTAAACGTATACCTGTCACCCAGCGCCTAAATAATAGGCCTACAATTTAAATTCAGCTAAATCTGTCGTTACTGTTGTGCCTGTATTAGTGTAATACGGTACCTAAATAGATAGCCAGATAGTGTTAGGTGCCTGTAAAAAAAGGCCTGAATTTGAATTCAATACATTGGGCCAAATAATTTTTTTCTTATTGTGGTGAATGGTAACAATGAGGAAAACATCTAGTAAGGGACGCGGACATGGTCGTGGTGGTGTTAGTGGACCCTCTGGTGCTGGGAGAGGACGTGGCCATTCTGCCACAGCCACACGTCCTAGTGAACCAACTACCTCAGGTCCCAGTAGCCAGCAGAATTTACAGCGATATTTGGTGGGGCCCAATGCCGTTCTAAGGATGGTAAGGCCTGAGCAGGTACAGGCATTAGTCAATTGGGTGGCCGACAGTGGATCCAGCACGTTCCCATTATCTCCCACCCAGTCTTCTGCAGAAAGCGCACAGATGGCGCATGAAAACCAAGCCCATCAGTCTGTCACATCACCCCCATGCATATCAGGGAATCTGTCTGAGCCTCAAGTTATGCAGCAGTCTCCTATGCTGTTTCAAGACTCTGCTGCCAGGGTTTCCCAAGGGCATCCACCTAGCCCTTCCCCAGGGGTGGAAGAGATAGAATGCACTAACGCACAACCACTTATGTTTCCTAATGATGAGGACATGGGAATACCACCTCAGCACGTCTCTGATGATGACGAAACACAGGTGCCAACTGCTGCGTCTTTCTGCAGTGTGCAGACTGAACAGGAGGTCAGGGAGGAAGACTGGGTGGAAGACGATGCAGGGGACGATGAGTTCCTAGACCCCACATGGAATGAAGGTCGTGCCACTGACTTTCAGAATTCGGAGGAAGAGGCAGTGGTGAGACCGAGCCAACAGCGTAGCAAAAGAGGGAGCAGTGGGCAAAAGCAGAACACCCTCCGCCAAGAGAGTCCGTCTGCTATTGGCCACAGCCATCTGGGACCCAGCACCCCAAAGGCAGCTTCAAGGAGTTCCCTGGCGTGGCAGTTCTTCAAACAATGTGCTGACGACAAGACCCGAGTGGTTTGCACGCTGTGCCATCAGAGCCTGAAGCGAGGCATTAACGTTCTGAACCTTAGCACAACCTGCATGACCAGGCACCTGCATGCAAAGCATGAACTGCAGTGGAGTAAACACCTTAAAAACAAGGAACTCACTCAGGCTCCCCCTGCTACCTCTTCTGCTGCTGCCGCCTCGGCCTCTTCCTCCGCCTCTGGAGGAACGTTGGCACCTGCCGCCCAGCAAACAGAGGATGTACCACCAACACCACCACCACCTCCGTCACCAAGCATCTCAACCATGTCACACGGCAGCGTTCAGCTCTCCATCTCACAAACATTTGAGAGAAAGCGTAAATTCCCACCTAGCCACCCTCGATCCCTGGCCCTGAATGCCAGCATTTCTAAACTACTGGCATATGAAATGCTGTCATTCAGGCTGGTGGACACAGACAGCTTCAAACAGCTCATGTCGTTGGCTGTCCCACAGTATGTTGTTCCCAGCCGCCACTACTTCTCCAAGAGAGCCGTGCCTTCCCTGCTCAACCAAGTATCCGATAAAATCAAGTGTGCACTGCGCAACGCCATCTGTGGCAAGGTCCACCTAACCACAGATACGTGGACCAGTAAGCACGGCCAGGGACGCTATATCTCCCTAACTGCACACTGGGTAAATGTAGTAACGGCTGGGCCCCAGGCGAAGAGCTGTTTGGCGCACGTCCTTCCGCCGCCAAGGATCGCAGGGCAACATTCTTTGCCTCCTGTTGCCTCCTCCTAATACTCTGATTCCTCCTCCTCTTCTTCCACCTGCTCATCCAGTCAGCCACACACCTTCACCACCAACTTTAGCACAGCCCGGGGTAAACGTCAGCAGGCCATTCTGAAACTCATATGTTTGGGGGACAGGCCCCACACCGCACAGGAGTTGTGGTGTGGTATAGAACAACAGACCGACGAGTGGTTGCTGCCGGTGAGCCTCAAGCCTGGCCTGGTGGTGAGCGATAATGGGCAAAATCTCGTTGCAGCTCTGGGACTAGCAGGTTTGACGCACATCCCTTGCCTGGCACATGTGTTGAATTTGGTGGTGCAGAAGTTCATTCACAACTACCCCGACATGTCAGAGCTGCTGCATAAAGTGCGGGCCGTCTGTGCGCGCTTCCGGCGTTTACATCCTGCCGCTGCTCGCCTGTCTGCGCTACAGCGTAACTTCGGCCTTCCCGCTCACCGCCTCATATGCGACGTGCCCACCAGGTGGAACTCCACCTTGCACATGCTGGACAGACTGTGCGAGCAGCAGCAGACCATAGTGGAGTTTCAGCTGCAGCACGCACGGGTCAGTCGCACTGCGGAACAGCACCACTTCACCACCAATGACTGGGCCTCCATGCGAGACCTGTGTGCCCTGTTGCGCTGTTTCGAGTACTCCACCAACATGGCCAGTGGCGATGACGCCGTTATCAGCGTTACAATACCACTTCTATGTCTCCTTGAGAAAACACTTAGGGCGATGATGGAAGAGGAGGTGGCCCAGGAGGAGGAGGAGGAGGAAGAGGGGTCATTTTTAGCACTTTCAGGCCAGTCTCTTCGAAGTGACTCAGAGGGAGGTTTTTTGCAACAGCAGAGGCCAGGTACAAATGTGGCCAGCCAGGGCCCACTACTGGAGGACGAGGAGGACGAGGATGAGGAGGAGGTGGAGGAGGATGAGGATGAAGCATGTTCACAGCGGGGTGGCACCCAACGCAGCTCGGGCCCATCACTGGTGCGTGGCTGGGGGGAAACACAGGACGATGACGATACGCCTCCCACAGAGGACAGCTTGTCCTTATCTCTGGGCAGCCTGGCACAGATGAGCGACTACATGCTGCAGTGCCTGCGCAACGACAGCAGAGTTGCCCACATTTTAACGTGTGCGGACTACTGGGTTGCCACCCTGCTGGATCCCCGGTACAAAGACAATGTGCCCACCTTACTTCATGCACTGGAGCGTGATAGGAAGATGCGCGAGTACAAGCGCACATTGGTAGACGCGCTACTGAGAGCATTCCCAAATGTAACAGGGGAACAAGTGGAAGCCCAAGGCGAAGGCAGAGGAGGAGCAAGAGGTCGCCAACGCAGCTGTGTCACGGCCAGCTCCTTTGAGGGCAGGGTTAGCATGGCAGAGATGTGGAAAAGTTTTGTCAACACGCCACAGCTAACTGCACCACCACCTGATACGGAACGTGTTAGCAGGAGGCAACATTTCACTAACATGGTGGAACAGTACGTGTGCACACCCCTCCACGTACCGACTGATGGTTCGGCCCCATTCAACTTCTGGGTCTCCAAATTGTCCACGTGGTTAGAGCTAGCCTTTTATGCCTTGGAGGTACTGGCCTGCCCGGCGGCCAGCGTTTTGTCTGAACGTGTATTCAGCACGGCAGGGGGCGTCATTACAGACAAACGCAGCCGCCTGTCTACAGCCAATGTGGACAAGCTGACGTTCATAAAAATGAACCAGGCATGGATCTCACAGGACCTGTCCATCCCTTGTGCAGATTAGACATTAACTACCTCCCCTTAACCATATATTATTGTACTCCAGGGCACTTCCTCATTCAATGTTATTTTTATTTTCATTTTACCATTATATTGCGGGGCAACCCAAAGTTGAATGAACCTCTCCTCTGTCTGGGTGCCGGGGCCTAAAAATATCTGACAGTGGCCTGTTCCAGTGTTGGGTGACGTGAAGCATGATTCTCTGCTATGACATGAAGCCTGAATCTCTGCTATGGGACCTCTCTACTCTGTCTGGGTGCCGGGGCCAAAATATCTGACAATGGACTGTTCCAGTTTTGGGTTACGTGAAGTATGATTCTCTGCTATGACATGTAGCCTGAATCTCTGCTATGGGACCTCTCTCCTCTTTCTGGGTGCCGGGGCCTAAATGTCTGACAATGGACTATTCCAGTTTTGGCTGACGTGAAGCCTGATTCTCTGCTATGACATGAAGACTGATTCTCTGCTGACATGAAGCCTGATTCTCTGTTATGGGACCTCTCTCCTCTGTCTGGGTGCCGGGGCCTAAATATCTGACAATGGACTATTCCAGTTTTGGCTGACGTGAAGCCTGATTCTCTGCTATGACATGAAGACTGATTCTCTGCTGACATGAAGCCTGATTCTCTGTTATGGGACTTCTCTCCTCTGTCTGGGTGCCGGGGCCTAAATATATGACAATGGACTGTTCCAGTTTTGGCTGACGTGAAGCCTGATTCTCTGCTATGACATGAAGACTGATTCTCTGCTGACATGAAGCCTGAATCTCTGTTATGGGACCTCTCTCCTCTGTCTGGGTGCCGGGGCCTAAATATCTGACAATGGACTGTTCCAGTTTTGGCTGACGTGAAGCCTGATTCTCTGCTATGACATGAAGACTGATTCTCTGCTGACATGAAGCCTGATTCTCTGTTATGGGACCTCTCTCCTCTGTCTGGGTGCCGGGGCCTAAATATATGACAATGGACTGTTCCAGTTTTGGCTGACGTGAAGTCTGATTCTCTGCTATGACATGAAGACTGATTCTCTGCTGACATGAAGCCTGAATCTCTGTTATGGGACCTCTCTCCTCTGTCTGGGTGCCGGGGCCTAAATATATGACAATGGACTGTTCCAGTTTTGGCTGACGTGAAGCCTGATTCTCTGCTATAACATGAAGACTGATTCTCTGCTGACATGAAGCCTGATTCTCTGCTATGGGACCTCTCTCCAATTGATATTGGTTAATTTTTATTTATTTTATTTTTATTTTTATTCATTTCCCTATCCACATTTGTTTGCAGGAGATTTAACTACATTTTGCTGCCTTTTGCAGCCCTCTAGCCCTTTCCTGGGCTGTTTTACAGCCTTTTTAGTGCCGAAAAGTTCGGGTCCCCATTGACTTCAATGGGGTTCGGGTTCGGGACGAAGTTCGGGTCGGGTTCGGATCCCGAACCTGAACATTTCCGGGAAGTTCGGCCGAACTTCTCGATCCCGAACATCCAGGTGTTCGCTCAACTCTACATTAGGACATATATGGCATTCCTAAGAATTAGCAGCCCACTTGTATGCCCTAACAAGCTTTCACAAAAGAGCCCAGTAGGTCTTTATCTAGTACAGTGCCACAATCAGGCCTTATTTCAGGAAAAATTTGATTCGCCATGAACCCAAATTTCTTGGCACTTTATGGTAATGAATACATTTTTCTTGAAATGGTGGTAAAAAAAAAAACATACTCATCACACCCATTTTACCCCCGAGAGGCAGTCACAGCCATCTTAATTAACCCTAATAGTTCGGCGCTGGACGGGTCTTTTAAGATGGCGCCCGCTCCTGATGGAGCAGGTGCCATAGCTGCGGGTGGCCTGCTGTTTCTTATAGCAGACACCCGCGGATAATGTCCGCAATTGGCAGTAATGCCGATCGCGGACAATTAACCCCTCAAATGCCTGGGTCAATCCTGATGTTTTGGCTCCCCCGTGCAGCGATCGGAGGAGCCGGAGCTTATGTGCAGCAGCCCCTGTCTTTGTGAATGACAGGAGGCTGCTGCATAGTAATTCCTATGGAGCCCTTGCCTGTAATAGGGCTCCATAGGAAATTAGCAATTTTCTAATAGACCCCAATGCTAGTGTATTGGGGTCTATGAGAATAGCAATCTAATTATTGCATGTTATAGTTCCCTATGGGAACTATAAAAAAGTGTAAAGAAAATTCAAGTTTTTAAAAATAATAAAATAAAAAAACATAAAAATTTAAATCACCCCCCTTTTCCCAAAATAAAAATAAAAGAACAAAAAAAATTAAAAAATACACATCATAGGTGTGGCCATGTGCGAAAACGTCCATAGTATAAAAATATTAAAATATATTCCCCATACGGCAAACAACAAAATGGCCGATTCGCTGTTTTTGGTCGCTTCATTTTCTACAATTTTTTTTTAATAAAAAGTGATAAAAAAATCATACACAGTTGAATGAAAAGTTCAGATCGCCCTGCAAAAAATGAGCCCCCACACAGCTCCGTACACATAATTACCAAAAAATTATAGGGGTCAAAATATGGCAGCGGAAAAAAAAACTTCGAAAAAAATAAAACAGATTTTTTTCCTCACATTTTATTATTTTATCACTATCAAAACGAAATAAAAACTGACATATAAGGTATCAATGGATTCGTACTGACCTGTAGAATGAAAGTAACTGGCCAGTTTTATTGCACATCGAATGTCGTAAATAAAAAAATCTTTTTTTTTTTTTTGCAATTTCACCCTATTTGGATTCTTTTTCCCGCTCCCCGTTATTGTACCCTTCAGATGCCGAGTTCATTGCTGATCGCGGCATCTGACAGCAATAATACAGTGTAAAATAAAATAAAAAATAAAAAAACATACTTAACTTCATCCATTTGATCGTGCCGCCGCCATCTTGATTGAAGATCCAGCGTGAAATCTCGTGCGGCCTGTGAAGACGTCATCACGTCGGCCGGAGTGGTGATGTCATATGTCATCGCGCATGGGATTTCGAGCAGAATCTTCAATCAATTGTAAGTATGATTTTTTTTTTACTGCCATTCAGGGAATATCAATTTGTTATCACGAAAGACATTCGGCTTTGCGACAAATTTAATTTTCCCTGAAATTCAGGTCCCTCAACACTAATCAGGATCTAAGGGCACTGGCAAGTTTCTATTTTTCTCTGGAGGTCTCTTTCGAACAATCTTTTGGATTCATGCAGTAGACCGCCTTTCCTAGTGTTCCCGGTTTCCTTCCACGCTGTTCGGGCACTTACAGCCCACAAGCAGTTAGTGACAGGTAGGCAGATGAAACCTCTTCCACTGAATGTGCATTAGATCATTAGTGCTCAGAAATGAGATGATTAAAGCAGCTTTACGGTTAATCTCAAGGACTATTAGAAGACGTAAACTATATGCAAACTGGAAATAAACATACAGATATGATTCGCGGAATCTGTTTGCTGTTTTCATCTAAATGGAGGTAATTATCTTTCTTGAGTTAAAATGCTTTTTATCTTCTTTCAATTAAGAAAGGGCAAATGTACCGTGGTAATTAAGAGCAAATACAAATACAAAACTGATTACACAAAAAGAAGCAATTAGCCGATGCACACTCTTCACTTTGCACGACTTACTTTCTGATCTTCGCAGCTGTTGTGCCTGTTTGATGCGTGCAGGGTTATACGTTCCGCAGCTAAACAAAACCAATGACACTCGGTTTATGGCAGGCAGGCAGGCATTCCCCTGCAGCAAGGTCCTTGTGATCTTAAATGAGAATTGCACATTGCGGAAATGCACAAAGGAGCAGAACAGCATTGGCAAATAATAGCCATATATGCTGTATAAAGCATGTGCTGGATAACAATGGTACAGCAAGTGGAGCGTTGGAACGTGGGATCCTACATACAGTATAAGTATTCTTCTATTGTAAAAGACACTACAGACCAATTTCAAGGTAAGTGGAGTATAACAAATAGAGATGCAGCTGGGTTGAATTTGTCATTCATGGACTACTGCATTATAGTAATGCAGAAGCATAAGGCTTACGTACCGTGCTACATGAGCCAAAAATAACACAAAAGATGTAGTAATACTGTTCTAAAGATAGATAAGAGTCCCTAAAAACATCCATACTGCACATAAAGTCGCAGCATTTTATAATACCTGCAGAGTGGATGAGATTTTAAAGGGGTTGTGTCACTTCAGCAAATAGCATTTATTATGTAAAGAAAGTTAATACAAGGCGCTTGCTAATGTATTGTAATTGTCCATATTGCTTCCCTCCCTGGCTGGAATCATTTTTCCATCACATTACACACTGCACAACCACCTATGTGAGCTCCCACGGTTCCCGGCCACCGGAGAGGCCAATGTTTTTTCTTGAAGTGTGCAAGCACGACCACCTATGTGAGCTCCCATGGTCCCGGCCACCGGAGAGGCCAATGTTTTTACTTGTAGTGTGCAAGCACGACCACCTATGTGAGCTCCCATGGTCCCGGCCACCGGAGAGGCCAATGTTTTTACTTGTAGTGTGCAAGCACGACCACCTATGTGAGCTCCCGCGGTCCCAGCCACCGGAGAGGCCAAAGCTTTTTTCTTGTAGTGTGCAAGCAC
This sequence comes from Bufo bufo, assembly GCF_905171765.1. Lineage (NCBI taxonomy): Eukaryota > Metazoa > Chordata > Amphibia > Anura > Bufonidae > Bufo > Bufo bufo. The sequence goes on along the minus strand of NC_053395.1, from coordinate 212,330,547 downwards.
GACTACCACTGACAGATTGTAGGGTGGTCGTAACTGTGGAAACGAGCAGTGTATAATGTGATGGAAAAATGAAACCAGCCAGCAATGGAGGCAATGTGGACAATCATATTACATAAATAAGTGGCTTATATAAACTTTCTCTACATGATAAATGTCACTTACTGAAGTGACACAACCCCTTTAAGAAATCTCATCCTTATGTTGCAAAGGACAGGATAATTGACCTACAGTCTGGATTTTAAATCATCAGCAAGTTGATCCGAAGTCGATTTGCATAAAACATCATTGTAATACTGTACAGAGCAGGAGCTCCGTACAGTATTAGAATGTATTGGCTCCGATAAGCCGAAGTTATTACTTCGCAAAGTCTTGGTCGACTTCATGCAATAACTTTGTGAATCAATTATTACTATAACAAACCTTGATACCGAACTTGGGTTCGGTATCATGTTTTCTTACAGTAATAATTAATTCTCAAAGTTATTACACAAAGTCTTGCTAGACTTTGCAAAGTAATAACGTTGGCTCATCGGAGCCAATACATTCTAATACTGTACGGAGCAGGAGTATTACAACTACGTTTTATGCAAATCGACTTTGGCTGAAACATCCAAAGTCGATTCCCTCATCCTTATTTACAAGTTATTCCCTGTACACAGGATAAATGATAATTAAGTGATCACTGAGGGTCCAACTGCAAAACAGGGGTATCTTTCCCTTGATCAGATGGAGCGGAAGGTTGGACATGCATCCTACTGCCATAGGGCATGTCTCTATGGGACTTCAGCACTTGGCTATCTCTGGCAGTTACATAAAGAATAAATAGTGTGGCAGAACGCTTGCTCGATAGGAGCTCCATCAGATTGGGGGAACAGGATCCCTGTTCTTAGGATAAGTAGGGGTCCCTGTACTTAGAATTGTAGCGGCAGGAAGCATTTACATATTAATGTTTCATTAGGTATCATTGCTAGGGGGGCCATAAGTGAATTAATAATTCCCAGAAAACCCCTTAAAAGAGGCACCTTTCAGTAGGATCAACCCTGTTAAACCAGGCATACTTCCTGGTAGGGTTGACCTTGCTGATTAAAATGATACCTGTCTTGTGAAAAGTGGCATCAGTGTTCTTGAGAAAAAATACTTTTATTTATCATGCATACAAGGGTTTTAGTGTACCAAGGAGTGGGGCCCATACCCTAGGGTGGGGTCCATACCCTAGTGCGTCTCAGATTCTCAGCCTTCCAGTGCTGGCACTGCCCCTCAGTACACCGAAGACCTCATCTGCATAAGAAATACTATTTTATTCTCAGGAATGCCACAACTGATTTTCACAAGACAGGTTTCATTTTCATCATCAGAATCAACCCTACTAGGCAGTATATACAGATTGATCCCGCTGATAGGTGCTCTTTAGGGCATATACACATCATACAGGACCCCCTCTTTTAAATCACACTGTAAGAGCAGTTTCCATTCAGGGACATTAAACATTTTACTCAAAAATTCACAAAAAGTAGCTAATTTCAAGTAATTGTTTTTCTTAGCATTTTGAAAGCATCCTGTTCTAAACTGAAGAATGGAACGAACACTTTGAAAAATCTTTACAGCTCATTAAAATAATTTTCTGTTTGACACATCGGGTAATTAAAGTTCTGATCTAGAAGCACATGATGCAAGAATAAGGAGAAAATCACGGCGCCTGCTCCAATTAACGAAGGACAAACAAACTATATGGAATATCAAACACGCTAATTATCCTGCCTGTAATTATAAAAACATTATTTTGTCTTTAGTTTTTGGAAAGTTTTTGAACATTCTCAAAAAAAATAATAATGCATATTCATGACTGTTAAAAATTTTAAGAAAAAGCTGGGAAATTAGCATTATTTTGGGACAGGGGAAGATCATCTCTGTGGCGGCGTACATTTCACTTTTGAGATTTCGGAAAGCAGTCGTAATGTGCCATCTGATGAGCAATTAGTTTTCATTAATGGAGGTTTGAGCACTTACAGAAGTCAACTGCGAGCCGTACTTAGTGCTGGGCACACTGCCTAGATATATTTCATATATTACCGTTAACATAATGAATAGTGTAATACTAATTAGGAGACTGATGGGTTAGAAAATTTAGGTGCACATGGGTGAAGCTTTCCCGTCTAATGTCGGGTGTAAACTTCTGTTGTCTAAAGTTCGACATGTGCTCGATGAAAGCAAAATGGGAAAGTCATTTTTTGTCATTGAGTCAGTTTTTTTTAAATTTATCAACTCCTTGCCCTTGACGCCTGAAAGAAAAATTAAAAGAAAAAAAAAATCTTTATTGTGAGCCCTAGTCAAAAGGACAGCTTGAGACAATTTGTATGAATGAGGTGTTTAAGGGTGGAATAATATTTTTTTTTTCTGGTACAAATGCAGCAGTCCGTATACGGAACCATTCATTTCAATGGTTCCGCAAAAAAAAACGGAATGTACTCCGTATGCATTCCGCTTCCGTATTTCCGTTTTTCCGTTCCGTTTTAACATAGAACATGTCCTATTATTGCCCGCAAATCACGTTCCTTGGCTCCATTCAAGTCAATGGGTCCGCAAAAAAAACGGAACACATACGGAAATGCATCCGTATGTCTTCCGTTTCCGTTCCGTTTTTTGCTGAACCATCTATTGAAAATGTTATGCCCAGCCCAATTTTATCTATGTAATTACTGTATACTGTATATGCCATACGGAAAAATGGAACAGAAAAACGGAAACACAACGGAAACAAAAAACGGAACAACGGATCCATGAAAAACGGACCGCAAAATACTGAAAAAGCCATACGGTCGTGTGCAATAGGCCTTAATGGTATATTCAAACATAGTGGTAATGGTGTTACACAAAACTTCCCCATTAGTACAATGCAAGTAAAAAGAATGTAGAAAAAACACATGTATTTAGATATGTTATTATTGTAAATGTTTCGATTACAAAGGGCATTCGTAAGAAAAACTGCTACAAAAACACCTGTCAATAAATGTGTTTTTTACCACTATGGCTTGGCAATTGCAAGATGATGTACATACTGCACCATTAGTGCTTCATGTGATTGCAACCTAATTTTACACCATACAAGCAAGCCAAATTGGTTGTGATTATGCCACTGGTCTTCCCATTGACTTCAGCGGGAAAAAAACAGCATTTACAAATGTGTCCACCCTTATCTTTCCACAAATTTCTTTAAGGATTCCAATATCTCGTGAAACAAATTTAATACATTATCGCAACCTGCCAAACTCTCAATAGGATGCAATGCACATCACAACCACTAGATGGCCACATACAGACACATATAGCATAAACATCTCCTGACAGACTAGAAGTTCAAGTTGGAACCGAATCAGAATTTTTAGAGAGAGAGAGAAACAAAAAATTGTGTAATTTGTTTTTTAAAAGGGGATATTGAAAAGTATGAAAAGTATTCACAGGATAGGTGATAAGTATTGTATTATAATGGGTCGTACTTGTGGGAAACCCACCAATTCTGAGAATAATGGGTCCCAGTGTCCCATTTCTGAATGCAGTGGTAGTGCGCAAGTTGGTACACCACCCTATTCACTTCTATGGGACTGACGGAGCTCTGTCTATATCAGTCCCATGGAAGTGAATGGAGCGGTGGACTGATCAGGGCACTACTGATCCATTCAAAGAGGGGACTTGATGACCAGGAATGGAACATAAACTATAGAAAATATACCATGGAAAAATTAAAAATGCCCTTCAATTTCATGAACCCACTCTTGATTTTGTCTCATAAGAAATAAATAAATAAACTTATGGAAAAAAATTATCAGGTGGAACAGTTCTACTTAAAAAAGTAAATCCAACGTTTCCTGGCATGGCTATATATAGATGGATGGATAGATAGATAGATAAATAGATAGATAGATAGAGTTAAATTAGAGTATTCATAAAAAAATATTTAATCACATGTACAGTAGGTTTTAACAAAATTTATGTATAGGTTTAGGTACGCTTTACCTTGTCAAGAACCAAGATGAGGATTGCTACATCTATACTGAAATGTGAATGAAGCTGAATAGTAATGATTTTCAAGGTCAAGAGGCGCTAAAGAAAGTTTGACTGAGGAATGGCAAACTAAAGAGAATGTTTCAGAGCTGGAGCAGCCATCATCCCCTCCGGGCTCTGCCTGCAGCTCCTACACAAATGTTGTTTCCCAATATTAATTCTGAAAACAACAGGAAAAATCTTTTATGAAAGAACAAACAGACAAAATCTCTCCTGAGACCGGCGCTACCTCTTTCTCTGCAAATGCTCTGAGTAGTCTGGTCTTTACATCCAAGATTTAAAGGGCTTTCTATTTTGTGATCTGCCACTTTAAAATGTGCTTCTCGAAGATTAGGGGTTAATATCATAAGGTAAATATGTCCAGAGGGAACATAATAAAGTTATTCTTCATAGAAGACCAGCTTAATATCAATTAAAGATGTAAGATGACTTCTTCTTTGTCTTCTGAACCATTTTGTTTGATCTGGGGACCAATCCTAGAAAATTCTGATTTGTTAGAAACCAAAGTTTTTGGGAAATTTGTACCAAACTTGTCTCATTTAGAAATTATTCGCTCATCTCTATGATAGAATGTTTTTTGAAGAAAAAACATTCTATACAATGTGTGCATTTTTAGAATGTGTGCCATTTCCAGGGTTAGGGTTCATACCCATGGCTGAGCCACATAGGTTCCATATGTGCATTCTCTTGTACTGCAGAGGGGTCCAGCGTCTCCTCAGGACGCAAAATACCACGTGCAGGCGTCAAAATGTGATTGAACGGCGTATGCGCAAGAATAAAGAGCAAGCCAAGATTGAATCACAACTGGACGGCTCTGTCATTTAACTACTAGATGGAGGGGTGAAGCTTGTGTCCAATGAGGGCAACGGTGGCGCCCCTGTTGCACTCAATACTTCATTTGCATATATTTATATAAAAAAAAATATTTTCTACAGAATTAAGCCACACATCATGAAAGGAAGGGCAGCATTAGAATCGGAAGATGAATACCTGTTGGGGACTGTGCTTTGTTTCACAGGAGGGTCACTGATGACAGATTCTCTTTAATGCACCATTATGTTGGGCGGCTGGTACTGGATTTAATTTCATTCATTTCTTCTGTTATAAATCTTATTTATTTTATGTTCTTAAAGGTAACCCTTTCATTAGATTCATGGCACCCTAACCCTGAAGTTTTAAAGAGGAGCTGACCTCTCTCCAGACATGTCTATTTTAGTAATTACGTGTAATAACCATTCTGGAGCATCTATTCTAAGGACTTTATGTTGTGCCATCCCTCTATTATTACTGGTAAGTTGTGAAAGAATTGATAGAAGTGTACAGTGAAGGTCCAGCTGGGTGTTACCAGTTGGAGGTGTATTTCTGCACAGTTTGTCACTGATTCGACAATTTCAAGCCAATTAGGGATATGACCCAAACTGGTAACACCCAGCTGGACCTTCAACGCAGACTACAAATAAATTATTCCCAAATTTTTGTAGGAATAATAAAGGAAAGGCACAGCATATAGTCACAAGAATTGAAGCTTCATAATGGATACATGGGGATGCAAGTAGTAACAAAAACAGACATGTCTGGAGAGGAGACGGGTGCTCTTTAAGAAGTGATGGGCTCAGGGTGAAGTGACTGCTGGATAACTCTCTTTCGATTCTTCCTTGCTTGGTTTAATTGATTGGACTCTCCCTAATTGTACATAGTAGATCAGGATGGGGAGAAGACAGTAGAGAGAAGTGCCCGCTGGATACTTCTCTCTGAGTCCAGCATTTCTTAAAACTATGTTTTCTCCTAATGTTTCTTGCTGCCTGCAGTTAGGACTCTATGAATCTGCTGGCATGTTTCCTTTTATGTACAGTATCCAAATACTTTTATGTTATTTCATATAGTAAACATAATTTTCAAAAAATATAATTAGAAAAGTACGTGTAAAAAAGAATCTATCCTTTAATAGATCATCCTAGCCAAAAAAAAGTGCTACAATGAACCCTAAGTGCAACATTTCACTGTATAAAACGAATGAATAAGCACATTGCAAACAAAAAAAAAAAAAAAAGAAAGAAAAGAGGAAAATCTATCATCCAGCTCTGGTTTAGCCAAGGGTGGTTTCTCAGTGAGACAAAGTTTTAATAGAAAAATAACAGAAGGATTCCTGCTGAGTAAAGGCTGCACATGGAGCTTTTCTCTTTGTTTCTACAATCGAGCTATATGGGGGCAGCTTATGAGATACTGGGTTGCATGTACTTAGGCTGTCAGAGAGGAGGAAGAGGCAGACAGAACATCAGGAGTTACAACGCACGCTGCGCTTATTAGCTTCACACAGCTTCACGCTCACTCTATGTTATATGCATTATATTGCAAACTTTTTACATTCTCTAAACTTGTGACAACTTTTATTCCTGATATTTTATAAGCCCATTAATTAGGTCTCATTGTATCCATATTTAACTAGTGATCATTTCCATGCATAGGAATAAAAATATAATTGTATAAAAAGTATTTTAATAATATACTTTTCACATTTGTCATATTACACGGTTACGTTTCTGAATGTATATTGATAACCTAGCACAGTGGTGGTGAACCGTTTAGAGACCGAGTGCCAAAACTGCAACCCAACCCACTTATTTAGTGCCAACACGGCAATTTAACCTGAATACTACAGTCCATTAAAGTATATTGTTCATGTACTTTATTATTTAGCTATAATAGCCTGCCTACATTCAATGTGCTGCCTGTGCTGTTCATAGCGCGCTCTGCACTGATGAATGAAGGAAAAGTCTGAGGCATATTGGTACACTATAGACTTTTTCCAGGGTGCGGGTGCCCACAGAGAGGGCTTTGAGTGCCGCCTCTGACACTCGTGCCATAGCTTCGCCACCACTGGCCTAGCATTAGCATACATCATCAGTGTGTAGTGCTCTAATGCATGGGGCATCCTTGGTCAGCAGAAGAAGAGGCCTCTTTTCCAGATACACTGTGCGAGTATACTTAGGGCTGGAGACCTGGAACAACAATTTGGCGATCTATCACAAAGACCAGGATCGTTGAACAATGTGTTGTCTTCATGGTGCTCGAGTTCGACATATCGTGGATCTGGTTGATAGATTACTGGGAGTGGCTGGCGAAGACTCAGCAGTCATGGTCCACATTGGAACCAATGACAGAGTTAGAGGTAGGTATAGGGTCCTTAAAAATAATTTTAGGGATTTAGGTCACAAGCTCTGAACGAGGTCCTCAAAGGTAGTATTTTCTGAAACACTCCCAGTACCACAAGCCACACAATAAAGACAGTGGGAGATTATGGAAATTAACAAGTGGCTCAAGAACTGATGTTGGAAAGAAGGGTTTGGGTTCCTTGAGAACTGGGATGACTTCTCTTTCGACTACAGGCTCTATCGTAGGGATGGGCTGCACCTCAATGGGGAAGGTGCAGCTGTTTTGAAGGAGAAGATGTCTAGAAGGTTAGAGGAGTGTTTAAACTAGGGACTGGGGGCGCAGTAATTACATTATAGGAGGGGAAGATAGTGCAGATTAAGACCTGGGGCAAGGTAATGGAAGGGGGGGGGACTAGAACAGTTCATAAGGAAAGGTGTAGGGTAAAGAATATACAAAAAACTCTTAAATGTATGTACACTAATGGCAAAAGGCTGACTAATAAAACTGGTGTACGGGAATTAGTGATGTGTGAGGAGGACTATGACATAGTGGGAATAACTGAGACATGGCTGGATGATAGCTATGACTGGACAGTTAACATACAGGGCTACAGTCTGTTTAGAGAGGATCGCAAAAACCGGAGAGGGGGGGGGGTCTGCCTTTATGTAAAGTCCTGTCTAAAGCCCACATTCAGGGAAGATATAAGTGAGGGACATGAACATGTGGAGTCACTGTGGGTAGAAATACATGGAGACAAAAAAATAATAAAATACTGAAAGGAGTTTATTATAAGCCACTGAATATACCACAGAAAATCTACTACTAAGGGAGATAGATGATGCAGCAAATCATAATGAGATCGTTATTATGGGGGACTTTAACTTCCTGGATACAGACCGGGAAACTGAAACCTGTACATCTCATAAGGAATACAGGTTCTTGGCAATAACCAAAGACTATTATCTTGCACAACTGGTTCAGGATCCAACTAGAGGGACGGCCATACTGGACTTAGTATTAACCAATAGACCTGACAGAACAACAGATGTGTAGGTTGGGGGACACCTGGGAAATAGTGACCATAAAATAATAACCTCCCAATTGTCATTCAAAAGAGTGTTTCTTCAGGGAGGCACAAAAATACCGAACTTCCAAAAAGCTAAATCTGAACAGCTAAGAGAGGCCATTAGCCTCCACAACTGGGAAAAAGTACTCAAAAATAAAAATGTTGTCACAAAATGAGATATTTTTTAAAAGCATCTTAAACTCTAATTGTGAGAGGTACATACCTTATAGGAATAAAAGGGTGAGGAACAATAAAAAAAAAACAATGTGGATCAATGAAATGTAAAGGATGATCAAACAACAAAAATAAAGCTTTTTAATCAATAAAACAGGAGGGTTTGCAAAAACATAAAGGAAAAGATAGATTTTGCAAAAGGCAAAAGCAGCCAAGATGGAGACGGAGAGATTCAGTGCAAGAGAGAGTAAAACTAACCCCTAAATGATTCTTAATTATAAAAATGGTAAAAATTTTAAACCTGAAAGTGTTGGCCCTTTACAGAGTGATGAGAGAGAGGTTGTAGAGAGCAATGAGGAGAAAGTAAATCTATTAAAGGGAATGTGTCATTAGAAAATGACTTCCTGTTTGAATCACTTTTTTATGTTTAACATATTTTTAAATTATTTTTTATGTTATTTTTAATTTTCCACCTTACTTTCTATATTTAAACTAAAACAAAAAAAATCCTGCAGTTTTTGCACTGGCCACTATGTCTAATAACTGGTGCCACTTCTTGGTTTGTACAAATCACTTTACTGCAGTTAACTCATTCTAATCCTGCTTATAATGATATCACCTCTCTGTATAGATAACACAGGATCCATCATTCACAATAGGAGATTGTCAGAGGTTATCTGTTTATTCCATGTAGAATGACCTCTGCACAGGGCACAGAGCATGCCCTGAAAACTCTCCCATATAAGTCAATAGGGTCCCCTCCTGTCCGTTGTATCTATGGCCTAAAGGTCTGCTATAAAGCAATTTTCTTAATACTGTGTAAATGCTGTTAAGAACAGGTCAGGCAGGATGGCTACCCCCATAAAAAGGTTCTAAAAAATAAATAAAAAAATATACAATCAAAAATAAAAACAGATTAGAAAAAAGGAGATGTGTTACTATCTGATTTTAACTGGCAGATATCATTTTTGGTGATACATTTCCTTTAAATATTTTTTCTTCACTGTATTCCTAAGAAAAATAAACATGTCAGATGAAATTCAGAGCGTCAAAGTAAACGCTCCATTAAAAGTGCCCTGTCTCACCCAGGAAGAAGTACAGCGGCATATAATAAGAATAAAATAGGCAAATTGCCGGGACCAGATGGCATACACCCAGGTATCCTAAGAGAATATCCTAAAACAGACCCTTTTTTCCAAAATTTTTAGACTCAATATTGACAGTGAGCATTCTACAGGATTGGCGCTTAAGCTAATGTGGTGCCAATATTCAAAAAGTAATCAAAAGTAGAGCCCGGAAACTATAGGCCAGTGTGTTTAACATCTGTCATTGGTAAACTTTTTGAAGGTTTTCTGAAAAATTCTATCTTGGAGTACCTCAATAAAAGTAAGCAAATAACAATGTATCAGCACAGCCTTATGAAGAATCGGTCATATCAAACTTATTTAATCAGTTTCTACGAGGAGGTCTAGACTTAAGTCAATGGATGTTGTATATCTTGACTTCTCCAAAGCATTTGATACTGCAAAGGCTAGTATATAAATTTATACCTAGGATTGTGGCAAGGGGACATCATCTACGTCTAGAGAAAAGAAGGTTTCTACATCAACATAGAAGAGGATTCTTTAAGGTAAGAGCAGTGAGTCTATGGAACTCTCTGCCTGAGGAGGTGGTGATGGTGAGTTCACTAAAATAGTTCAATAGGGACCTGGATATATTTCTGGAGTGTAATAATATTACAGGTTATAGTTATTAGATTTCTGGAAAGGTCGTTGAACCAGGGAGTTATTCTGAATGCCTGATTGGAAATTTTTTCCCCTAAAATGAGGAAAATTGGCTTCTACCTCACAGGATTTTTTTTTTGCCTTCCTCTGGATCAACTTGCAGGATAACAGGCTGATCTGGATGGACAGTTGTCTTTTTTCGGCCAAACAAACTATGTTACTATGTTACTATATAAGCAAAGATATTAAAAATGGTGCAATGAATAAATGTCATGCGCATAACACCAGAATGTTCCTTTGTTTAGTACTTTAACTATTAATTTTAATTATGAAGTTATTGATTCTTATGGTGAGAGTGGCTGCACATGAAGCTGACGGATATTTTATTGCACGTCCATTTTTTTCCGTCTGCTGCGCAGTGTTCCATGTGTGAGCGATCTGAGTGACATTTTCTCTGAGTAAAGATAGTGATTTCAAACGACCTAATCAGTAAGGTCTGAAGCAAAATCCCTTGAAGAAGGAAGACAAGCAGAATAAATTGCATTGGTTAAAGTATCTCATTTGAATAGATTTGAATAACTTTAAATATTGTAATCAATTCTAATAAAGCAATCTGGCTCCGATCCCGTTTCTCACTCCCACACTGTTAATGTTCACCTCGAAGAGAAGGAGAGTTCACCCGCAGGGAAAGAGATGTCACCATGAGAAGATGACAGCAGCTCCTCACCCTATTTGATTTTTCTATGTTCATCGCTCTGTGCCAAATACAGCTACCATCTGGGAATTAAAGGGGAAGTAAACATAAATGGAGAGGTGGGGGTGGGGGGGGTTCTGCTGTGTAGGTTTCACTAGTGCAATAAACTTATTTAAAGTGAACCTAGGCATCCAATTATATGGTGCTGTAGATGACATTGCAGCAAAATCATTGCTATTTCTTTGGAAACTCTCAGCCTCTGCGGCTTGATGGAATTACACATTGAAATTGTACCTTTCTATATGTAAATGCAGGTCACAGAGTTATCAGGACATCTTCTTAAACTGTCTGAGTCACGAAGTCCCCAAGCCTGACCATCTCTCCTTGACTGGCATTCCACTGCCTGCTCCAAATCATCCCGGCACATCCAAATCTGGTGCATGAACTATAAATCCTCCTCTTCTGATGGTGTAAACGCCAGAGGTGAAGGGAAAGGATTTACGCTGCCTGCATGAGATTTTAGACACACCTAGATGGCTCGGAACAGGAAGGGGGAAGACAATAGTGATGAGCAAATTCCTGTCCAATTTGATTTCTCAGTCCTTTCGATCCAGTCCTTTTGGTCCGGGTTGTCTTAATGGTTTCAAAGGATCAATACTCCACTCGTTCTTCTAGCTAATATCCAGTAAACCAGCACTCTTCGGGAAAAAACAGACCATGCCTCAGGCCTGTTTGGTCTGAATATATTCTGTTATCAGATTGGGCGTATTCTGGGTGGTATGGCAGAAGGCGATTTGAATAAATTCTACCCAATTCACAAGTGCTCGGATTGTTTGGAAACGGCTCTGTCTCTCTCTTTTCATCTGTCTTTCTCTCTCTCTCTCTTCCCTTAATTCACCTGAATCTATTCACACAAAATTTATACTCGGCAGAATCAGAATATTTTTTAAAATGTGGGTTAAATTTCCAAAATTTAAATCAATTTGCTCGACTCATAGTAACACTAGACGGCCTGATCTTACTCTACACTATGGGGGGAATTTACTAAGACTGGTGTTTCATACACTGACTTAAGATGTGCCACATTTATTAACAGGTTCCGGACTTTTACGTTGGGTTCACATCACATTTTATGCCTCCATTTCACCTATAATTTACAAAAGAAAAAAAGATACAAAAATGCAGCACACCACGTTCTTGGATCCTGCACAGACCAATTAAAAAAAGTATACTTTTTTTTTTTTACAGTGGAACTCTATGGTGAACGGATGCCACTGTGTGGCATCAGTCTGAGGTATCCTTTTAATGTTTACGTTTTTCATATACATTAAACGGATGGGAAGAACATGATGTGAACCCAGCCTTAAAGGGATATTCTTTCTGAGGTTTATTTTTATTTATTTATTTCATGTCCCCCGTCCTTGTTGAGACTCACAACTCTTTCACTGATATTTAAAAGTTGCCTACTGTGTCAGCGCTCCGCCTCCCAAATGCTATGCTCCTGGCGCTTTTTGGATTACGTGCCATAACCTGTACATTGTGCATGTGATCCTAGCCTGGTTACAACCCACATTGAACGCATCAGTTATCACTGGCACAGGCACATTCATGGCCTGCCCCCTGTGCTTCATAACCACAGTGCAATCCTGCAAGAAATACTATAATGCCCCCTAACCAGGCCAGCTGCACCTGCGCAGTCAGGCAGCCTTGAGCGCTGACTGTTGATATCATGCAGGTAGCACCTAAGGCTGCCTAACTGCAAAGGCGCAGGTGGCCTGGTTACGGGGCATGATAGTTTCTCTTGCAGGAGATTCATTTTCATGCATGCACTATGGTCATGGAGCGCAGGGGACAGTCCATGAACGTGTCATCAGTGATAACTGACACGTTCATCGTGGGTTCCAACCAGGCTAGGATTATGTGCACAATGTATGGCACGTAATCCAGGAAGGGCAAGGAGCATGTCATTTGACCGCGTTCGCGGTGCTGGCATGGTAAGCAACATGTAATAAGTAGTGATGAGCGGCAGGGGTCATATTCGAATTCGCAATATTTCGCAAATATTTCGTCGAATATTCGTCGAATATTCGCAAATTCGAATATTCGTTATATTCTACGATTTCGTTTACTCAAAAAATCTGCAAGGTAATGATGGTGTAATATGCGAATTTTCGTATTCGAATTTTCAAATTTTTATTGGGAATTTTTCAACTTTTAGACGAGGAATATTATAGCACTATATTAGCTAAATTGCTCTATATTCGTATTTTTTTCCGAATATTCGCTATATTGCTATAACTTTGTTTTTTCGAATATTCGTAATATTCTAAAACAAGAATAAATATATAGCAATATAGCGAATATTCAAAAAAAACGAATATAGAGCAATTTAGCTAATATAGTGCTATAATCTTTGTCTAATAGTTGTAATTTTTTTCTCATCTGAAGTTCAGATTGGAAAAAAAATACAACAACTATTAAAAAAAAGATTATAGCACTATATTAGCTAAATTGCTCTGTATTCGTTTTTTTTCGAATATTCGCTATATTGCTAAAACAAGAATATATAGCAATATAGCGAATATTCGAAAAAAAAAAGAATATAGAGCAAAATTCGCAAACAACACTACTCCTAAAGTCAAGTATATTGCAGCCTTACAAGCTAGAAGCAGGGAGGGATCATGTGTACTGATAAAAAAATAAAAAATCGAATATAAAAAAAAATCAAATAAAAAAAAAAAAATCGAATATTCGAAATTACGAATATATATCACTATATTCAAAATATTCGGGAATTTTCGAAGTACCTATATTCGCGATAAAAATTTGAAATTCGAATATTCGTGATCAACACTAGTAATAAGTATCAGTGGAAATTTAAGTCTCAATAAGGTGGGAACAGGAAAAAAAGTTTAATAAATCTGGCCCACCTTCTAGGCGGTCCATGTTCTGAAAATTTAATTCAACACAGCTATGACAAGATTGAGCTATCATTTATAACACATTTTAACATGAATTTTAGTAAATCTTTCAGATTATCCAAGTCATACTAAATCATAGCAACTTTTTTTCTTAAAAGAGGCCTAATTGGTGCAAAAAAAAACAAAAAAACAATATTTTCAGCATAATGCCACTTGTGCAAAAAATTAGCACATTTTCATTTTATTTTTTTCTACAGGCTTGGCAAATTCCCCATCATATATACTTCTGCATAACATGATAACAGATTTGCCCTCCAGACCCTGGAGCTTTGACTTTTTCTTTGGTACCTGTCCATTGTGATTGTCGTAACTTTAGCCATGCTGCAGGAAAATGTTGGCATATTACCACAATTTATCTGAGAGTCTGCGGGGGGAAAGGGGGGCATCGAAGTGAAGAAATAAAGAGCAAGATTGCCAGATGAGACTGGCCTACTTTGCAAGGTTCCTGTAGAGCGCCATTTATCAGCTTCCCTTCTAAAGAACCAGTTGTCACCAATTAACTGAGAATCTTTTTCTGCAGCTGGAACCAGGTGATTCAAATAAGTGAAGCGAAATTGACAAGACTGCGGCGCAGCCACTTCTACAGCGAACATTGTCATTATAACCATTAAAACTAGTTCAGTGGCAGTATTTCTGTAAAAAAAAACTTTAAAAGGATTTTCTGATATTTTAATACTGATGACCTATACTCTGGATAAGTCATAAAATTTGATCGGTGGGTGTCCAACACTCAGAATCCATGCCGATCAGCTGTTTGAGAAGGCTCCGGAGCCCCTCAGCATTCCCTAGGCCAAGTGACAACACGTTCATCGGTCACGTGGCCTAGGCGCAGCTCAGTCCCATAGAAGGGAATGGGGCTGAGCACGATACCAAGCACAGCCACTATACGATGTACGGCGCTGTGCTTGGTAAGCACGGAGAAGGCCGTGGTGCTCACAGGTGCGCCAATGCCTTCTCAAACAGCTGATCGGTGGGGGTCCCAGGTGTCAGACCTCCACCGATCAGATACTGATAACCTATCCAGCGGATAGGTCAACAGTATTAAAATATCGGAAAACCAAAAATCTTTGGAAGACTACATTTCCTTCACCCTGTTTTGAATACATCTTGCATTTTAGAGGGTGGATCCATAGCGGCATCCCCCTCTTCTTTTCATAGACCTGAGCTCAGACCAACATTTGGCTGCGAGGCAGCTTGCTGCAATATAAACCTGTACTGTACTTCTGTCTGCAATTTTAGAGATGGACGAACATCGGCCGGGACGGTTCGCAAACACGATCAAATGTTCGCGAACCGCAAGTTCGAGGCGGGCCCCATTCACTTTAATGGCAGGCGAACCTGAAAAACCTTCAGGTCATATTTACAGCCAGCAAACACTTACTAGAAGTGCACAAATAGTCCCACAACATGGACAGTGATACACCAGAGGGGGATCATTGGCAAAAATTCCCACAAAAAATATGTATTTTAATTAAGGGCCATTTTTATGCGTCTTAAAGTGAAACTCTCAAAAATGTGCCCTGCTGGAGCATAGAAAAATTGTTTTTCCTATCGGCTTGATGTATACAAATGTGCAGCACTCCACGTTTTTGTATCCTGCAGAGTCTATTTTAAAAAAAATGCATACGTTAACATAATTTTTTTTTCACCATGGAACTGTATGGTGGAACGGACGCCACTGTACGCAATCAGTCTGAGGCATCTGTTAACGCATACATTTTTGGTATGCATTAAATGGATGGCAAAAATAGGATGTGAACCCAGCTCTAAAGTCAGAATAAGCACCAGTACACAGCGGAGCAGCGTGGCGGAGAGGTGAGGCCGCCATGTACTGACAGAGCGCTACCTGGTCCTGGTGGTCAGAGATGAGCATTGTGCTTCCCAAGGATCATTTTCTACTGGGAAATACAGGGCACAGTATAATACACTGGAATGTATATAATATAAAGATATTAGCTCTACCCCCGAATAATAATACACTTAGGTGGTCATTTATTATATAGAAATACGTCTATGTTAGGCGTATTTCTGACACAGATTGTGGTGCAAAGGTCCTTAGCACCGCAATCTGCATATTTTTCCCGCTCATGCCAGGTCTAAAAAAGGATAACATGGGCAGGGAAAGCGATACAGTTATGGCCATCCATATATTGGATACCACCGCCATACATTGACCGGATAACACCTCTTTACAATGACAGCATAACACCGCCATACCGTGACCGGATAAGAGGGTATAAGAGGGCACAGTGCAGGGAATGACTAGGGGCACTGCACAGGGTGTGGTAAGAGGGCACAATGCAGGGTATAAGGGGGCACAGTACTGGGTGAGGGGCACAGTACGGGGTGAGGGGCACAGTACAGGGTGAGGGGCACAGTCACATGACCCTGATCATATTAGAACAGGGATGCTAAACCTGCGGCCCTCCAGCTGATGTAACACTACAACTCCCACCATGCCCTGCTGTAGGTTGATAGCTGTAGGCTGTTAAGGCATGCTGGGAGTTGTAGTTTTGCAACAGCTGGAGGGCCGCAGGTTGAGCATGCCTGTATTAGAAGGTCCTTATGGTAAATGCAGTTCATACGCCACCATAATGAGAGGCAGAGGAGTGAGACAGGGGCGTGATTATGTGGCTAGAGATAAAAAAATGTCACTGTCGGCCAGTACAGGCCCCAAAAATTAGGCAATAGGCATTCACCTGACGGCAAAGAACTTTGGATTCTGTGGCTGGAGGTGCATTAGGCGGTCACAGGCTAAAAATGTTACTGTTGGCCAGTACAGGCCCCAAAAATTTGCCTGTTTCAATCAGTTTTTTGGGGGGGCAACTGGTATTTCACACCAGTAGAAATTATTGGTTCCAATAGCGTTTGGCACTCTATATAGCTGCGGTATCGCAGAAGAACCGCACACAACTGCTGCACAATACAATTGCACTATAATATACTTTCTATGTTAGAAAGTATATTATAAGTATATTACACCTATCGATAGCACACCTATACCAGTCCTTAAAATGACTTTTGTGGCCCTATAAGCTAGCATTTGGTGTCTCTAACAGTCTGTCCCTGCTCCACACAGCAACCTCTCCCTACACTGGCAAAAGACTGAATGTAAAATGGCGGCCAGATCGGGTTTATTTATAGGGTAGGGGGTGTGTCCATGTGCTGAAATGTCTCAATTGGCTGTCCTGTACCACCTGGTGGATGTGTCATGGGTCAAAGTTCTTCACAATGTAAATGAATATGGCGGGCACAAATATCGCCATATGTTCGCCCGTTCGGCGAACATCGAACGAGCAAAGTTCGCCGCGAAACCACCGCCGGGCGAACCGCAAGGCCATCTCTAGTCATTATGTATAGAAAAAAATTGTAAAAATCTTGCAGTTTTCATATTGACCTTCAAACATTGTAATAGGCTGACAATTCCCGCTCTGTAGAGATTAGCAGTCATCTCATTATCAACACAAGCAAGATTTAAATTTCAAGTGACAATCCAAATATAACACAGGATTCAGCATTCACAATAGGCAATGTCACAGTTTATATACTCCCCCCTCCTGCACAATCACATCTCTATAGATCACAACGCATTCCCATAACACTCTCCCATAGATGTCCATGAGTTATCTGTCGACACCAATTTCCCATGGTCCATGAGCATTTCTCTGAATTGCTAAAAACTGAGCAACACAGCAGATCCCAACCCCCATGAGCAAGCACTGAAAATGGGGGAAAAAAATCTGCAATCAGAAAAGAGCAAATTGGAATAAAAGAGCATGTATCAGTATCGGATTTCCATTAATAGGAAGGTATATGGAATCTTTTTAAGATTTTTTTTTTTTTTAACCAGACCATCCCTTTAAAGGACCACATGAGAATCTATATATGAAGATGTGCATGAGTTTGTCATCATTTATAAGATGAGTTCAGTTTGTCATTTTGCAACCTTTATTACATTTTAAATGATAAATTTGACACTGCTACATCAAGCTGCTTCGTTTAAATACATTTTTTTATTCTTTAAGCCCGCCACATGCTGTTACTGAAACAAAAGTCTAAAGTCAAGGTTATTTACACAACCCTTTGCAGTCATCCAACCGGCAGTTCTCAGATATTTTGTCTCACACAACCCATGCAGGGCAGCCCGATCCTGTTACCATGGAAACTACTCAAAATCCAGACAGGAATTAACTTTTAGTAAATAGGCAACTTCTAAACAGGGAACACATATCAGTCAAGTGTATAAAATTATACCATACAAGGGACGGTAATTGCGATGGCTAATAACATATAAGTTGTCATTTCCATTTTTCTCTCGTGTATATAGCTCTGTAGGTTTACCTGCAGTCCTTTTTTCTGTTTTATTTATTTAGTTATTTTGCTCTTTTTTGCTCTTTGTACAAATATTACCTGCGGTTCTGCAGAAAAAAATCTCTTAAAGGACAAAATCAACTCAGCTATGCTAAGAAATCTATCTTCATGATGTGATATTTGTAGGTTTTTCAATAGAATGCGTAGCTATAGTAGCTGACGTAGTAAACCAGCCTGGTCTGTGACAGTGGAGTTGAGTCCAGTCATCAAGCTATTGATCCTGATATTCTGTTGGGTGGAGAACTGCCACCCTGTTGTCTTGACCAGCAGAAGGCTGTGGCCTCGCTTGGGACTGCCATGTATAATGTGGGCCCTTAAAAAAATGTGTCCCTTGAAGCATTGCAAGTGGTTCAGGACCATTTCCTGGGGAGTGTCTGTACTGTGTGCTGAGGAACATCCTACCTAGAGATTATTGCTAGTGTGACCAGATGCTGAAACAATGAAAATCCAAGGCGCCTCGCCATGTTAGGTGAACATGAGTGTTGCTCTTTAGATTGTAACCAAAACACTGTATGCCTTCACTGGAAAAACTGCAACCAATATGCTGTGCACTCAAAAGACACTGTAACCAAAATGGTGTGTGCCTTCACTGAGAGACTGTAACCAATGCAATGTGTGCCCTTAAAGAGAAGTTGTAACCTTTATGGTGTATGCCATCAAAAGAGATTGTAACTAAAATGCTGTGTGCTCTCACTGAGAGACTGCAACTAATATACTGTGGGCCCTCAAAAGAGATTGTTGCCAATATGCTGTGAATCTTGGAAGAGAGACTATTTTGTTGCCTTTAAAAGACTTGGTAACCATCAAGCTTTGTACCTAATCCACCCTGCTGGAGTAAATTTTGTTAGCAGTTCAGTTCCACGCATCAGTTGGGTCCAGTAATTTGGGTTAAAAAACACACACATAACAGACCCTTTTACAACCTTCAGAAGAAAAGAGAAGACAAAAGATTTTGGGGAAAAAAACTATACATATTTTATTGATATTTCAAAGATTAATACTTATGGAATCAGCAAAGTCTGAAACCTATCATAAGGCTGCTTTCAAAATTTGATTTGCTACAAAGCCAAAGTTACTCGTTCTTCGTGGTAATGAATCGATTTTTCATAAAATGGTGGCTGAAAATAGAAAAAATATAGTCACCTCATCCACTTGCTCCCGTAGAGTCTGTCCGATCCATCTTGATTGAAGAAAATTCACCACATGATCACTATGGCCACTCGTAGTGAACATCAGTGATGACGTTTCTGCCCCTGCCCTTTCAACAGTGAGTTCCACAGCACCCTATCCCCTTGACAGTGACCTCCACAGGGGCCTGCCCCCTTAACAGTGACCTCTATAGCACCCACCCCTTAACACTGACCATAGGTTTCAGTCCCCTTAACTGACCTCCACCATTCCCGGCCCCCTTAACAGAGACCTCCACAGCGACTGCCCCTTTAACAGTGACTGCCAACAGTGACTGCCACAGTACCTCGCTCCCTTAACAGCGACCTCCACTGTACCCTGCTCCCTTAACAGTGACGTCCTAGTTACCCCGCTGCCCCTTTAATAGTGGCATCCATAGATCCCTTCTCCCTTAACAGTGACCTCCACAGTGCCTGCCCCTTTAACAGTGACCTCCACAGCGGCCTGCCCCCCTAACAATATCATCCACAGCGCCCTTCCCTTTAACAGTGACCTCCACAGCGGCTGCCCCTTTATTAGTAACTTTCACAGTACCCTGTCTCCTTAACCGTGATTTCCACAACACCCCGCCCCCTTAACAGTGGCGTCTATAGCAATCTGCCCCTTAACACTGACCTCCATAGCGGACCATCCTCTTAACTGGGACCTCCAAAGCAGCGTGCCTCTAGGGTGGCCAGAAGTCCAGTTTTAGGCCGGACAGTCCAGCTTTCAGACTCCCTGTCCCCTGTCCAGCGTAGGGCCTGGACGGACACAGGGATGTCCTTTTGAACAGTTCGCTCTCAGACAGCAGCACAGTGCTGTCTGAGTGTGAGCTGCAGGGAGAAAGTCACCCTCCCTCCCACCCCTGAAGCTGACAGAAGTTGATTTTTAACTTCATTTTTTCAATCCCTGTCAGCTCTGGAGTGGGAGCGTGCATGGCCTAACCGGTTCAGGTGCGTGGCTTAGCGGGACCTGGGGGAAGGGTTGTTAAGTTCATCTATTGAGAGTGGCCAGAATGGCCATTAACTGTGACCTCCACAGCACTCCGTTACCTTAACAGTGTCATCCACAGCACCCTGCCCCTTTAAAGCTGGCATACAGCATTGAAGAAAAATGGCTGGATTGTTATGGAAACCTTGTGTAAAACTGTGTGTATGTGGAGACTAAGGACCTGCGAGCTTCTATTGGCTGATAAGGGACATGTGACCATGTGTATGGCAGTTGGGATATGAAGAGAAAGACCTGCAGGCTTCTATTGGCTAATGTAGGTCATGTGATTTGCCATATTTGCATTTTTTGGGAATATCTCAGGAACGGTATGTGCTAGAGAGCTGATACCTGATCTAATTTTTTTAACCCCTGATTAACCCACTGAGTTCCTGAATGTGAGTCTCAGACACAATTAGAATTGAAAGCAGTATCTGAGGGGGGTGACGGGAGGGGGCGGCATGATCGCCATTCCTCTTCATTGCGCCCACTCAATACAATGGAAAAGGGATTTGTGACAAAGTAACTCAAGACAAATCAAATTCATTGACGAATTTCAGGGAAGCTGATGAATCAATTTTTCCAAAACTTTGTTAATCTATAATTTAGACTATAAGTGTACGAAGCGCTGGATAGATTAAGAACACTACAGATTTATCGCCAGTAACCAATTGTGTTTTTAATTCATAACGTATTCATGGTAAGCGACTAAAAATGAAAAAAGACATCAGAGTATTAAGCACAATTAGTGATAAGTGTAGATAAAACTCCCCAGGACACATTAGCATTTCAAATATATGATACACCACCTGCTGAATACAGCAAATGGATTCCAAATTTGGCAAAAGAGTCGGAAAATTCACAAAAAATTGACCTCCTGCAATGGAACTATTTTCCATTAATTCATCCCCCAGTGTCATTTTTATTAGATCATGGAATAAAAAGCGCATAACTCGAATGTGTAGGTATCGACTATATCAAGCTGATTAATTGTTTTATACATTAACTCTTCACAGAGACGGACTAATAGAACAAAAAAAATTATAAAAAAAACGGTATCTCATCCCTGTTGTCCTGACTGTGAAGCTCTGGAAAACCTTTCACCTTAGTGCAGACAGTTTCCTAGAAAGCCAAAACATGAGCAAATGTTCCTAATGACTCTCATCGTTAAGGAACTCAAGCTGCTCCCCCAAGAGAAACGTGTTGTCCTTATTCTGTTAGCATTGATTGAGGCAAAAGACTGATTTATACCAAAGTCAGTGAAGACACAATGCAATTGTAAGGTTGTTAAGAGCGCAATTTAGTTATTTTTCATTTTTCAAAAATATTCTTTTTCTGAAATGTTAAACAGTGAACAAAATTTTTTTACTTGCTCCGTTTTGCATTTTTGAAACAGCTTGCAAATTTTAGCCATAGGGCTCAGATGTGCAAACATGTCAAGATTTACAAATTAAAATTTGTATTTTCAGCATCATCTATTTATACAAAGAAACTAGTTTGAAAAAGTGAATTAAATTGTTCATAAAATTCCCAGCTTTTTAGGCAACCGCGCAGAATTTCATATGCTGTAACCACACTCTCATTCAAGCATTGATGGAAATCTGTCTTGTCACCTATTACCTATGGAACGTCATTTTTTGAAAGTTGAAAAATGTTGTCCAGAAAGAGTGACATGTCAACTTTTTGAATGAAACCAATGCGTTCAAAATGGCTTCTCATTGAATTCTCCTCTGTCCAACCCCCTTTGACCCAAAACTTCAACTCTAATTCCACATAGGAGGGGCCGCCTGTAACACTGTAACCACAAAGGGTCCATCCACATATAAATGCTATGGAAATGTTCTGCAACAAATCCACTAAAATGTACAGAGCCCTCTACAGCATCATGGCTGTCTTTGTCTTCAGTGTGCTATCCTATTTTTCATACATTGCAGATCGTGGGTTTTTTTTTGTTTGTTTTTTTGCAGGTCCATGTGCCTAAACTGCAAATCTTACTGCAGATCTTATTTTTGCCCATATTTGCAGATGAGAATAGCCCATTCTATTGATGAGAGAGAGAAATGCATCTGTAGTGTACTTTTTTGTGATGTACTCCACATCATCACCATGTCCATATGAAGCTATGATGCAAATTAAAAAAATATAGTAAAAAAAACAAAACAAACAAAAAAAAAAGTGAAATATTACAGCCAACTGTGAATGGAAATGAAGAGTTTGTCATTGAACTTCAGAAGACTGCCCTCCCCCCATGCAGCCTTTAGGGATTACAGTTTGTAATTGTAATATAATAAAGCCAGTAAACATTTATTTTTTGCAAGCTGTTGGTTTCATACATCAACAGACCACATAGAGATAACGAAGATGAGGAGGCTCCAAACTCAGCCCCTAGGGCTCCACAGTCAAGCTGTCTTGGAAATAATTAGAGCCAGGATTACTGGTTAATTTTTATTAATTAGAGAAATTATTGGTAGCCCTTGAGAACGGATCTTGAAGACTGAATTTTGGGCATCAGATTATACATCCTGCTGTCAAGGGTTGTATATTTTGCGTCTTACATTTTAATATAGGAGGGTAAGGGCCATTACAGACAGAAAACATAAATAATTGGCAACTCTTTATATGGGAGAATAATTTGTAATAATTGTCACACAGGTCAAATATTGTTGGCAGATTTCAGACAGTAAATGAGCAAACCTTAATATGCTCTTTTCTTTGCCTCTTGTGTTCAGATATAGTTTCTGATCTCTTAAGGGGCCTATGCAGCTCTTCCAATGAAGGGTTTGTAGAGTCTGTGTGGCCTGTTATCTGGGTGTTCCTACCACAGTGTAGTGCCTTCCTCTTATGCACTAATCCATGTAGGCACTGAAGGTATAGGCCACTTTAGGCTAGCAAATATTTCTTCTAACTTCCCATACATATGTACACTTGATTTGGCTGACTAACCTTTAATTCTGAAGGTGAAGTGGGGAGCACTAGGCTGGCAGACACCTCTAGCAGAAGCTTATCTTCTCTGACATTGACAGTATTGGTGTTGACATATAACAGTTCCAATCCTTCTTTCCTTCAATATCATCCATTGGGGGGAGAGCCAAGAGGCCCCTATATATATATAACAGGTCATCTGGTTCAGCCCAAATCATCAGGTTCAGCAAACTTTTTCTTACGTCTATGGGAACCTTTAATAAGATTGTTGTAAGGTGAAGTAAGAACTGTGAGCTAGATGACCAGCCACCCATCAACAGCTATGAGGATCGAAGTTCTGCCAACATGAATGCAGCTGGGTCATAGATTATTTTTTTTTGTACCATTTGGGCTACCTGTCCCCAACTAGAGATTAGCAAAATTTGTAAAATTTGATTCCTGATTATCCTGGATATCTTTCAATTTGAATTGTAAGTGTCCCTTTTGCTTGGAAAAGTCTTTCTCTTTCCTTTATTCTCCCTGATAAAATTTCCGAATTTTAGAATAACTTTGTTTATCTCTATCCCCTACCTAATATAGAGCACTACCCAAACTTTAAAGGGGTTACCCAAATGTTTAATACTAATGATCTACCCTCAGGATAGGTCTTCAGTATCTGATTGTTGGGTGTCTGACTCCTGGCATCCTCGCTCTTCAGATGGTTGAAGAGGCTGCCTACTTGCAGCTTACAAAGCACAGCACTTTTCATTGGATAACAGTTGTGCTTGGTATAGGACTGAGCTACACATAGGCCATGACTGATGAACATGACGTCACTGCCTAGGAAGATGTTGTGGTGCTTATTGGAGCACTGTGTTTTCTTCAAGCAACTGTTTGTCAGGGTTGCCAGGAGTCGGACACCCACCAATCAGGTACTGATGACCGATCCTGAGGACAGCCCCTTTAAAGAGGTTATCCCATGATAAATAAATAAAAAAAATCAAAAGCAGGTATCTACAACATGACAATATCTTTCTAATGAAGCTTGAACCAGCCCTGTACTTTACATGGATCCAGAGATCTCCTCCATTTATTACTCCAATTGCCCTCTAGATTTATATCAAGCTAGGAAAAACGTTGATAGATTCGGCACTCAGATAAAAATAAATTCCTTTATTGACTCGGAACATAGTAGAAAAATATTAAAACCACTGTTGCTTACGTGTTTCGGGCATACAAGCCCTTCCTCAAAAGTGGTTTTAATATTTCTTTACTATGTTCTGAGTCAATAAAAAAAAAATGTTTTTATCTGGGTGCCAGATCTA
This sequence comes from Bufo bufo, assembly GCF_905171765.1. NCBI lineage: Eukaryota > Metazoa > Chordata > Amphibia > Anura > Bufonidae > Bufo > Bufo bufo. Next base: position 212,305,945 of record NC_053395.1, on the reverse strand, counting down.
TCCACGTTTGTCCTGCATTGTTCCAGGTTGCCAGCCTAGATTGCGTGCACCATACCTGCATGGAGGTGAGGGGGTTTATGTCAAGCTGGAAGCTCAGGGGGTATGTCTTTTCTGCTGCAGCTCTCTCCCTATCAAAGCTCAGGAAAAGTTGAAGGATGGACTAAGCACTAAGCATGTGCATCCACCTCAGTGAGGTGGACAGAAAGATAAGAAAAAAAACTACCGTAAGCAGGTGATGCTATACAAATACATTGTATTGAATAGCTCAGTAATAGCTGTACTAAATATTCAATTACATGCAAATACTAAAGTATTCCGATCCAGGTGCTGGTTTAAAGACTGCAGACTATTTCTTGCGGGACAACCCCTTTAAGTTAATTTGAAAGTAAAAAAACAACCTTTTCATTACATTTCCAATTTTCTCTCAAGGACATCATGTACTGTGAAAAAAAAGGGGCCAAATAATAACACATAACTATAAAATAGCTCCTAGCATTCACTGGGTCAAATCAAATGTTTTCATTTAGATTAACAGAAGTCTAAACCTTAATGACTCAGAAAAGTGATATGCAGCATCTACCTTTCATCCTCTATTTTCAGCAGCTGCCTTAATATATGTCTGATGGAACATTTCTAGACTCTTACAGCCTAAAACATATAACTAAAGATGAGCGAAGTTTAGAAAAATTCAATTCGGCTGTTTTGCCGAAATTCATTAAGAAATTTGATTTGTTCCAAATTTATTCGTCATAAATTGCTATAAATCAGGTATACCAAGGCCACTCTGCCTAATCATATTCTTCCCACACGGTGGCCCAATCTCAGTGTGAAGGCATTGAAGCTAGCCCTTTCCCAACTAAAGTGGTCGCCATGGCTGCCGAGTGTCTGCAGTTTTAAAGAGCAGACACCCGGCACTAATGTCATACGTCACCGCGCATAGCATTTCAGCCGAGAATTTAGTTTTGGTTTTTTACACTAATTTAGGTTAAATCGATTCACTACTGCAAAGCACGAGAAAATTCGGCTTTGTGGCAAATCAAATTTATCATGAAATTTAGATTGAAGTCCAGTTCGCTCATCACTAGTTATTAGGAAAGTTTAAAAAAAGTTCATTTATTTAGTCTTTACAAAAATTATGGTGAAACAACAAATGGGCACTGCCTTCGTCTGGAGAAGAAAGCGTTCTCCAGAGGCATCAAGGCTTATATATTGTAAGAACTGTAAATCTGTGGAATAGTCTACTTCAGGATGGGGTCACTAACAGTGGAGAGTGTAAAAAAAAAGGCTTAGATGAATTCTAAGTGAGGGTTCCCCATCAGAGACCCACTCCCATCTAAAAATCGGTGACCCAACGTGAAAGGACACCAAACAAATGTGTAATATTCTCTTCATTTACTGTTATGGAACCTTTGAAAATAGCTTTGTGATTTATTTATTGCATATCCTATTGATTTGCTATAAAATTACGAATTGGAAAGCCCCTTTATAAAAGATAAACAAACCCTGCAGAAGCAAGGTCTGAGAGAGCGAGTTCTAAAGGGGTTGGCCCATGAAAAACATTTATCATAGGATAGGTAATAAATGTATAGTCTTGTAGTCCGACCAACGTAGATCATGAAAACAGGGATCCCTGAGTCCATTCTGTGAATAGAGCCACAGTGTGCATGTGTGACCACTGTTCCAACCACTGTCTATAGGACTGCCAAGCGCAATGATCGGATCTCCATCATATCTATTAAAATATGTACTTTTTTAAAGGATGTTTCTACATGGAGCACTTCTGGGTGGAATGGGGTAGAGCTTAAACTGTCCCAAAAATTATTGATAAGTATATTATGGATCATATGCATAACATACAATATATACGGTGCATGACAAGTGATATGCAGGTGGCAGGAACAGGTAGAGCTTTTGCACAGATGTCCAGTGGTTTGGAGCCACAGCTCTACCTACAGAAGGGAAATAAATCTGTAAGGCAAGGCAGCACATCTTAGCTAACAGTCATGTAGGCTCTTCTATGTTTTAATATAGTAGATGGCTGAACATATGAAAGTGAATGCACTTAGAAGTCTAAAACTGTTTCATTAGCAATACTCCTCGGAATCTATGGAAATCCAGACATGACCAGATTTTAGAAGTATCCTTTAATTTAGATTTGCCATAAACAGGCAGCAAACCATCTGCTGGTCTTCAATGCACTGTTAATGAAAGCTCACAGGTCCTGCCAGAGCAGGGAAAAAATATTTCTTTCCCTTTCAGAAAAGGAAATGAATGGGCTCAATGTAGGCAGATTATTGGATGTCATAAAATTGTTGTAAAGGGAGTGATAACCATATTTTTTTCCCTATACATATACAATACATGGTTTAATTGACAAACCAGAACTTTATTCATTCATGTATGTCAAGCATTTAGTCTATTGTAGGATGCATATAGGGAATAGAAGAAAGAGAAAGAAAGAAAGAAAGAAAGAAAGAAAGAAAGAAAGAAAGAAAGAAAGAAAGAAAGAAAGAAAGAAAGAAAGAAAGAAAGAAAGAAAGATTAGATAGATTTTATTTCCTTATTATTCTTAATCACCACAATTATTCAGGAGCTGATCAATAGAACAGAATACATTACACGAGGTATAACCTACTTACCCACAATAGTTAATGCAGTAGGTTTTGTTAATTCCTTCTTCATTGACTCTATTACTTCTAAATTACTGCCATCCAAGCTGCATCTATTTATGGTCCCGTTACCAGAGCTGATCCAATATAACTTGTTGTCGGTGTAGTCTATTGATAATCCTGTAAATACATTAAAGAGATTGAATATACAAAAAATAACATCTAACATAATTACAGAACTTATTAAGTTACTTTGCAATTGTACATGAAACATGATGCAATGAGCACATTGACTAAATGATTAGTTAAACAACGCTATCAGTAATGTCATCATTATATTTTCTGCTAGGCAGTATAATCAAACAGGTTCTCTGCCATACTGAATGCCTAAATGTGTCTAAGAAATCATAAGTGTAACACCTGTTTTTTTCTTTAATAACCATACAAGATATAAATAGATAAAAAGATAAAGATAGGGCATAGAAAACATCAAGGGAAACATCAGGCTGCTACACATCTTGGAGAAGTTTCTGCCCAATTGACTGCTGACCTATGGGATCAATGAAATCTGGTGCAAAGCACCAAGAGATCTGGCAAAACTGTAGTTAGGGACAGTCTGAGGTCAGGACAGGGAGCTCAGGGTCAGAATTGAGAACAGGCAGATGTCAGGATAGGCAGCGAACAGTCAAGTCCAGAAATCAGGCAGACGTTGGTATATAAAACAGGCAAACAAGTGGCACACTTTTGAAAGAAACTAGCAAACTAGAACCTATTGCTCAGGCACCTTCCGACAGGAGAAGGTGCTTAAAGTGCCTGAGAGTAAACAGCCATTGTTAGGGTGCATCTGCTTGCTCTTTAAGAGCTGAAATGAGTGCATGCATGCTTGCTCCCTATGAGCACAAAGAGGCATTACCGGCAGGGAGCAGGCCTCAGCTTGTGTGAAAAGAGCTTTGTTACTCTAGCGGTTGGGACCACAGGGAGATAGGGACTCCAGTGGAACTAGACTGCCGAAGCCCTGGAGCTATGGAGTGAGTGAGCAAGGCGGTGAACATGCCCACTAGCCGGAGAGGAGAGGTGGTGGGCTCAGACGACTTTTATAACAGACAGATATGAGATAGATAGATAGACAGACAGGCAGATAGTATAACAGATGTGGATTAGCTATACAGTGAGGAACAGAAGTATTTGAACACCCTGTGATTTTGCAAGTTCTCCCACTTAAAAATCATGGAGGGGTCTAAAATTCACATTGTAGGTGCATTCCCACTCTAACATAATAAAAAAAAAAAATCTGGAAATAACTTGTATGATTTTGAAAGAATTCATTTGTCTTGCACTGCTGAACATAAGTATTTGAACACCTGAGAAACATCAAGAATTCTGGCTCTGAAAGACCTGTTACTGTGCCTTTACCTCTACTCCACTCATTAATCTAACACCAACTACTACCATGGGCAAGACCAAAGAGCTGTTTAAAAGACACGAGAGACAAAATTGTGGACCTCCACAAGGCTGGAAAGGGCTACGGGGCAATTGCCAAGCAGCTTGGTGAAAATAGATAAACTGTTGGAGCAATTGTTAGAAAATGGAAGAGGCTAAAGACGACTGTCAGTCTCCCTCGGACTGGAGCGCCATGCAAGATGAGTAATCAGCCCAGAACTACAAGGGAGGAGCTGGTCAATGACATGAAGAGAGCTGGGACCACAGTTTCAAAGGTCACTGACACTGTCAGTAGAATACTACGCCATCATGGTTTCAAATCATGCATTGCACGGAAGGTTCCCCTGCTCAAGTCATCACATGTCCAGGCACGTCTGAAGTTTGCCAATGACCATCTGGATGATCCAGAGGAGGCATAGGAGAAAGTCATGTGGTCAGATGAGACCAAAGTAGAACTTTTTGGTCTAAACTTCAATTGTGTTTGGAAGAAAAATAAGGATGAGTTGCATCCCAAGAACACCGTCCCTACTGTGAAGCCTGGGGGTGGTAGCATCATGCTTTGGGGGTGCTTTTCAGCGAAGTGGACAGGCCGACTGCACTGTATTAAGGATAGGATGAATGGGGCCATTTATTGTGAGATTTTGAGCAACAACCTCCTTCCCTCAGTCAGAGCATTGAAGATGGGTCGTGTCTGGGTCTTCCAACATGACAACAACCCGAAGCACACAGACAGGATAACCAAGGAGTGGCTCCGTAAGAAGCATATCAAGGTTCTGGAGTGGCCTAGCCAGTCTCCAGACCTAAATCCAATAGAACATCTTTGGAGGGAGCTAAACCTCTGTGTTGCTCAGCGACAGCCCTGAAACCTGACAGATCTAGAAGAGATCTGTATGGAGGAGTGGGCCAAAATCCCTGTTGCAATGTGTGCAAACCTGGTCAAGAATTACAGGAATCGTTTGTCCTCTATAATTGCAAACAAAGGCTTCTGTACCAAATATTAACACTGATTTTCTCAGGTGTTAAAATACTTATGTTCAACAGTGCAAGACAAATAAATTCTTTAAAAATCATACAATGTGATTTCCTGATTTATTTATTTTTTTATTCTGTCTCTCAGAGTGGGAATGCATCTACAATGTGAATTTCAGACCCCTTCATGATTTCTAAGTGGGAGAACTTGCAAAATCGCAGGGTGCTCAATTACTTACGTTCCTCACTGTATAACTTGAACTCATTTGACTTGGGCATACTTCTAAGAATGTTCCATAAGTGCCCACCCAGGTTTTCACTCTTTAATCCCTGTACAGGGATCTGGACCCTGCTGCAAGGCAAACATCAGGCTGCTACACATCTTGGTGTAGTCTCTGTCCAATTGACCGCTGACCTATGGGATCAAGGAACTCGCTGCAAAGCACCAAGAGATCTGGCAAAACCATAGTTGGGGACAGTCTAAGGTCAGGACAGGGAGCTTAGGGTCAGAATTGAGATCAAGCAGATGCCAGGATAGGCAGCGAAGAGTCAAGTCCAGAAATCAGGCAGTAGTTGATACATGAAACAGGCAAACAAACAACTGGCACACCTTTGAAAGAAACTATAAAACTAGAACCTATTGCTCAGGTACCTTCCCACAGCAGAAGGTGCTTAAAGTACCCCAGCGTAACCAGCCATTGTTTGGGGAAGATTAGGGTGCATATGTTGGCTCTGGAAAGAGTGCATGCATGCACCTGATGAACAGAGAGAAGCAATGCCGGCAGGGAGCAGGTCTCAGCTTCTGTGAAAAGAGCTTTGTTACTCCAGCGGTTGGAAGCACAGGGACAGAGGGACTCAGGGCGGTGAACATGACCACTAGATATGAGATAGATAGATAATAGATAGATAAATAGTAGATAGACAGAGATAATGATAGATAATATAACTATAGATAGTATAATGTTTTAGTGTTGAATATGGAATGTCGGCCATTGAGTCCTTTTAAATAAATATTCATGGTAGAATTCATTATCATAACACTATCCCATGATAACGATTCAATTGGCAATTAAGTAGAACATATTTACTTCCCATTTGTTCGGATTTGCATATGAGCTCCAGTGATGTCTTAAAGATGCCCATTAAAAATAATGACAGAAAAATAGGCCTGAGCCTCCAGCAATTTGAGATCTACAAGAAACTAGGCCGAAAGAACAACAACGGAACATGTGTGTGGAATTAAAGTAGTCAAAAGATAAAAAGCCAACATACAGACGCCGCTACAAGTGAGAAGCCTTAATGGCAAAATATTTATTTTCCTTTTATAATAGGCCGTGCAAGAATTATTTAAAGAGCCCTAATTAATTGGCCGTCATAGAGTTTCACGAGAAAATGCCCCAATTCATCAAGTATATATTTACTACTAGACGACCCCTATTTCCATATTTCCTCGTTAGACAAGCATAGTTTTAGTTGTTTAACTCTTCGTTTTACACTAAGCGGCATTAAAGCATGCATAACTCCTGTAATTAAAGCATCCCAAGATATATTACAAACAGCCTGGGCATATTTAATTGGCAAATAATGTACATTCATTATGAGATAGAGCTTATTAGAGTTTTTTATCACTGTCTGGATTTTGCTCCAAGGCTGATATTAAAACATTTGCGTGCAGTCTGGAACTTATGACCACCCACCCGACTTACACACACTTGGCAAAGTCATCATTGCTTTCCAGTGAACAATTCTCAGGACATTTCAGTACACATAGCTCATTAGCCAAAATCAGTTTCCAGGTCAGTTTCTTTACCACTGTAATGTTGGCTGTTCATTAACATTACTTGTAGGGATTTGATTAATTTCGGATAAAAAAAAAATATAACGGTATGGTACGCAACCAAGGGTATGCTATCAACATACCCATTTCTACTCTAGATCATGGGTAGAAATGGGTGAACATTTTCATGGAGAGACATATTTATTTAAACCATTTGTACAAAGAAACAAATTTTCTAATTTGGCTGTATCAAACACTTAATCCTAATAGTCAGTAGTTTGCGTTTAAGAACGTGACGCATGGTACCGTACGTAGAGATGGCCTTGCGGTTCGCCCAGCGGTCGTTTCGCTGCAAACTTTGCTCGTTCGCCATTCGCCAAACATGCGAACATATGGCGATGTTCGCATGCGCCATATTCTTTTGCATTGCACCGAACTTTGACCCACAACACATCCATCAGGTGGTACAGGACAGCCAATTGAGATGTTTCTGCACATGGACATACCCCCTACCTTATAACAAAACCTGATCTGGCAGCCATTTTACATTCTGTGTTTTGCCAGTGTAGGGAGAGGTTGCTGTGTGGAGCAGGGACAGGCTGTTAGGGACACCAAACGCTAGCTAATAGGGCCACAAAAGTCCTTTTAAGGCAGGCATGCTCAACCTGCGGACCTCCAGCTGTTGCAAAACTACAACTCCCAGCATGCCCAAACAGCCTACAGCTATCAGCCTACAGCAGGGCATTGTGGAAGTTGTAGTTTTACAACAGCTAGAGGGCTGCAGGTTGAGCATGCCTGTTTTAAGCACTGGTATAGGTGTGCTATCGATAGGTGTGATATACTGAGGGGTGTGATATATTTATAATATCCTTTCTAACATAGAAAGTATATTATAGTGCATTTGCATTGTGCAGCAGTTGTGTGCGGTTCTACTGCGATACCACAGCTATATTGAGGGACAAACGCTATTGGAATAACTAATTGCTACTGGTGTAATATACCTGTTGCCCCCAAAAAAACTGATTGAGGGGTGTGATATACAGTTGTGTTCAAAATTATTCAACCCCCACTGAAATTGAGTGTTTTGGCCAGTTTGACATTGATTTTGATCATTTCAGTCATCTTGTTTACAATTAAATCAAAGAGGCACTTGTAAGTCAGACAAATATAACATAACATTTATAATGAAATAACCACAAATGTCTTTTCTGTGCTCACATCATTATCAGTTTTATTCAACCCCCAAGTGACATTCAATCTTAGTACTTATTACAACATCCTTTTCCAGTTTTAACAGCTTTTAAACGTGAAGCATAGCTTGACACAAGTGTCTTGCAGCGATCTACGGGTATCTTCGCCCATTCTTCATGGGCAAAAGCCTCCAGTTCAGTCACATTCTTAGGCTTGCGCGCTGCAACTGCTTTCTTTAAGTCCCACCAGAGGTTCTCAATCGGATTTAAGTCTGGTGACTGCGATGGCCACTTCAAAATGTTCCAGCCTTTAATCTGCAACCATGCTCTAGTGGACTTGGAGGTATGCTTGGGATCATTGTCCTGTTGAAAGGTCCAATGTCTCCCAAGCCTCAGGTTTGTGACGGACTGCATCACATTTTCATCCAATATCTCCTGGTACTGAAGAGAATTCATGGTACCTTGCACACGCTGAAGCTTCCCTGTACCTGTAGAAGCAAAACAGCCCCATAGCATGATTGACCCCCCGCCATGCTTCACAGTAGGCAAGGTGTTCTTTTCTTCATAGGCCTTGTTCTTCCTCCTCCAAACATAGCGTTGATCCATGGGCCCAAACAGTTCTAATTTTGTTTCATCAGTCCACAGAACACTATCCCAAAACTTTTGTGGTTTGTCCACATGACTTTTGGCATACTGCAGTCGACTCTTCTTATTCTTTGGAGACAGCAAGGGGGTGCGCCTGGGAGTTCTGGCATGGAGGCCTTCATTACGCAGTGTGCGCCTTATTGTCTGAGCTGAAACTTCAGTACCCACATCTGACAAGTCTTTTTTCAGTTCCTCAGCAGTCACACAGGGACTTTTCTCGACTTTGCACTTCAGGTAGCGCACAGCAGTCGAAGTCAGCATCTTCTTTCTGCCATGACCAGGTAGCGTTTCAACAGTGTCCTTTGCCTTGAATTTGCGAATGATGCTTCCTATGGTGTCTCTTGGTATGTTTAACATCTTTGCAATCTTCTTATAGCCATTGCCCTTCCTGTGAAGAGAAATCGCCTCTTCTCTTGTCTTCATGGACCATTCTCTTGACTTCACCATGTTTGTAAACACACCAGTAAATGTCTAGAAAGAGCTGAGTATCACAGTCCTTTTAAATCTGCCTAATTGGTGCTTATTATGCTTGATTGCTGCTCCTTGACATCCACAGGTGTTTTCAATACCTGATCGAAAACACTTGAATGAACCTCTGTTCTTAAGAGTGGTAGTCTTTAAGGGGTTGAATAATTGTGTCAATGAAGAAATCACAAAAAAACATTTAATACTGTATTACAAAAACAATTGATGTCATTTTAGTTGCATTTGGTTCTTTAAAAAGTCCTTGTAAGATTTCATTCTGAACACAATTACAAATGTACACTAAATTCCCTAAAACCCTTTACAGCATTGGGGGTTGAATACAACTGTACCTATAATATACTTTCAAACATAATAAGTATATAGTGCATTCGTATTGTGCAGCAGTTGTGTGCGGTTCTGCTGCTATACTGCAGGTATATAAAAAGACAAGCGCTATTGGAACAACTATTTGCAACAGGTGTGATATAGCTGTTGCCCCAAAAAACTGATTGAGTGGTGCAATATACCTGCTTCCACAAAATACTGATTAAGGGGTTTGATATACCTGCTTCCACAAAATACTGATTGAGGGGTGTGATATACCTGCTTATACCAAATATTGATTGAGGCCTGCAATATACCTGCTTCCACAAAATACTGATTGAGGCATGCGATATACCTGCTTCCATCAAATATTGATTAAGGGGTTCCATATACCTGCTTCCACAAAATACTGATTAAGGGGTTTGATATACATGCTTCCATAAAATACTGATTGAGGGGTGTGATATACCTGCTTACACCAAATATTGATTGATTCATTCATTCAGTTTTTTTTGGGGACGACTGGTATATCACACCAGTAGAAATGATTTGTTCCAATAACGCTTGTCCCTGCAGTATCGCAGCAGAACTGCACACAACTGCCGCACAAGACAAATGCACTATAATATACTTTCTAACATAGAAAGTGTATTATAACATTGTACAAGGAAGGCAATCCATTAGAATATACATGAAGATAAAACGTAACCTTTAATAATTTTACTATGAGGGTCCATTCACACGTCCGTAAGTGTTTTGCAGATCCGCAAAACACGGACACCGGCAATGTGCATTCCGCAATTTGTGGACCGCACATCGCCGGCACTATAATAGTAAATGCCTAATCTTGTCTGCAATTGTAATAGGACATGTTCTATTTTTTGGGAAGCACAGATGCGGAAGTGCGGATCCGCAAATGCGGATGTGGATCCGCAAATGTGGATGCGGACAGCACATTCCGGACCCATTGAAAATTAATGGGTCTACACTCGTTCCGCAAAATTTCGGAACGGATGCGGACCCATTTTGCGGACGTGTGAATGGAAAAGATATCCCTCAAAATGGAAATAAATGTAATTATTAAAGTTAAGCAAAAAGCATAGATGTGGTAGGCAATAACAAGTGCTCGGCGGCACTAAATCAGGTGCTCGGCGGCACCAAATCAGAAACCATATGTCCTACCACAATCCTGGGGTTTCCAGTGCACATCGATGAATCCAGGAGGGAAAGCAAAAAAACATCCATCCCTGGGCTAGATGATGATGTGGTATTGAAGGACAGGGTGGGCAAAGAACTGTCCCTGATATTTCCCTACAGGGGGGTGCAATTCTGGCCCTGATAGCCTAACCACAGACCACCCGCCCTGATAAGAGGAACCCCGTCCGGAACCTTACCCTATATAAAAATGGCCCTAGTAAGCCCCTAGCCCCTAGGCCCCTGACTTCGAGGTGATCACTATATAGATCTATGTGTTTTTGACTAATTATAAAAGTATATTATAAGTATATCGCACCCCTCTGTGTATCACACATATCGATAGCACACCTATACTAGTGTGCTTAAAATGACTTTTGTGGCCCTATTAGCTAGCGTTTGGTGTCCCTAACAGCCTGTCCCTGCTCCACACAGCAACCTCTTCCTACACTGGCAAAACACTGAATGATGACAAAAGTTGACAATGATGACGTGTCGATGGATTTCACGTGGGTGCCCACAAGAGAAGAAGAGGAGGGGAGTTCAGAGGTAGAGCTGGAGCAGCAGATAGGGAGGAGAAGGAGGATAAGCATGCAGAACTCGCAGTGCACCGGAGGCAAAAAGCAGACTGCAAATGTATCTGGAGTGAGAAATCCACCATGGACGGTCACATCTTGCGCTCCCAGGACGCTGGCACATGGCTACACAGTGTGGGCATTTTTTTAACGTGTCAGCTGCTGACAATAATGTTGCCATCTGCAGCCTATGCTGTCAACGCATAAGTCGCGGTAAGCCCAACACTCACCTAGGGATGACCGCCTTAAGAAGGCACCTCGCCTCCCATCGCCGAGCCCAGTGGGAGCAACGCCGTCAGAACCGACAAAGCCACACTCCCGGCGCTCCACGTCATGTCTCTTTTCATTCTCCTCTCTTCTCCCATTTTTCCTCCACCTTCCACCATGCCAAAAGGCAGGCTTTCGTGATCCAAATGTTCGAGCGTAAAAAGTTGATGACGCCGGGTAACCCTCTTGCCCAACGGTTGACCGCTGGCTTGTCGGAACTGCTAGCCCGCCAACTACTGCCATATAAACTGGTGGACTCAGAGGCCTTTAGAAAATTTGTGGCCATTGGCACACTGCAATGGAAAGTCTCTGGAAGGAAATATTTATCCCAGAAGGGCATCCCAGAGCTATATGGCCACGTTCAGCGGCAAGTGAATATATCTCTGGCACACAGTGTCGGTGCCAAGATACATCTGACCACAGACACATGGTCTAGCAAACACGGGCATGGAAGGTACATAACTTTTACTGCCCACTGGATGAACCTTCTGATGGCCGTCAAGCATGTAACCCGTGGCACCCATGTGGATTTGATGTTACTGACACGGATTGCATGCAGGCCTGTCTCTTCTTCTCCTCCTACTCCATCCTCTGTCTCCTCCTTGGCTGACTCCTCCTTTTCCACTGCTACCGCCTTTTCCGCTGCACCTCCCAGGCTCCCCAGAACCTATTTGACGTGCCAGGTGAGACATTGCCATGCTGTGCAGCGGCTGTTGTGCCTTGAAGCCAAGTAACGTGGTGTGCGACAACGGTGCCAATCTGCTGAGCGTGCTGAAACAGGGCAAAATTACAAATGTGCCATGCATGGCACACGTCCTGAACTTAGTCGTGCAGCGATTCATTGCCAAATGCCTCAGGGTCCAGGGCGTCTTGCGACAGGCCAGGAATATCTCTGGCCATTTTAGATCTTACACTGCCATTGCTCGCCTTGCTAACATTCAGCAGTGACACCACCTGCCCTTCAGACTCTGATTTGTGACAGCCCGACGTGCTGGAACTCCACCTTGTATATGCTTCATAGGCTGCTCCAGCAGCAACGTGCTATTACCGACTACCTATATGAACTCTGTAGCAGGACAGGTTCTGGGGAGCTTGGTTTCTTTTCACCGCGCCAGTGGCTGTTGATGCTCGACGCATGCACTCTTCTGCGGTCATTGATCATGCCGTCGAGGAGCAGCAGCTGGAAGATGAGGAATTCGCAATGCTGAATGAATTCCCAAGGGGGGACTATTCCATCTGAGACAAGTCAGCAGGAGTCTGAAGAGGAGTCAGAGGAGAATGGTGGCTGGGGGAGGAGGAGCAAGAAGAGCAGGCTTTGATGGGGACTTTAAACTTTTCTGGGATCCCTAGTGTTGTCCGTGGCTGGGGGGAGGAAGTTCATATTTTTTAGATAGCTGACAGTAAAATGCTAACTAGGCCTCAAGCTATCCCTTAGGACATCCTCATACTCTTGCACAATTAAAGTGCTGACCTGTTACATGTGCACTTGGCAGCTGAAGGCATCTGTGTTGGTACCATGTTCATATGAAAAATGATGTTTTATTATATGCAAACAGGGATGTTACGATTACTCCTAGAGGCTCTGCTCTCTCTTTGTAACTGCTGTGCCCTCTGCACTTTGACATGGCCAGTTTGGATGACATTTTCACTGGCAGGTCATGTCAAAGTAGACAGGGAGCGGCAGTTGCAGAGAAACTGGAGCCTCTAGGGTAACGGCATCGCCCCCGTTGCTCTTAGAGGCTCATTTGCGTAAATTAAAACATAATTTTTCTCAGCGATGCGGGCACATATGAACATGAGACTAACACAGATGTCTTTAGCTGCCAAGTGCACATGTAACAGGTCAGCCAGTTTCATAGGTTCAAAACTGCTGATAGGTGCCCTTTAAAGCAGTTGTCTGGTTTCAGTGCTGAACCCGGACATATCCCCTTCTTTCCCCACTCAGCCCTTCTGACATTTCATACTCTGATGCTCTCCCTTGGCCTGCACTGTAAAGGGTAGGGAAGGGCTGTTTTGTTTACAGCCCTGGCAGTGTTCCCAGTGATGGGTGGCTTTACAGGCTAAAGCAGTGCTAAAGCTTGTCCATTAGTGCCGGTGACGTCACTGGGCTCACTGCTAAGCGTAAGCCCACCCCCATAGTAACCCTACAGTGCCCTCAGTACTAATAAGGCACCCCTAATAGAAATAAGGCCAACCTTTAAGGCACTCCTATGGAGCCCTCAGTAGTAATGCCCACCACTACTGCCCACAGTATTAATAATGTTCCCTGCAGTGCCCCCAGTAATTATAATACCTCCTGCCGTACCCCCTGGAGTTATAATCTTCTCTGTAGTGCTCCCCTACATTATAATGCCTGTCCTCACCCTTCAGTCTTCCATACAATACAGTCCCATGTAAATAGCATCACTACTCTTCCTCCAGTCTTCTATACCATGCTGTCCCATGTAAATAACACCAGTCCTCTCCCATCAGTCTTCTATAAGATAAAGTCCCATGTAAATAACCTCTCTTCCTTACAGTCTTCTATAACATGCAGTCCCATGTAAATAACATCAGTCCTCTCCCTCCAGTCCCATGTAAAACACCTCTCTTTCTTATAGTGTTCTATAACATACAGTCCCATGTAAATAACTTAAAGAGGACCTTTCATCTGTTTTACTTATAGGAGCTAAATACCTGTACTTGCGGGGTACCCCCCTCTGATGCTTCTACCCAGGTTTTTTTTAAAAACATCGCTCCTACACCCCGCTGCGCCCTCCTGAAGTTCTCACGCTCAGTATGTAAATACTGAGCATCGGAACAGGGAGGAGGAGATGCCAGGGTTTCTCAATGGGCATCTCCTTCCTTCTTCCTTGCTGCACAGCGATCCAATCACATCGGAGAGCGTAACAGCCAGGGAGGAAAAACCTCCCTGGCTGTGATGCTCTCCGATGTGATTGGATCATGGAACAGCCAGGGAGAAGGAGATACCTATTGAGAAACCCTGGCGTTATGTTTTCATCTCTGTAGTTATATAAACCCTGGCGTCTCCTCCTCCCTGTTCCGATGCTCAGTAATTACATATAAGCTCCTAAAGGTAAAACAGATGAAAGGTCCTCTTTGAATCCCCTCATTCAGCCCCTCCAACACATAGTCCCATGTAAATAACATCAATCCTCACCCTCCAGTCTTCTATAATATTCAGTCCCATGTAAATAACACCAGTCATCTCCCCCAATCTTCTGTAACATACAGTCCCATGTAACTAACACCCATCCCCTCCCTTCAGCCCCTCTAACATACAGTCCCAGTTTAATAACATATTTCCCTCCCACTAAGCAGGGAGGAGGTGTAATAGAGGAGAACCACATCTCCCAGCATTTATCTGGCATTTACATTCATTTCATGGCATGATGATCTTTTCTTTCTTCTCTCTACTGCTGAGAGCTGCCTCTTTCTGCACTGGTCACATGATGGTGACCTCATCACAGGTTCTGCCACCACTTCCAGTGTTGAAAAGATCACACGACTATGATGTCATCGCAGGTCCTTCAGTTATGGAGTATAGACAGAACCGGAAGCAGATGATTCACAGTAAGTCCTAATCAGGCCCCCACCCCCAAAGCCAGATAAATAAAAAAACAAAAAAACACCTCAGCTGGCAGTGGGAATGGCCCCACTCCCTCTCTGGGCCCCTGTGCAACTGAACCAGCTGCACAGGCGGTATGTCCGCCCCCGGCCTCCAGCCACATAATAACTTGTTATTTTCTGTCAGTGAATGCCTAATTTCTAGGGCCTGTACTTTCGTGGCCTAAAATAAAATGTTTATAGGCTCCAGCACTGCACATTTTTGAAAGTTTCCCTTTAAGACGCATAAAAATGGCCCCTGATTAAAATACATATTTTTTGTGGGAATTTTCGCCATTGATCCCCCTCTGGTATGTCACTGTCCATGTTGTGGCACTATTTGTACTCTTCTAGTAAGTATTTGCTGGCTGCAAATATGACCATTAAAGAGAATGGGGCCCGCCGCGAATGCGCGGTTCACGAACATTTGATCAATGTTCGTCCATCACTAATGGTGCGACTGTGCTGTAGAAGTCAGTGCAACCTCATCTGGTCCTTCGCCTTTATTTCCTGGAAAAGTAATTAGTTAGTAATGCCTGATACCTGGCCGCATTCCTGCAGTTTAAAATAACTGTACAGTCGTGACCAAAAGTTTTGAGAATGACACAAATATTAGTTTTCACAAAGTTTGCTGCTAAACTGCTTTTAGATCTTTGTTTCAGTTGTTTCTGTGATGTAGTGAAATATAATTACACGCACTTCATAAGTTTCAAAGGCTTTTATCGACAATTACATGACATTTATGCAAAGAGTCAGTATTTGCAGTGTTGGCCCTTCTTTTTCAGGACCTCTGCAATTCCACTGGGCATGCTCTCAATCAACTTCTGGGCCAATTCCTGACTGATAGCAACCCATTATTTCATAATCACTTCTTGGAGTTTGTCAGAATTAGTGGGTTTTTGTTTGTCCACCTGCCTCTTGAGGATTGACCACAAGTTCTCAATGGGATTAAGATCTGGGGAGTATCCAGGCCATAGACCCAAAATGTCAACGTTTTGGTCCCCGAGCCACTTAGTTATCACTTTTGCCTTATGGCACGGTGCTCCATCGTGCTGGAAAATGCATTGTTCTTCACCAAACTGTTGTTGGATTGTTGGAAGAAGTTGCTGTTGGAGGGTGTTTTGGTACCATTCTTTATTCATGGCTGTGTTTTTTGGCAAAATTGCGAGTGAGCCCACTCCCTTGGATGAGAAGCAACCCCACACATGAATGGTCTCAGGATGATTTACTGTTGGCATGACACAGGACTGATGGTAGCGCTCACCTTTTCTTCTCCGGACAAGCCTTTTTCCAGATGCCCCAAACAATCGGAAAGAGGCTTCATCAGAGAATATGACTTTGCCCCAGTCCTCAGCAGTCCATTCACCATACTTTCTGCAGAAGATCAATCTGTCCCTGATGTTTTTTTGGAGAGAAGTGGCTTCTTTGCTGGCCTTCTTGACACCAGGCCATCTTCCAAAAGTCTTCGCCTCACTGTGCGTGCAAATGCGCTCACACCTGCCTGCTGCCATTCCTGAGCAAGCTCTGCACTGGTGGCACTCCGATCCTGCAGCTGAATCCTCTTTAGGAGACGATCCTGGCGCTTGATGGACTTTCTTGGACGCCCTGAAGCCTTCTTAACAAGAATTGAACCTCTTTCCTTGAAGTTCTTGATGATACTATAAATTGTTAATTGAGGTGCAATCTTAGTAGCCACAATATCCTTGACTGTGAAGCCATTTTTATGCAATGCAATGATGGCTGCACGCATTTCTTTGCAGGTCACCTGTCACGGATGGTGTACAGGGAAACAAGACAATACAATATAATCTATGAGTCACTGGATCCACAACTAAGGAACAAAAGGGAGACCCCTGCATGAGACCTGCCACTCTCCCTGACTGCTCAGCCTATGCGAACACCCCAAAGGTGGATGGGCGCATATCCACGTACCTCGACTATCTTACAGCTGAAGACCCTACAATAGTGAGGGGACAAGACCACCGGCCCCCTACACAGACACGGAGGGAGCCAGGGTCACCTGGATCCAGCAAACAGAAAATCACAAATACATAAACAGTACTTATCTTGCAGACGACTGGGAACTAGGAAAGGCATGCACACACACTCCAGGAAGTTGTATAAGCCGCAACCTAATGCATTATGGGGAGGAACTTAAAGGGAAGCAATCAGTCCAACTGCATGACAGCTGAGATAGGCTAACGAGATGAGGAACTGAAATCAAAACAAAGAAACTCAAGGAGGAGGTTCTGGACAGCTCCTGTCAGAGCTTCTCAGCTGTCTGGTTGTGACAGTACCCCTCCCTCTACGAGTGGACTCCGGACACTCAGAGCCCACCTTCTCAGGATGGGACCTATGGAAAGCCCTGATGAGACGAGTGGCCTTAATGTCCGTCACTGGGACCCACATCCTCTCCTCAGGACCATAACCCTCCCAATGAACGAGGTACTGGAGGGAACCGAGGACAAGACGAGAATCCACAATCCTAGAGACCTGAAATTCAAGATTTCCATCAACCATAATCGGAGGAGGAGGCAAAGGCGAGGGTACAATAGGTTGAACATAAGGTTTCAATAAGGACTTATGAAAAACATTATGGATCTTCCAAGTCTGAGGAAGATCAAGACGGTAGGCAACAGGATTGATGACAGACAGGATCTTGTAAGGCCCAATAAACCTAGGACCCAACTTCCAGGAGGGAACCTTCAATTTGATATTCTTGGTAGACAACCACACCAGATCACCAACATTCAGGTCCGGACCAGGCACACAACTCTTATCCGCCACACGCTTATATCTCTCACTCATGCTCTTTAGATTATCCTGAATCTTTTGCCAAATAGATGACAAAGACGAGGAGAATCTGTCCTCATCAGGTAAACCAGAAGACCCCTCTCCCGAGAAAGTCCCAAACTGCGGATGAAACCCATATGCACCAAAAATGGTGACTTATCAGAGGACTCCTGACGACGGTTATTTAAAGCAAACTCAGCAAGGGACAAAAACGAACACCAATCCTCCTGATTCTCCGCCACAAAACAGCGCAAATATGTCTCCAGATTCTGATTGACGCGCTCCGTCTGGCCATTCGACTGCGGGTGGAAAGCAGAAGAGAATGACAACCGAACCCCCAAGCGAGAACAGAAAGCCTTCCAGAATCTGGAAACAAACTGCGTGCCCCTATCAGAGACTATGTCTGAAGGGATACCATGCAATTTGACAATGTGGTCAATAAATGCCTGCGCCAGCGTCTTAGCATTGGGAAAACCAGGAAAAGGGATGAAATGCACCATTTTGCTAAAACGGTCCACCACCACCAGAATCACAGTCTTCCCCGAGGAACGAGGCAGGTCCGTTATGAAGTCCATGGACAGATGTGTCCAAGGACGGGAAGGAATTGGTAAGGGAAGGAGAGGACCTGATGGCCGTGAATGAGGGACTTTGGCACGAGCGCAAGTCTCGCAGGCTGCCGCTGCCACAAAACCCTCAACCGACTTACGAAGCGCAGGCCACCAGAATCTCCGAGCGATGAGATCCAGTGTGGCTCTTGCCCCCGGGTGCCCAGCAAGGACCGTATCGTGGTGTTCCTTAAAAATCTTGTGTCTTAAAGTGAGAGGCACAAACAACCTCCCAGGAGGACAAAGATCAGGAGCCTCTGACTGGGCTGCCTGCACCTCTGCCTCCAATTCAGGAAAAAGAGCAGAGACCACCACACCTTCAGCCAAAATGGGACCCGGGTCTTCAAAATTCCAACCTCCCGGAAAACAACGTGACAGGGCATCTGCCTTCACATTCTTAACCCCAGGGCGGAACGTGACAACAAAATTAAACCTTGAAAAGAACAAAGACCATCTGGCCTGTCTCGGGTTTAGACGCTAGGCTGACTCCAAGTAGGCCAGATTCTTATGGTCAGTAAACACGGTAATAGGGTGTCTGGCCAATGGCGCCATTCCTCAAAAGCTAACTTGATGGCCAACAGCTCCCTATCTCCCACATCGTAATTTCTCTCTGCGGAGGAGAGTTTCTTCGAGAAAAAGGCACACGGTCGCCATTTGGCAGGAGAGGAACCCTGAGACAAGACCGCACCCACACCCACCTCAGAAGCATCAACCTCAACTATGAAGGGTAAAGAAATATCAGGTTGTACCAGGATGGGAGCGGAAGCAAAACTCTCCTTGATATTAGAAAAGGCCTTACGCGCCTCTACCGACCAGGAAGAAAAATCTACCCCCTTTCTGGTCATATCAGTGAGTGGTTTAACAACAGAGGAATAATTAAAAATAAATTTCCTGTAATAATTGGCAAAGCCCAAAAAACGCATCAGCGCCTTCTGATTCTCAGGAAGCTCCCACTCAAGCACAGCGCGGACCTTCTCGGGGTCCATGCAAAAACCAGAAGCGGAGAGAAGAAACCCCAGAAATTGAATTTCTGGAACCGCAAACACACATTTCTCCAGTTTCGCGTACAATTTATTCTCCCGCAGGATGAGCAAGACCTGACGTAAGTGTTCCTTATGAGTCTTGAAATCAGGAGAAAAAATCAAAATATCATCCAAATACACTAATACAAATTTTCCCATTAAATGATAAAAAATGCTGTTGACGAAATGCTGAAAAACGGCTGGGGCATTCATCAAACCAAAAGGCATAACCAAATTCTCTAAATGGCCCTCAGGGGTTTTGAAAGCCGTCTTCCATTCGTCTCCTTCTCTGACCCTGACCAGGTTGTATGCCCCTCTTAGGTCTAATTTGGAAAAGACTTTAGCCCCAACAACCTGGTTAAACAGGTCCGGAATCAGAGGAAGCGGATAAGGGTCACGAATAGTGATACTGTTCAGCTCCCTGAAATCCAGACAAGGTCTTAAAGAACCATCTTTTTTCTTAACAAAGAAAAAACCAGCGGCAACAGGTGATTTCGAGGGTCGTATGTGTCCTTTTCTCAGACTCTCAGAGATATAAGCACGCATAGCGACCCTCTCAGGTTGGGAAAGATTGTATAAACGAGATTTAGGCAGCTTGCGCCTTGGATGAGATTAATAGGGCAATCGTACTCCCTGTGCGGAGGCAAATCCTGAACTCCACTCTCAGAGAAGACATCCGAAAATTCAGAGAGGAAAGGTGGAACAGTCTTAGTAGAAACCTCAGAAACAGATGTTATGAGGCAATTCTTTCTGCAAAAGTCACTCCAACCATTTATTTGCCTCGCTTGCCAATCAATGGTGGGGTTATGTTTAGTGAGCCAGGGTAGCCCCAACACTAGAGGAGTAGGCAAACCGCTAAGGACAAAACATGACACATCCTCAACATGAGCATCACTCACAATTAAACGGATATTATGAACTATGCCCTTTAATGATTTCTGAGAAAGTGGAGCGGAATCAATAGCAAAAACAGGAATATCCTTTCCCAAAGTGCATACCTGGAAACCATAAGTTATTGCAAATTGATGATCAATGAGATTGACAGCTGCTCCACTATCCACAAAAATCTCACAAAAAATGCTCTTGCTCTCTAGCGCCACCCTAGCAGGCAGGACAAAACAGGAACTACAAGCAAACGGAAAACCTTCAATTTCCGCCTCAACCCTGCCAATAGTAACAGACGGAACATTTTTAAAAGATTTTTTCCTTTTTGTTTCTTTATTACTCTCAGAAAACTGCCTGAATCTCCTAGAGGGACACACATTTGCCAAATGATTTATACCTCCACAACAAAAACAAACCCTCCCATGCGGGCTGAATCTTCTATTGTCTCCCAGCTGCATGGGCTCCTGCTCAGAAGGGGCTGACAGCGACTGAGACCCCTGCGCACAGAATGGGACCGCTGCACTGTCCCGGGACTGAGTATGACAGGAAGGAGAGATCTCTCCTCTCTCTCTAAGACGCCTGTCAATACGAACGGCCTGAGACATAGCAGAATCCAAGGAGGTAGGTCTCTCATGAAAGGCAAATGCATCTTTCAATCCTTCTGAAAGGCCATGGCAAAATTGACTTCGGAGTGCAGCATCATTCCAACCAGTATCAGCTGCCCATCTCCGAAATTCTGAGCAGTATATCTC
The DNA here is from genome assembly GCF_905171765.1 of Bufo bufo. Classification (NCBI taxonomy): domain Eukaryota; kingdom Metazoa; phylum Chordata; class Amphibia; order Anura; family Bufonidae; genus Bufo; species Bufo bufo. The sequence continues at coordinate 212,284,827 of NC_053395.1, read as the reverse complement.
TGCGGATTGTTTACCCTGGCATAACAGACGTAGTCTAGACTCAGCCAGAGCAATACGATCCGGATCATCATATATCTGACCCAGGGCTAAAAAGAATTCATCCACTGAACGGAGGGGCCGTGCCCCCTCCGGCAGCGAAAAGGCCCAGGACTGAGCGTTACCCCTGAGCAGCGATATAATGATCCCCACCCTCCGTTCCTCATCACCTGAGGAATGGGGAAGAAGGTGAAAATGGAGTTTGCAAGCCTCTCTAAAACGCACAAAATTCTCACTACCCCCGGAGAACGTATCCGGGAGCGAGATCTTAGGCTCAGAACAAACTCCATGAACGCAAGCTGAACCGGTCACTTGAAACTGAGAAAAAGTCTTACGGAGATCAGCTACCTCCAATGAAAGACCCTGGAAGCGTTCAGCCAAAAGTGAAACCGGATCCATGCTTGAGACGGTTTTGGCGGCTTATAATGTCACGGATGGTGTACAGGGAAACAAGACAATACAATATAATCTATGAGTCACTGGATCCACAACTAAGGAACAAAAGGGAGACCCCTGCATGAGACCTGCCACTCTCCCTGACTGCTCAGCCTATGCGAACACCCCAAAGGTGGATGGGCGCATATCCACGTACCTCGACTATCTTACAGCTGAAGACCCTACAATAGTGAGGGGACAAGACCACCGGCCCCCTACACAGACACGGAGGGAGCCAGGGTCACCTGGATCCAGCAAACAGAAAATCACAAATACATAAACAGTACTTATCTTGCAGACGACTGGGAACTAGGAAAGGCATGCACACACACTCCAGGAAGTTGTATAAGCCGCAACCTAATGCATCATGGGGAGGAACTTAAAGGGAAGCAATCAGTCCAACTGCATGACAGCTGAGATAGGCTAACGAGATGAGGAACTGAAATCAAAACAAAGAAACTCAAGGAGGAGGTTCTGGACAGCTCCTGTCAGAGCTTCTCAGCTGTCTGGTTGTGACATCACCATGGTTAACAATGGAAGAACAATGATTTCTAGCATCACCCTCCTTTTAATATGTCAAGTCTGCCATTTTAACCCAATCAGCCTGACATAATGATCTCCAGCCTTGTGCTCGTCAACATTCCTACCTGAGTTAACAAGACGATTACTTAAATGATCTCAGCAGGTCCTTTAATGACAGCAATGAAATGCAGTGGAAAGTTTTTTTTGGGATTAAGTTAATTTTCATGGCAAAGAAGGACTATGCAATTCATCTGATCACTCTTCATAACATTCTGGAGTATATGCAAATTGCTATTATAAAAACTTAAGCAGCAACTTTTCCAATTTCCAATATTTATCTAATTCTCAAAACTTTTGGCCACGACTGTACATGCATACTGTATATTTAGGTGGGGCTAGAAGGGGCCAGAAGACTAAAAAACACTTAGCTATTGAAGAAATAGAAACTTAGTTGAAGGAATCATCAGGCTAAAATGTGTCTTGCTACCATCACCTCTCTTTGTATCATATGGGTGTCGGCTGAGTGCCATGTTGGGCACAGGTTGATAGGAGCTGGCTTATTTGTTGACAGCTTTGGGTGACTAGACTCCATGTGCTTCTTTCCTTGGGATCTCCAGGTATAACCCTTGGAGACACTTATATCTCAGCCAGCTCCTTGGAAGAAAGGGAGAAAGACAAGAGAGATAATCTGCATGGGTAAGTAAGAAGTCAATCAGCATGGTAACCTGCATAAAGCATTCCAGACACTGCTGCCATGAAGGGGAAACGCGTTAAGACACCCTAAACATTTCAGGAACAACTTGGCAGGTCATATCATTTGGATCTGTATGCCGCCATGCAAATTGCAAACATTTTGCCATTACTTAGTCGCTAGCTGGAGATTCTTTTAAGAGATTTTAGCAACAGAGTTTGTAAAGAGGGCCAGAGTTTCCAACACTGCCTGACCCATGCTTTGTCAAATGTTAAATAGCTTGCACTGTGTATAGATTGCTTTTGGAAAAAGTTGAACTTTTGCACCCAGTAAGGAAGAACATATGTTTGTTAAACCTGGCCTGGTTTAGTGTTGAGCGCAAATATTCGAATCGCAAATTTTAATCACGAATATCACCACTTCGAGAATTCACAAATATTTAGAATATAGTGCTATATATTCGTATTTACGAATAGTGTTGAATATTCAAATCGCAAATTTATTGCGAATTTATTGCAAATATATTACATTGCCAATTTTTTGCAAACAAGTAAACAATGACTGGAGATCACGAATTCTCAAATTTATGGCGAATATTCAGCCAAAAATTAGTGAAATATAGCAAATTTGAATATTGCCTATACCGCTCATCACCATTAGTAACTACTATAACACTACAAGCTGGCCATTGAATCATCACATGCCCTGCCTTGCACGCATATAACCACCTATATCAAGGGCAACCCTGAACCACCATCAGACAGGGAACCCACAGCTACAAGGAGTTCCCCTCCTTCACTACACCAACTACGGGGAGAAACGGCCTGGAGGAGGACACTGCGACACATCCTCAAACTACTACCACTTCCATCCTCTGCTCCAGCTCCTCAGGGGCTCTCTGCATATATAGTAAATGGAAGCTGTTTTTTTTTATCTTTATCAAAACTGTTTGCGAATTAACTATTATTTTAAATCAGTGCAGCCTCATGCAACACCATTTACAGAATACTGAAAGATCTATATATAGCTCTGCAGCTCAGCAGGTGCCAGTACTCCGGTTTCTCTTTCATTTGTGACATAGAGAAAAATAAGACTTGCACATATAGTACAAATACATAACAAATGAATGCAGTTTTTTAACCTTTTGCACACCTATTGGCTAGATTTCAAAACCACAGCTACACTCATAGCCTTTTCTAAGAATGGTAGTTGGGAAGTGTTGTTTACATGCTACTTATACACTGAGACATTTGCAGGATCCTGCTCCAGTGTTGCAGTATACTGCAAAGTGCAAAGTAAAAGGTTAACAATGTATTTGCTGTAATATATAATTCATGCATATATATGCATTTGCACAAGGTAATATCAGGCCATACATATAGCCACCACTTGATGGGGCTGGTGTCACTCTCTATAAATAGACAACTTTGAGCATTCTATAGTCAGTGCAGTCTAAGTAGTAGTCTAGCCTAAGTAGTGCAAGGAGAATGAAGCACATGTGTGTTGCTGACACTCATGCTCATCCTGGACCTGGTACCACTCAGGATAGAGTAAAAAAAAATCCACAAAAAGCAGGAACATATGTAAGAGAGAGAGGTGTAGGGAAAGACCAGTAGAGATAACCTGTCTAACAAGGACTTATTGACTATATAGCATCCATGTTCAGGAGTTGCCTCCAGTGCTTGTGCATACCAAAGCACTGTTTGGCCCACTGTAAGACTCTCCAATCCCATAGTGGATTTCAAGGAAATGTACTGTAAGTACTGCAACCTGGGCAAACAATGGAGCATAAGAGTTTGCCTGCCGTGAGGGAGAAACACCCTTTTGGCTGCTTTATACTATCTAGAATATACACCCCACATCTGGATTCTTATTTTAAACTCATCTAGTTGATTTTAATATCTTCATATAACTGTCACCTACTTGTTATGGTGGTCCAAGACTTACTATTTTATTTTATTTGTCAAAAATAATCCCAAACTGAATTCTAATCAAAAATACCAAATTATGGGGGGCGGAGCTAGCGCCAGACTGTGATGGACGCTTAGTCTGCTGCTCTGCTAAGACGACCGTCACTAGCACCAGCTACAACCAGCTTTTATAAGCAAGGATGGTGAAAATAAATCGGAAACCCCAAGCTCGGAGAACACCCAACGAGCATCAAAAGCCAGATACCGAGCGGCGCATTGGAGAAATTCCTAAAGAAAGCTGCCGCTACAGTCGCGCCGCGAGAATATAAGATGGCGCCGGCTCAACAGCCTAAGGCCCCGAAGCGCGTCCCTGCACAATCCGAGGGAGACAGTGAAACAGAGGAGTGCCAACCAGGCGCTGACTTACCGCTCACCAGACGATACCTGGATCGAGCCCTCTGCAGAGTTATGGAGCTGGTTCTCTCTGAACTTACTGCCTTCCGCCAGGAGGTGAGACAAATTGGGGAGCGGGTGGACACTCTGGAAACCCACCAGGCCGCAACCCTGAACTATCAGTCAGCTGTGACGGTCTCCCTCCGTCGCTGCACAGCGCACCTCAATGAGCTACACAATGCCCTGGAAGACCAGGAAAACAGAGGGCGACGCAACATCTTGCGGTTCAGGGGGATCCCAGAAACGGTTCCGCCGGGAGAGATCACCACAACAATTCTCACCATTTGCGGCTCGCTATTGGGTCCCGACTTCCCCCAAGAAATTGTCATCGAACGCGCTCACAGGGCACTGCGCCCTAAGCCAAACCCGACTGAGCCTCCCTGAGACATAATATGCAGATTCCTGAACTTTCCAGTCAAAACGGCTGTCCTGGAGGCAGCGGGCAACCACTCAGACCTTTCCTATGAGGACTCTAGATTGGAAATCTATCAAGATCTGGCTCCATCTACCCTCAAAAAGCGCAGGACACTAAAACCATTAACAGACTGGCTCAGATCCAACAAAGTCCTATACCGTTGGACCAACCCGTTTGGACTCTCATTCTCATACTCAGGCAAGCGGCTCATCATCTCGGCCTACACTGACCTAGAGGCTGTCTATGAACACCTGGACGTCTCCCCCATGCAGATTGACAACTGGGAACTCTATCGTGATCTAGGAGACTTACCAGACCTCCCCAAGATTCCTCCCTTTGAACTCCAGTGCACACCGAAGTCGATGAGATCCAAGAAGAGGAACCACCAGCTTACTCCTAGGAGCCTCTTTCAGGACCCTTAACAAGGTCCTCCTATCCCTACTCACGTCTTCCCGAGAGTATGATGTACAGCTGCACCCTAGCGTCACTGAAGTATAGCGAGTTGTTCCCCTGACCTGCCAATTACAAAATGCTAGACCCATCCTTGTCTTTCTCCCCTAGATCTCACCAGGGTGCTATACGGTCACTTACCCGGTCAACTGACCAATTTTCCCCCTAATGTCTTTAGCATATATCTGTATGCAGGTTTATTTTTGTTTTGTTGTCTTATTATGTGTTACATCTGTTTCTTACCCCATTTCCTGTTCAAGGTACATAATTTCCCTATGCTTACAATGTGAGACATGCAGCGCCATTTCCGGTACTCTGGCCCACCACCCGGGCCAGACGGTGGTGCCCTCTTCTGTCAGTGCGTTTCCCTGGAGGATGCATCAACGGCTCCAAGGTACCCCTATTCATACCCCCTGTAATGGCTGACCTTCATATAGCCTCGTACAATGTGAGGGGCTTCCACTCTCCTTCAAAACGGAGCCAAATTTTCACTGTCCTGAGGAAAGCTGGGGCCAGTGTTGTGTTCCTCCAGGAGATGCACTTTAGATTTAACCACTACCCAAACTTTCAATTGTCACATTACTCCCACTGGTATCATTGTGGGGGAAGCACTTCTGCCTCAGGGAGAGTTAGTATAGGGTTCCAGAGGAAAATCCCCTTTATATATGTGGATCACACTCAAGACCCCAATGGAAGGTTCATCCTAGTTAAAGGTACCATAGGCCCCCAAACTTATACCTTCATAAACCTATATGCCCCCAATTCCAACCAATCCCAGTGGTTCACAAACATCCAGCCACTCAATGACTCCTTTAAGGAAGGGATAGTGATCCTAGGGGGAGACATGAATGTCTCATTGAACCCGCAAGTAGACTCATCATTCCACAAATCATCCCAATCCCACAAGTCCCTTAAAGTCATACGCGACAGTTTTTGGAACTTACATCTGATTGACGCGTGGCGGACATGTCTCGACTATTTGTTTATCTCCAAGGAACATCTTCACCTATGCAGAGAGGCCTCAATAGGCTCCATACATCTCTGTGATCATACTCCAATTTACCTTTTAGTTCTGGCCCCAAACAGCAACCCCACATGCTTCAATTGGCGACTTAATGAATCTCTATTGGGTCACCATTCCACGCTTGATTCTGTAGCCAAACACATCAAAGAATACTTTTCCCTAAACGAGCACCCAGACCTCTCTGCAGGCACACAAACCCTACATCAGAGGCCAATTTATCAACATTGGATCACACCAAAAAAGGTTGAGGGAGAAAGCGATTGATGATGCCCTTAAGAACATACAACGACTTGAATCCTGTCATAAAAAAGACCCTACTAACTCCCATCTACAGGAACTGTCGAATCTCAGAGGAGAACTCAAGGCCCTACTACTAGCTAAGGCTGCCAAATACTACATGAACTCCCAACACAAATTCTTCGCCCATGGTGATAAGGCAACCAAATTTCTAATGCGTAGGATAAAAGGGAGGAGATCTGCAAACTATATACATTAACTGACCTCACCCGATGGTAAACCAGTGTTTTCTGCCCTCCAGATTGCCGCTCAATTCCGGTCCTTTTATGAAAACCTCTACATCCTCCCCTCAAACATAACTCCAGAAGCACGTGCTCCCATCATTTCAGCCTTCTTGGATTCTTCCAATATTCCTTCCCTCTCCCCTTCCCAAAAGATCACTCTAGAAGCCCCCTTTGCCCTGGTCGAACTTACCAAAGCTCTACGCCAAATGCCCCATCAGGGAACTCCTGCTGGGCCACCAAAATGTCCCGCCTACCCCGCTTACCCACTACCCAATCATTAAAGCCACCCTAGAGGTTTGGAAATGGCTTTCCACGTCTCATTGCTCCATTCACTTGCCTTCTCCACTATTAACAGTAAAAGACATCTTGGGAACAGCTCCCCCTACACTGAGAGCGTCAACTTCACAGGGGTTAAAATCCTCACTGACTCCCTTGACGTTACTGATGAGCCCACCAGGGGACCTGATGGATCTGGAGGTTATGAACACCTCACTTAATCCTCACCTGTGCGACCTCTTCTCAATCTCATACCTTAGGTCCTACATAAAGCAACACGTCCATATGGGCGACTTTCATCGCCCCCTGTTCTGGCTCGAGTCAATAATATCCCAACCCACACCCCCTAGTAAGCTTATCTCACGACTTTATAGCAGATTACGATCCCCCCCTGTCCTAGCCAAGCCATTGTTTATAAAACAATGGGAGTTACACATGGACATTACAATTCCTTTTATCTCCCTCCACAAGCTTCTTGAATCCCCCCACACGGCCTCCCGCTGTGTCCGAATCCAATAGAACGGATACAAAATCCTCACCCGCTGGTACAACACACCAGACAAGACATCACTTTTCTCAGAATCTGCCTCAGACACATGCTGGTGGTGCCACAGGGAGAGGGGAACCTTCTTCCATATTTAGTGGTCCTGCCCCCTAATTTCCAGGTGGTGGTCCGAGATATTCTCTTTCGCCAACAAGGTTTGCCTCACATCCATCCAACCGTCCCCACAATTAGCCCTACTATCTATCCCCCCTGATAATTCTCATTCACACGTACCCTACATCTTCACACAGATGTTGATAGCAGCTCGCCTCTTGCTTCCTAGATTCTGGCTTCAAACTTCTACTCCCTCTATGGAACAATGGCTCCTGAAAATGGATCAACTTCATAGATTTGAGGAACTGTCCTCATGGGAAACTCGCACACATGTCACATTTCTCAAAAAATTGTTTTTATGGTCAAACTATAGATTCCCTAAAAAACCCACCTTGCCTGCATATGGCACGAGACAGATATCCGCTACACAGTAGCCTATGTAGGTTCTATTATTAAATACCACCCACTGACTTCCCCTGGTCCACACCAGTGAGTAGAGCAAGCGATTCTCATCCCACTTCCACCCATATGTCTTCAGCTAATAAACAGGTGGGGTCCCACTTCCGTTCTTATATTATATTGTACTTTCTTCATATTGTACTTTCTCAATACTGCTACCCTATGGTGTCTCATGTATTCACTTTGTACCCATCATGTATTCACTATGTACTCACTATGTATTCACAATGTATTCTATTAGTATTTCTTGGGCTTGCATGCCCTGTACCTTGGTATTTGTTACCTTTCCTTGTTTCTAATGAAAAACGTAATAAAAATATAATTAAAAAAAAAATACCAAATTATCGAACTATCTGGAAATGAAGATCTAGCCACAGATTTAATTTGATCTGAGAGGTATGATCCTTCGGGAACATTATGAAAACTTTACATGTTGAAAGAAGTGTTGATCGAGAATATTCGAATCGCAAATTTTTATTGCGAATATTGGCACTTCGAGAATTCGCGAATATATAGAATATAGTGCTATATCTTTGTAATTGTGAATATTCTAGATTTTTTTTCATCAGCATCCATGATCCTTTACTGCTTCTTGCTTGTGGGCTGAGAATGAGAAGACTGCAATATCTTTATATCCAATTTTACTGCAACAATATGCATGCAGTGCATATATCAGGGATTCATATACCATCAAAGTCAGAAGTCATACACCACCTTAGGCTCTACTATTGGTATAACACAATGCATTAGTTTTTCTTGGAGTGGTCATTTAAGAATATTTTTAAATAATGTTTTTGTGAAAACTAAGGTTCACTTAGTTTTAGAGAGTAATGAAGACATAATGGATATAGATTAAATATTTACTAAAAAAGACTGGAAAAATGGAAGGAAATGATTCTTCTTTGGCAGAAATTTTTAAGATTTGTTCACCGTTTCATAGAAACTGCCAATGTAATTAATAAGTGACATTTCACAATGTAACAAAGCAAAAAATAATAACTAAATTATTTTCTATTCAATCCTGATCACACGGAAACATAATGTAAGGATTAAAATTGATGGGTGTATTTTCGTGTTATGGGCTGGGACTGAAGGGCCCGCTGGCTAACATAAAGCACATAATATATGACAGATCCATAGGTGATATACAATACCCAGCGCTACCTTGGCACAAATGCTCTGCTGATTTGTCCCACGTTTATGATGTACTGTAAGCTGGTTTTGTTCTTACATCAAAATATCATAAAGCATGTGACTCAGATATATCATTATTTATTAGGGGACAGCTAAATACAAATCATAAAGTCTGCCTCTTGCTGGGGAAGATAATAGAAAGGTATAATAAATCACCATTTATTGAGCCTTAACCATCTCACAGCTAAAATGAAGAGGAATAAGAGCATGTGGGTCATACAGATGACAACATTGTAAAATGATTATCTACATGCTATCTGGTTAGTGCCAGATCAAGTTTACACAGTTTCCTGTTCATATTTCTGAATCTGAGCTTTTCTACATTTAATAAAAAATTGAGTCTATGTTTTTTTTAATGAATTTTGTAGCTTTTTTCTCCTATTCTCTGTCTTCCAGTTGAGTTTGTGTTTGTTATCATGCCGGTTTTCCTACCAAAGTCTAGTGCCACCTCAGATTCTCTAAGGGCTCTTTCACACTTGCGTTGTTCTGTTCCGGCATAGAGTTCCGTCGTCGGGGCTCTATGCCGGAAGAATCCTGATCAGGATTATCCCCATGCATTCTGAATGGAGAGAAATCCGTTCAGGATGCATCAGGATGTCTTCAGTTCCGGAACGGAACGTTTTTTGGCCGGAGAAAATATCGCAGCATGCTGCGCTTTTTACTCCGGTCAAAAATCCTGAACACTTGCCGCAAGGCCGGTTCTGGAATTAATGCCCATTGAAAAGCATTAATCCGGATCCGGCCTTAAGCTAAATGTCGTTTTGGCGCATAAATGGATCCGATGTTTAGCTTTTTCTGAATGGTTACCATGGCTGCCAGGACACTAAAGTCCTGTTTGCCATAGTAAAGTGTAGTGGGGAGCGGGGGAGCAGTATACTTACCGTCCGTGCGGCTCCCGGGGCGCTTAAGAGTGACGTCAGGGTGCCCCACGCGCATGGATGACGTAATCGCATGGATCATGTCATCCATGCGCATGGGGCGCCCTGACGTCATTCTGGAGCGCCCCGGGAGCCGCACGGACGGTAAGTATACTGCTCCCCACTACTACTATGGCAACCAGGACTTTAATAGCGTCATTGGTGCCATAGTAACACTGAACGCATTTTGAAGACGGATCCGTCTTCAAATGCTTTCAGTTCACTTGCGGTGTTACGGATCCGGCGGGCACTTCCGGCAAATGGAGTACACGACGGATCCGGACAACGCAAGTGTGAAAGAGGCCTAAGACACAAAGGCTGGTCATACAAATTTTAAAAAGGTTTTTAAAAAAATATACTGAAAAAACATGCTAATATGAATACATTCTTAAATACTTTTAATAATTTATAATGGCTTGTTTTGTTTAGAGGGCAATTAGTAGAGAAATTAAAAGGGCTGCTGTCAGATTACTTCAGGTGGAATCTGTCCTAATGACTAGCGATGAGCGAAGTATTGAAAAATGCTATTTGGCTGCTTTTACGAATTTTACAAAAATTTTAGCTTTGTGACAAATTACTTTTTTCACAAAGCACATTTCTTTGTAAGCAGTGGGTGCAATCACGTGCTCCCCATCATTGTACCCCTTAGATGCCACATTCATAGCTGATCGCGTCATCTGACAGCAATAATACAGTGTAAAAAAATAAAAATAAAATTATACTTCCCCTCATCCATTTGATCACTAAGTGCCGGCCGCCGCCATCTAGATTGAAGATCTCGAGCAAAATCTTGTGCGAGATCTTCAATCAAGATGGCAGAGGCCATCTCTTTGAGTTCAAGCCAAAGAGGTAAGTATGATTTTTTTTTTTTTTTTAATGGCCATTCAGTGAAAATCGATTCACTACCACAAAGCACGAGGAAATTCGGCTTTGCGGCGAATCAAATTTTCCTTGAAATTAGGATCAAATTCCACTTAATGGAGATTGATTCGTTCAACCCTACTTATGATAGCAGGGTGGCAGAGTTATTATGCAGAGCAGAATGCAAGGAAGCTCGTTCTCTGCTTTATCATCCCTGTAAAGCACTATATTACAGCTGTCATGTGTGCCTGCCACTCACTGGAATGCACAGCTGTAAAGTGTTTGCCAATGGCACACCTCCCCCACAGCAGTGTGTTCCTGGTCCTTTATTCCAGTGAGTAGGATGTGAGAGGTGAGCCCCAAGGAAGGCAGACATGATAGTTTGGATATGCAAATGATATAGTGTTTTACAGGGCTAATAAAGCAGAGAATAAGCTTCCATACAGCTCCTGCTCTGAATTCTAACTCAGACAATCCTGCTGTGATTAGGATGGATCCCACGTGAAGGAATATGACAGTGGGCATTTTAATTTCTCTACTGATCCCCCTCTAGACAAAATGAGCCATTAGAAATTATTATATGTATTTAAAAAATCATATTAACATGTTTTTCAATATTTTTAGTTTTTTTTTGTTTCCTGAGAATCCCTTTAAACATGTCAGCCAAACGCTTGTTCTGAAGACAACTATTCTTTCTGACTCCCCTCAACACCTACACAAGCAGCCAGGGGTGTATGTGTTCTGAATGGGGAATGGAGAGTAAGGCGCTTCCAGACATCTCCGGTGTCAATATTTTTCCCCTGAGATTATATTTGGAGGTGCATCTAGTATGGTCAAAAAGCAATAAACATATTAAAGTGGTCATTATTAGGGAATATAGAAATATTAGGGCATGTAGACATCATAGAGGGCAGTTTTCAGTGTAGGACACCTTTCTATGAATTAGAGCAGAGAGCCACTACAAACAGCAGATCTTGCACTGGTGTCACGGATGGTGTTGCAGAAAACTGGAAGTTATAAATAAACATCCAACTGACTTGATCCCAAACTAAGGAACATATGGGTGAGCCCTATAAAACCCCTAGAGCTCTCCCTGACTGCTATGCCCATGCAAAGATCTTTATGATAGAGGACTGCATGCCCTCGTACCTAGACTGTGTGACACCTGAAAACCCTATAATAGTGAGGGGACATGACCACCGGCTCCCTGCACTTAATACAGAGGGAGTCAGGGTCACCTAGAATCAAGCCAGCACGGAAACACAAATAAAGGAAAAAGACTTATCTGAGGAACCAGCAGTTGCAGCATCTAGCAGTGAACACAATCCAGGAAGTAGTATAAACCGCAAAGTGAGGCAGTATGGGAGGGAATATAAAGGGAGGATATAAGTGTAAATAGATGACAGCTGGGAGAAGGAAAAGAGATGACAAAGTGAAACCAAAACAAAGAACATCATGCAAGAGGTACAGAAGATGGTCTTCCATAGCTTCTCAGAGAGCTGGCGGTGACAGTACCCCTCCCTCTACGAGTGGACTCCGGACACTCAGAGCCCACCTTCTCAGGATGGGACCTATGGAAATCCCTGATGAGACAAGTGGCCTTAATGTCCGCCACTGGGACCCACATCCTCTCCTCAGGACCATAACCCTCCCAATGAACGAGGTACTGGAGAGAACCACGGATAATGCGAGAATCCACAATCCTAGAGACCTGAAATTCAAGATTACGATCAACAACAATCGGAGGAGGAGGCAAAGAGGAGGGTACAGTGGGTTGGACATACGGTTTTAATAGGGACCTGTGAAAAACATTATGGATCTTCCAAGTCTGAGGAAGATCAAGACGGAAGGCAACGGGATTGATTACGGACAAGATCTTGTAAGGCCCAATAAAGTTAGGACCCAACTTCCAAGAGGGAACCTTCAGTTTTATATTCTTTGCAGACAACCACACCAGATCACCCACATTCAGGTCCAGACCAGGCACACGTCTCTTATCCGCCACACGCTTATATCTCTCACTCATTCTCTTCAGATTACCCTGAATCTTTTGCCAAATAAATGACAAAGACGAGGAAAATCTCTCCTCATCAGGTAAACCAGAAGACCCCTCTCCAGAGAATGTCCCAAAATGCGGATGAAACCCATATGCACCAGAAAATTGTGACTTATCAGAGGACTCCTGGAGACGGTTATTTAAAGCAAACTCAGCAAGGGACAAAAAAAAACACCAATCCTTCTGATTCTCTGCCACAAAACAGCCCAGATTCTGATTGACGCGTTCGGTCTGGCCATTCGACTGCGGGTGAAAAGCAGAAGAGAACGACAACCGAACCCCCAAGCAAGAACAGAAGGCCTTCCAGAATTTGGAAACAAACTGCGTGCCCCTATCAAAAACTATGTCTGAAGGAATGCCATGCAATTTGACAATGTGATCAACAAATGCTTGCGCCAGCGTTTTAGCATTGGGTAACCCAGGAAAGGGAATGAAATGCGGCATTTTGCTAAAACGGTCCACTACTACCAGAATCACAGTCTTCCCCGAGGAACGAGACAGGTCCGTAATGAAGTCCATGGACAGATGCGTCCAAGGACGGGAATGGGTAACGGGAGGAGAGAACCCGATGCTCCTTAAAAACCTTGTGTCGTAAAGCGAGAGGCACAAACAACCTCCCAGGAGGACAAAGATCAGGAGCCTCTGCCTGGGCTGCCTGAACCTCTGCCTCCAAATCAGGATAAAGAGCAGAGACGACCACCCCTTCAGCCAAAATGGGACCCGGGTCTTCAAAGTTCCCCCCTCCCGGAAAACAACGTGACAGGGCATCAGCCTTCACATTTTTAACCCCAGGGCGGAACGTGACAACAAAATTAAACCTAGAAAAGAATAAAGACCATCTGGCCTGTCTCGGGTTCAGACGCTTGGCTGATTCCAAGTAGGCCAGATTCTTATATCAGTAGGCCAGATTCAGAATTCTTCCTCTAGCCAATGGCGCCATTCCTCAAAAGCTAATTTGATGGCCAACAACTTCCTATCTCCCACATCGTAATTTCTCTCTGCGGAGGAGATTTTCCTTGAGAAAAAGGCACACGGTCGCCATTTGGCAGAAGAAAGGGACCCTGAGACAAGACCGCACCCACACCCACCTCAGAAGGCAGAGAGACATCAGGTTGTACCAAGATGGGAGCGGAAGCAAAACTCTCTTTGATACTAGAAAAGGCCTTAAGCGCATCTAACGACCAGGAGGAAAAATCTACCCCCTTTTTAGTCATATCAGTGAGTGGCTTAACAATAGAGGAATAATTCATAATGAACTTCCTGTAATAATTGGCAAAACCCAAAAACTAAATCAGTGCCTTCTGATTCTCAGGAAGCTCCCATTCAAGCAAAGCGCGGACCTTCTCAGGGTCCATGCGAAAACCAGAAGCAGAGAGAAGAAAACCCAGAAATTGAATCTCTGAAACCGCAAGCACACATTTTTCCAGTTTAGCGTACAATTTATTCTCCCGCAGAATGAGCAAGACCTGACGTAGGTGGTCTCTATCAGTTTTGAAATCAGGAGAAAAAATCTAAATGTCATCTAGATACACCAGTACAAATTTCCACTTCAAATGACAAAAAATGCTGTTCACAAAATGCTGGAAGACGGCTGGAGCATTCATCAAATCAAAGGGCATAACCAAATTCTCGAAATGGCCCTCAGGGGTATCGAAGGCCATCTTCCATTGTCCCCTTCCCTGACCCTGACTAGGTTGCATGCCCCTCTTAAATCCAACTTAGACAAAACTTTAGCCCCAACAATCTGGTTAAACAGGTCTGGGATCAGAGGAAGCGGATAAGGGTCACGAATTGTGATACAGTTCAGCTCCCTGAAATCCAGACATGGTCTTAAAGAACCATCTTTTTTCTTAACAAACTAAACCCAGCGGCAACACGTGACTTCGAGGGTCGGATGTGTCCCTTTCTCAGGCTCTCAGAGATATAAGTACGCATAGCGACTCTTTCAGGTTGGGAGAGATTATATAAACGTGATTTTGGCAAATTGGCGCCTGGGATGAGATTAATAGGGCAATCATACTCCCAGTGAGGGGGCAGCTCCTGGACACCACTTTCTGAAAACACATCCGAAAATTAAGAGAGAAAAGATGGTACAGTCTTGGTAGAAACCTCTGAAAGAGACACCGTGAGGCAATTCTCTCTACAAAAGCCACTCCAACCATTTATTTGCCTTGCTTGCCAATCAATGGTGGGGTTATGTTTAGTGAGCCAGGGTAGCCCCAACACTAGAGGAGTAGGTAATCCGCTTAGGACGAAACATGATATATCCTCAACATGAGCATCAGCCACAGTCAAACGGATATTGTGAACTATGCCCTTTAACGATTTTTGAGAAAGTGGAGTCGAATCGATAGCAAAAACAGGTATATCCTTTCCCAAAGTGCATACCTGGAAACCATGTGTTATAGAAAATTGATTATCAATGAGATTGACAGCTGCTCCACTATCTACAAAAATCTCACAAACAATGTTCTTGCTATCTAGCGCCACCCTGGCAGGTAGGACAAAACGGGAACTACAAGCAAATGGCAAACCTTCAATTTCCGCATCAACCTTGCCAATAGTAACAGATGAAAAGTTTTTAGAGGGTTTTTTTCTTTTTGTTTCTTTATTACCCTCAAAAAACTCCCTGAATCTCCTAGAGGGGCAAACATTTGCCAAATGATTTATACCCCCACAACAGAAACAAACCCTCCTCTGAGAGCTGAATCCTCTACTATCAGAGGCAAGCAAACCCAGCTGCATGGCCTCCTCCTTAGAGGGGATTGAGAGAGACTGAGGCCCCTGCGCACTGAATGAGACTGCCCCACTGTCCTTGGACTGAATATGACAGGAAGGAGTGGTCTCTCCTCTCTAAGATGCCTGTCAATACGAACAGCTAGAGACTTGGCAGACTCCAATGAGGCAGGTTTCTCATGAAAGGCAAATGCATCTTTCAATCCCTCCGAAAGACCATGGCAAAATTGACTTCGGAGTGCAGCATCATTCCAACGAGTATCAGCTGCCCATCTCCGAAATTCTGAACAATATATCTCTGCGGACTGTTTACCCTGGCATAAAAGACGCAGTTTAGATTCAGCCAGAGCAATACGATCCGGGTCATCATATATCTGCCCCAGGGCTGCAAAAAATTTATCCACCGATCGGAGGGACCATGCCCCCACCGGCAGCGAAAAGGCCCAAGACTGAGCGTTATCCCTGAGCAGCGATGATGATCCCCACCCTCTGCTCCTCATCACCAGAGGAATGGGGAAGTAGGCGAAAATGAAGTTTACAAGCCTCTCTAAAACAAACAAAATTCTCACTATCTCCGGAGAACGTATCCGGAAGCAAGATCTTAGGCTCGGAACAAACTCCATGAACGCAAGCAGAACCGGTCACCTGAAACTGCGACACAGTTTTACGGAGATCTGCTACCCCCAGTGAAAGACCCTGCATGCGGTCAATCAAGGCTGAAACCGGATCCATGCTTAAGACGGTATTGGCGGTTTATAATGTCACGGATGGTGTTGCAGAAAACTGGAAGTTATAAATAAACATCCAACTGACTTGATCCCAAACTAAGGAACATATGGGTGAGCCCTATAAAACCCCTAGAGCTCTCCCTGACTGCTATGCCCATGCAAAGATCTTTATGATAGAGGATTGCATGCCCTCATACCTAGACTGTGTGACACCTGAAAACCCTATAATAGTGAGGGGACACGACCACCGGCTCCCTGCACTTAATACAGAGGGAGTCAGGGTCACCTAGAATCAAGCCAGCACGAAAACACAAATAAAGGAAAAATACTTATCTGAGGAACCAGCAGTTGCAGCATCTAGCAGTGAACACAATCCAGGAAGTAGTATAAACCGCAAAGTGAGGCAGTATGGGAGGGAATATAAAGGGAGGCAATCAGTGTAAATAGATGACAGCTGGGAGAAGG
This sequence comes from Bufo bufo, assembly GCF_905171765.1. Taxonomy (NCBI): domain Eukaryota; kingdom Metazoa; phylum Chordata; class Amphibia; order Anura; family Bufonidae; genus Bufo; species Bufo bufo. Next base: position 212,268,080 of record NC_053395.1, on the reverse strand, counting down.
AAAAGAGATGACAAATTGAAACCAAAACAAAGAACATCATGCAAGAGGTACAGAAGAACGTCTGCCAGAGCTTCTCAGAGAGCTGGCGGTGACAACTGGTGGACTCAACCAATTCCATTATTATGTATCGATTTCAATGTTCGCCATGTAATTAATGTATTTCCCTGTGGCTGATGTGGAGGAAATGAGTGGCTGCTTACAGCTACCCTAGTAGCAATAATTTATTGATGAGGGTTATGGAAGCCGGGACAGTGGGAATCAGTTACTAACTTTGACGGCTATATTTAAGAAGGGACTGTCCTTTAAAACATTTCATCATTTAATGCTTTCTAGAACATTAAATGGGTTGGCTAGAATTTAGATTCTTATGGCCAATTCTCAGGTGTGCTATCAATGTCAAATTGGTGGGCTACAGACACCCCACAGCCCTGCCCTGCCAAGAAGCTGTTACCTTGTATCTCCTGCTCCAGAAGTTGGTGCTAGAACTATGTAGCTCCTGCCATTATTTTGTGGATGTAGCTGGTAACCGCAGTGCTGCTCCCATTCACTTTAACGGGAAAGGCATTGTAGCTATCAGCTTCATCCACTACAGAATGGACAGAGATATGTCATTCAGGTGCCAATTCCAATGCCAGGGATACATGGTAACAGCTGAACTGTGAGGCTGTGGACTGTTGGATCCACACTGATCTGGTATTTATGGCCCACCCTAAAGATAGAACAAAGGAAGAATGGACCGGAACTTGCTGTTAGTATATAATCTTATGATTATTTGTCACATTCCAGTGATTTTTAAACCTGTCTTCTAAGATCTTGAACTCGGCACAAATGAGCATATTATATAAAAGTTTTATCCTTCGGCCCCACTGAGAGTCTGGACACCTTTGATATGGACATGGACTTACAAAGGTTATTTCGTAATATACGCCTAAAAGCCCACTTTTCTGTAGATCATGACACCTCTCCACCGTGTGATAGGACTGATATGGGTGGATTAACTCTCAAACTGTTTGATCTGAAAACTAAAAGTACATATTCACCACCCAGATCCTATCACCCTGTAGAGACTTTCATAAATCTAGTCCAGCGTGACATTAATGGATTACTACAGCCGTTTAAACAAGGTACCTTTCACAATCATAATAATCTTACTACAGAAGAGAGATTTGCCTTAGATCACCTACTTGATGACCCATCTCTCATCTTTAAACCAGCAAACCAGGGGGGAGCCCTTGTAGTACTGGATAAGGACTACTATGTATCTGAGATTCTTGGACAATTGGGAGACACGGAGACATATTTAGCCACTCCACACTGATAATGTTTGGAAGATCAAGAATACATTACAGACTATTGTGAATGGTGGCAGGGAGGATGGAACAGTCGATGCCAGGCTGAGTGACTTTTTTATTAACCAGCACCCGATTACCCCTGTGTTTTATACACTACCTAAAGTACACAAATCCATGACCCATCCCCCTGGGAGACCTATTGTGGCCTCGACTGACTCCATTCTCTCTTCATCAGCCATTTTTCTAGAGAAGGTCTTGACACCATTTACCAAATCGCACCTTCATACTTGAGGGATACCTCCCATTTTCTTGCTGAGGTCAAATCACTACACATTGATTCAGAGTGCATCTTTGTTACTTTTGACGTATGTAGCCTGTACACGTCTATTACTTATGATAAAGGGATCCACGTGGTCGAACAACTGCTAACACAGAGAGCATACAATAATACTGAGAAGGACTTCTTCCTTTCACTCCTTAGGGTGGTTTAGAAGCAAAATTACTTTTTGTTCCAGGATACATTCTACCAGCAGCAACAGGGGACCGCGATGGGTTCGCACATGGCACCTCCTTACGCAAATTTATACATGGCCCATTTTGAAAGCACATTCATATATTATCATGAATTATATCAACGATATTGCATTTTTTGGCGATGCTTTATAGATGATATCTTCAGCGTGTGGTGGTGCGACGTGCAAAACCTTCTAGAATTCATCACTTACATCAACTAAATCTGGCCAGAACTCCAATTTACAGTAAACCATGACCCACAGAAAATCTCCTTTTTAGATACATGGGTAATAAAGGGGGTAGACAGACTGGTTCACACTGATCAGTATGTCAAAGAAACAGACAGAAACAGTCTACTCACATTCCAAAGTAACCACCCTAATTCCACAAAAAAGTCCCTCCCTTATTCTCAATCTCAGAGGGTGAAGCGGATAGTTAGTGACAGAGAAAACTGCGAGGTCAGATTAAAGGAAACGACTAATACATTCTTGGCCAGAGGTTATCCCAAACCTTTACTGGTAAAACAACGGGAGAAGGTAGATATGATACAAACAGAAAAAAATCCCCAGGAAACCGTGCATTCTCCTTATTGTGAAATACCACCCTTAAATCTATATACACTGGAATGTGATAGCCCAGTCCTATCTACAGGTAGAAGAGTTCCAGAGACCACCGATGGTCTGTTACAAAAGAGCAAACAACATCAGGGAAAAAATAATCAGAGCTGACTTTGGGAGTAATAGAGGGTTCTCCAGACAAAGCACGCTCTCCACTCCAAGACTTGGAACTTTTCCTTGCCTGTGTTGTATACATTGCTCCAGCATTACAAGAGGCACACGCATCGCTCACCCACACACAGGAGAGAGAATACCTATACGAGGGACATTTACGTGCAACAGTCAGTTCATTGTATACATCCTGAAGTGCCCTTGCGTCTTGGTATATGTAGGGGAGACATCCATGAGAATGAAGGACAGATTTTCAAAACACAAATCCACCATACGAAAAGGAAACCTGATGTCACCCGTTCCACATCACTTTCACTCGCATAGACATACAATTGCACAATTACACTTTCAGATTATTGATGGTGTCTCCCAACCACGGGGTGGTGGCGACAGGCACAAACTCCTGCTCAAAAGAGAGGCTTACTGGATTCATCGTCTCCAGACACTGGAACCCAGAGGATTGAATCGGGACTATGCATTAAATAGCTTTTTATGACTTTCTTTGATTATGATAATAATCAGGTATATATCATTTTTTAAAGTGGACATGAAATGAATTTATGATTACACATTGACAAGATGGATTATCTCTATGGATTACAATGACTTCTAATGACCACATCTTCCATTTTGTTATGGACTCTTGGTGTTCAGTGATTTCCCCTCCCCCTCTTGTTTTTTTCTGTTTGTTTATTTTGTTGCCATGACTACCTCACACAGTGTCTGAGGCTTGGCAGGTTATTTAAACAGGTGCTGGTTCATTGTTTGTTCACAGTTTGATAAAGGCAGATTGTATGCCGAAACGCTGCACTGGAATGTGACAGTAAATCACAAGATTATATACTAACAGCGATTGCCGGTCCACTCTTCCTTTGATCTACATGGGATGCCTGTCCTGGGACACGCGCACCGCCACTCTATCTCCCGCAGTGCCGATCGATATATTGTACCCATCCTAAAGATAGGTCATCAATATCAAATTTCTGACCAATATCTTTAAGCTGGCCATAGATATGAGAGAATTCGAACAACATAACTTCTGCGGGTTGTTGTCCATTTACTGGTCCTGTTTAGTGCTGAGCGCAAATATTCGAAAAGCAAATTTTTATCGCGAATATCGACACTTCGAGAATTCTCAAATATTTAGAATATAATGCTATATATTCGTAATGACGAATATTCATGTTTTTTTTTCTTTTTTTAACACAGTACACATCAGGTGATCATCCCTCCCTTCTTCTAGCTTGAGGGCCAATGAGAAGGCTTTGTCACAGCTTAGCAACATCCCTAGCAACCAACAGAATTGTTGCCTACCCCACGCCGGTATTTTGTGCGCATTACACAAATAATACATTGCCGATTTTCGCAATCAAGAATATAATCTCGAACCGCGAATTCACGAATATATAACAAATATTCTACAAAATATTCGCAAAATATCGCAAATTCGAATATTGCCCCTGCCGCTCATCACTAGTCCTGTTCTTTTGTTCAACTGTCAAGAATCAACATGGTTTGAAAATCAATAAAAAGGGGTTAGGGTCTGCACTGCAATAAAGGAAAGCTTAGGGGTAACACAAAAATCACTGGTTCTTTTTATGCTGCTTCCTCCAATCTCCTCCTTATCCTTCCTCCTTAGCAGCTTCTTCGTCTCTGAACCAACGAGCGGTAGTGGGTATGCTTCTCATGCCTTCAAAGAGAGTATCAGCATACTGTAGCACAGACCAGCATTTAAAATAGTTCACGCTTCTTTATTATACTTGCAAAATCGTAATCTTGAACATCACATGGAACATATTATAAAGCACGATCCGAGTTTTGGCTCCTGCTTCGTCTGGGGTGTTTCAGTTTCACTTTCGGGTATGGGCAGTAATTATCACCACGTCACATCCTCTCACTTTTTATCCCATTGATAAAAATGCCCTTAAAACATTTCCTCATTATTATGGGCCTGTTTTCAGTATTGCTTAATCATTTAAATACTCATGTGGATATATGTAAAACACTCATAAAAAAAAAAAATAGAACAACATTTAAAAATGTCTCTTCATTTACATGTTCACCTCACTATGTTCACAAATAGCAGTTCTGTGCGAAGTTATTCTCCTTCTTTCTCCTTTTGGTCTGTTTTTACATCCAACGCAGAAGCCGCACCATGTGAACATGCCACTTATGGGTTGCGGTTCTCCTTTCTGCAAGCAGCTATGTATGATCTTGTCTTTAATTGTTGGGGCTCATTTAAATATAAACAGAGGTCTCCCTGGAATAGAATTGCCTAAAACCGGGTCATTTATCAAGATTCCACAGTTTTTCTTAATTACTAGTGTTGGGCGAGCATGCTCGGCCGAACACCATTTTGACTCGAGCATCGCAATGCTCGCCAAATCGCGGTGTTCGGTGTGCTCGAGTGCGATGATCGAGTCTTCTTCCCGCATGTTTGTTGGCTGCTATGCAGCCAATAAACATGCGGGGAGATACTGGCACTCACTGTAATGCTGTAGCCATGTTGGTTACAGGCATTACAGTGATTGGCTGACCGGAACGCTTCATTAGGTGCTGTATAGCACCCGATGATACGTGTTTCGGCTCAGTCTTAGTCAGGGCGAGCTGTAGCAGAAGGGACAGATAGTGTAGGGACAGGAATTATTATATATTTTTTTTTTAGGCAGGGTTTAGTGTTGAAAGGTGTTAGAGACCCAAAAGTACTTTTAAGGACTATTGTTTTATCTGGCTGCAATACATATTATTAGCGCAACCAGCGCTAAATTGCATGCAATTGTTTGGCCGCTGCTGACAGTGACACAACCTCTGCTACATCTGTTGTGTTAGATATTTGCACATCCTAAATATCTGTGACAAACAGCGCAATTGTTTGGCCGCTGCTGACAGCGACATTACATGCGCTACATCTCCTGTATAACTTTTTCGCATCCTAAATATCTGTGACATTCAGTGTAATTTATTTGGGCATTTACTCAAGGCGAGCAGTAAAAAACAGGGGAAGTGGCGGTGCTGCTGTGAAACTGTGCCTGCTGCCGAAGTCCAAGAAACACACTAATCCATGATACCTAGCTTCATGTCCCAGTTTGCGGGGCGGTGCTGGACACCACTCTCGAAGTCACACCAGTGCGACCAGGTGGTCAGTTGGATTGCAGCAGATAATGCTTCCAGTCGGTTAAGCACCACCCTGTCTTCCACAAAGTCTAGTCTCAGTAGCCAAGAGTCTGGTCAACAAAAATCCTCACCCTGTTCCTCCTTCCTCCCACCATGGAGAGTCTTGGCAAACAAGTGATCCCACACTCGGACATTCCGAGGAGCTCTTTTTATCGCCATTCCTTGATTTGGCCCTCTTGCCAAGCCCGATGAAGAGGGTCATGAGATCTTGTGTACTGATTCCAAAACTCTTGGGCATCCACAGTCACAAGAACATGACGGTGGGAAATGGCAATTAGTGTTTCACGAAGTGGATGATGATGATAAGACACAGTTGCCAATAAGTCATCCGCAATTAGTGTCTCAAGAGGTTCATGATGAGGATGAGACACAGTTGTCAATAAGTGAGGTTCTTGTTAGGTCAACAAGTCAGGAGGATGACCAGAGTGAGTAAGGAGAAGAGGAGGTGGTGGACGATGAAATCAATGACCCAACCTGGGAAGGTGGCAAGCCGAGTGAGGACAGCAGTACAGAGGGGGAGGGATCCGCAGCACGGCAACAGGCTGGAAGATGCAGTTGGGTGGCAAAAGGGAGAAGGCAGGCCACGTCAAACAGGCCCGAAACTGTTCCCTGGAGCACCCCCTTGCAGCAATCTCCCTTGCCAAGGGGTAGGTGTTCCGCAGTCTGGCGCTTTTTTGAGGAAAGTGCGGGCGATAAAAGAATTGTCATTTGCAACCTGTACCGTACCAAAATGAGCAGGGGCGTAAACACTAGCAACCTCACCACAACCAGCATGATCCTCCACATGGCATCAAAGCACCCTAATAGGTAGATCGAACGCCTGGGTCCACAATCAGTGTCTGCCTCCTCTTCCCCTGTGTTATGAGCTGGCCAATCCCCTGTCCAAGAAGCAGGCTCCTCCTGCCCTGCACCTGGACCTTCGCAAGCACCATCATCTAGCACATCCACTTCTGTGTCCTAGCGCAGCAGTTATTGGCAAGGTCCACTTAAGGACTGACACATGTACAAGTGCTTTTGGCTAGGGATGCTACATTTCCCTGACAGCACACTGGCTGAACATTGTGGAGGCCGGGAGCGAGTCGTACCCTGGGATGGCACAGGTGCTACTGACGCCAAGGATTGCGGGCCCTACTTCTTTCAGGATTTCCGCCACCACCTACATTAGTGGCTGCAACCCCCCTTCTCCTCCTCCACCTCCTTCTCCACTTCTGAATTCTCATCTTGCAGCACTAGTCAGCCATCAGTCAGTAGCTGGAAGCAGTGTAGCACTGCAGTGGGGAAGCTGCAACAGGCCGTGCTGAAACTAATTTGATTAGGTGACAAATAGCACACCATCGCAGAGCTGTGGCAGGGTATAAGGGACCAGACTTAGCATGGTTGTGTCTGATAATGGCTGTAACTTGGTGGCAGCTTTGGAGCTCGGCAATCTTACACACATACCATGCCTAGCCCATGTGTTCAAATTAGTGGTTCAGCGGTTTCTCAAAACCTAACTCAATTTGCCTGAGCTACTGGTAAAGGTACGCTGCGTGTGTGCCCATTTCTGAAAGTCATCTACAGCTGCCGCTGGTCTGGCAATGCTGCAGCAGTGCTTGCAATTGCCAGCTCACCGACTGTTGTACGATGTGAGCACACGCTGGATCTCCACGTTCCACATGTAGGCCAGGCTTTGTGAGCAGCAGAGGGCAGTCATGGAATACCAGTTGCAACATGGTCGTCGCCTTTCCAGTCAGCTTCCGCTTTTCACAAAAGACGAATGGGCATTGATTTCTGACCTCTGTGAGGTTTTACGCAAGTTTGAGGAATCAAAACAGATGGTGAGCGGCGATGCCGCTATTATCAGCATAACCATCCCACTTCTGTGTCTACTTAAACGCTCGCTACTCACAATGAAGTCGGACGCTTTGCATGTGGAAGAGGTGGAAATGGGGGAAGACAGTACACAGGGTGATAGCCAGACCACCCCCCGTTCGTCTTCTCAGCAAAAATTGGATGATGATGAGGAGAAGGAGGAGAAGGAGCAGCAGGAGACGGTTGCCTCCGCTACAGTGGGTAGTACCCATAGCAGTTTTATTCCATCTGTTTAGCGTGGATGGGCCGAAGAGGAGGAAGATGATGAGGAGATTGAGAGTCATCCTCCTGATGAGGACTGCAAAGTTTTGTCTGTTGGGACACTGGCACATATGGTTGTCTTTATGTTATGCTGCCTTTCCCGTGACCCTCGCGTTATATGCATTTTGGCCAACACCAATTACTGGTTGTTCACCCTTCTCGACCCCCGCTACAAAGAGAGCTTCTCATGTCTCATTCCTGTGGTGGAGAGGACTATGAAAATGGTGCAATACCATAAGGTCCTTGTGGAAAAATTGCTCCAAAAATTTCCAGCTGACAAAGCTGGTGGCGGAGTACGTAGTACGTATGGTGTGTTGAATACACTGTATTCACATGCACCCCTTCCACCACTAAAAAAGGTTATATGGTTCAATCTTCCTTTTCTCGTCGTTGTCCTCCTCCTCCATCATATCAACATGCTTATTAGGATGCCCTCTCTCCTAATGTTTTAGAGAGTCAGCTCAGCAGCAGACCCTCACCCCTAATGTTTTAGAGGGTCACCAGCAGGCCCTCGCCCATAATGTTTTAGATGGTAAAATCAGCAGCAGGCCCTCACCACTAATGTTTTAGATAATCAGATCAGCAGCAAGCCCTTGCCCCTAATGTTTTAGACTGTCAGATCAGCAGCAGACCCTCACCCCTAATGTTTTAGATGGTCAGATCAGCAGCATGCCCTCGCCCCTAATGTTTTAGAGGGTCAGCTCAGCAGCAGACCCTCACCTTTAATGTTTTAGATTGTCAGATCAGCAGAAGGCCCTTGCTCCTAATGTTTTTGAGGGTCACCAGCAGGCCATCACTCATAATTTTTCAAGGGTGTGTATGATGCCCTCCTTTATGTGTAATAAAGGGTGTATTGGAGTGCTGCTTCCTTGTAATTTTTGGCAGCCCTTTCACTTAGTGCATAGTCTTTATGAGTGTAGGAGTACCACTCCCTGAACAATTGTACCACAATGTGAATGAGGCCCTCCTTTATGTGATATACAGTTTTTATCGGAATGCCTCTTCCTTGTAATTTTTGGCAGCACTTGCACTTTATATACAAGTAAATATACAGGAAAGAATGTTTCCTAACAATTTTTCCTCTAAAATCGATTTTATCTTCGGTTTTGTGCACATTATTGTCATTCTGTAAAACTGGCGTACTATTCGGACAACATCACTCCCAGCAGCGACCTGGGAGTCCAAGATGCATCCAGACATCCTCCCCATGCTGTTCCCGAACCATTTCAGTGGTGTTTCCATCAATTTCGGACCTTTTAATGTGAACCAGACACCCTCTCCTCTTTAGAGTAGGGAGTGCCTGGTTTAATGCTCAGGTTCTCCCATTGACTTCCATTATACTCAAGTGCTATGTAGAGCACCCGACAATCCCGAGGTGTTCTACTCGAGCACCAGAGAACCCGAGCACTTTGGTGCTCGAGCAACATTATTAATTACCTTTTTGATCCGAGGACACATTGTGGAGTATTGCGTAGAGAAGGCAAACCTATATTTACCATTTTCGGTTTTTATTTTTTCTTCTCTTCGTTTACTTGTCTTACTTTTTCTTTGCCACTGATTAGTTTCTCCTCTTTATTACCCTTTTCTTTAAACCTTCTGTTCATCATAATCTCTTATTTTGGATTAAAAGAAGTGGGGACCTACTTCTACAAAGGGACTGCAGCTAATATCAGCATGCAATCTAATACACAAAACTATTGTATGCTTGGAAAATCTATCTCTATCTACCTAAGGTCAGCTTAACAAACAGATATAAAAATCCTAAATATTATTTATAGTAAATATAATCTTTGTCATACAACCACATAATACCAAGCATAGATTGGCTTATTTTTTTCCCCTTCAGAGACCTTTTTTTGTGAAAAAATTACAAATGGTCCAAACACCATTGTATACGTAGATCGATTTACAAAGCGATCTTATTACATGTAAACTGAAGAGGAAAATAACGCTGATGGGAGTTGAAGTTGTGTTTATTTTAAACATCTCTAAAATACCAGGCGGCACAAGTGTAATTATGAGCGGTGGCTCGGAGGCTCAATATACAGCCATGCATATATAATAGGAAGGATACGACTAAGCACTGACTGGATCAGAGATGCTTTCACAATGTGCTGAAAGCTCTCAGCTCTTGTTGCATTATGGGATGAATCTCAAATCTCATTGAGATCAGTAGCAATAACCGGCTTAAAAAAAAAGGCTTGGATCTAGAATAAATACAGAATCTAGTCAAATAAATTGGCTGGAGGAAAGTAAATGCCTTATGCTGTGAAATTAACAAAAGATTTGCCAATTACAATATTTTGTTCTACTCAGTGGGTATTTTTTCTTCGAATACAGTCTCAGTCTTTGATTATCATCCACGTCATCAATATACAGCAGGGAAGAAAAAACAAAAAGATTGGACAAAAATAGCCGTCATGTGAACTTATATACTTTATGATATGCACTAACTGTTTAAGGCTACATCCACATCTTCGGCAGGCATTCCGGCATTCTGTTCCGTCAGGGGAACAGAGTACTTGAATGACTGTACTCGGCATAGCCAGACCCTGCAGGGGCCTAAAAGATCCCATTATCTATAATGGGGCCCAGGAATAAATGCCAGCTTTCTGCCAGACAGAAAAAAAAAGGCTGTGTGGTATGACTGCTCCTCTTGTGACTGAGTTTGCCAGCACATATTGTCAGATACCCCACTGGTAAAACCCAGCTGGCAATTTGTTTTTAAACTTCTAATAGGAATAACTAAGTCTACTATCACATTTGCGGAACAGCTCCCTGGCAATGCCAATAATTGGCCAGACAAAAATCGTTGCATGCAGTTTTTTGTCCCGCCGAATCCTGGCATATTGGACAGGTAGCGGCCTTATCTCTGCTGTACCCCATTATAGTCAATAGGGTGGATGGGCATTCCAGAAACATTCAACTATGTCGGAGCCTGCTGCCAGAAGCCTGCCAGATTTGAAATTAGCCCAAGGAATGGTACAACATAGAATCATGAAATAAGTGTTCCAGGATTGTCATTCGGAACACAATTATTTACTAAACAGACATGTCAGGAGCGTTGACCGGTTCTCTTTAAACTGCTAAAAATGGTTATTACTTTATTTATTATATATTTTTGCAAAAAACGAATAAATTAGCAATGAACATTAAGGTGAACTAATGGGTTTATATGAGATTAGGACAACATGGCTGCTTTCTTTCAGAAACAACACCACTCTGGTATTGCACATCAGCTCCATTCAGATGAAAGATGCTCAAGTTACAATACCAGACACAGACTACGGACAAGAGTAGTTCTGTTCCAAGCAGCCATGTTTTTCTAATTTCATTTAACCCCGTTCAATTTATCATTTGTTGCATATATAAGTGCTATTAACATTTATAGTCAGGGTTTAATTATTGTCTTTGTGGATTTAATGATACTATATTTAAATATAAGATTATATTAAAATAGAGAGTTTGAATATATTTACCAACAGGTTCTCTTTGATTCTGAAAGAGGATCTTACTGTTACTTCCATCCATGTTCGCCATATTTATGCTGTTTCCATCCATCCAGAAAATCTTCCTTTACAAGAAAAAAAAAAAAGAATGAAATATATTACATGACAAAAATAAACACTGAACATTTCCAAAATGTCATAGGGTCTGCGTAGCAAAAAGTCTGCTCGTCAACATGAAATTTTGAAAATAAATTTCCAGTATTCACTCAGTGTTAGGGCTCATGCACACGACCGTTGGATGTTTTGCAGTCTGCAAATTGTGGATTTTTGCTCCAGAATGAAGCAACTTTTTTTTCCATAGCTAAAAATGTCATCAATACAGTAGAAAAAAGTATGCATACCAGCTGAACCTACAGTATGCCAAATAGAAATTCAACAATCTTTCTGCCCAGATCTGCCCAAAACACTATACTGTAGGTATGTTTGAATTTCTTGTGACTAAAGTCTTACTTTAGCCTTTTTCCCTCCACCTATAATTTTCCTTAAAACTAATAAAAAAAAGACTTTTCCTACCCTTCTATTAAATAAAATACTTGTTGCATTAAACCTACTGTAGTTAATTTAGGAGCAGAACCTCAGTCATCGTATTAAGTCTTTTTTATTTAGTTGAGTCATGGGAAGAATCTGTGATACCTTCTGGTACAATTCCACGTTCTTTGGAACATTTATTAAATCTCAGTTACGCAACTAAAATATTACCATTTTGACAAGTGTCAAACAATCACAGCAGGATTTTTTAAGAACTGAAAAGAAAAATGTGCATTTTGGTTGAGTACAATGTATGGGGAGAAAACTAGTAGTGGTATTGCAAAAGTCTTTATTAGAATTCATAATAGTTCAAAATTAGGACTTACAATGAAAATTGTAAGGTTGTGATAACATGAATTCATTTGGATTCTTTGGTAAAACAATGGAAAAATGTCAAGGTGACATAATATTTTCCTATTTGGCCAAGACATAAAAAGGAACACTGCTATTATTCGGTGGTTTTGTACGTAGTTACGAGAGACCGGGTCAAAGCAAAAAGAAAAGGCAATGTATAAAAGTGAAGAATTATGAAATGTAATTCAACATTCCAAAAATAAAAATAAAAGTGTTTCAATAAAATCCTACAAAACATCAGAATCTTAGCATGAGAGAACCATCACAAATAATGATCTATTCAGAAAACTGACACAAGGAGGATAGAGATGGAGAAAAAAAAACATCAAACAAGCCATCGTTAATTATATAATGTGCCAGATTCCTCATTCGGAACCAGGATATAGCTCATTAATTGGTGACTTAATGACAAATCATCAAATATGCTGAAATGCTCAAAAAATTGTCTTGAAATAAATGTTGGTAATCTACCTCTTCTTTGAAGTCAATTTTTTTTTTCTAATAATTAAATTTTGCACCTTAGTCCTGCTGTCTGGGCAGAAAACTTCAATCAATAAGTTTTTTTTTGATAAGTATAGGAAATATCTTAGCTCTGTAGGAAGTTGGAAATGTTCTGTGTCAATTGGCATATGAATTGAAATTGGAATCGATACAGCTGCCATTGAGATTGCTGGAATTGTAGGCATTTGCTATCAATTTGCATCTCTAGAGGTAGTTACAATTTTTATATTTAGGCCATTGGAAGAATAAAATAACCCCACGCTCCAAAAATGTTTTGTGCATTCCAAAACGTACAGCGCCACCTGCTTGTTTTTCTTTTTTCTAATTTCTTTGTTTGGCTCACTGAAATGGTCGCACATGCTCATCCTCCAACTGCCTCTTGAGCTTTGATAGGGAGTGAGCTACAGCAGAATGGACACACCCCCTTGGATGTCAGTTTGATATAAATCTAGCAGAGCAATAAATAAGATCTCTAGATCCATGTGAGGTACAGGGCTGGTTCTAGCTTTGTTAGAAAGAGATTGCCATGTAATATATGATGTCTGATTTTCATTTTTTGCATTAATCATGGGATAAACCCTTTAAAGGATAACCCTTTTAATGTTATTTAGACATGTGTGTGGCATAACTGTATTTTCTGCAACAAATCTTAATAGAAAAGCGAAGATAATACTTTACCCTCTGATTGGGTGGACTGCTAGGCTCTGAGCTTTATCAATCCCATGTATGACTGATGTTTTCAATGAACCGTCCAACTTGGCCACGTTAATTTGAGTCTCATCAAACTCTGAACTAATCCAGTACAAGTTACGAGACACCCAGTCCACTGCCAGTCCTCTGATACTGTGGAGATCTGTAACAGAGAAATGCCATAAAGAGGAAATTATAACCTTGGCTAAGTGAAGATGTTCCCGCACAGCTTACATAAAATTCAATTATCACTTTATTGTAACCAAAAGAATCTACACGACTGCAATCTTATCCCCTATTGGCTCTTTGAAAGGACATCAATAATCATTAATGTCTTAGCGTCGAGGAATTTGAAATCCTCTAGCAATAATTATCATTAACTTACACTTACGGTCAATAATAATTCACTGGAATACATGTAGGGAAAAATAAAGCTTTGTCCTATAGACTCCGGCCATGCAAATTAAGACAGCCAATTTGAGCACTCTGGGTATTGCTTAGAAATTGTTCTGTCAAAATTTCATGTTCGCACAGTGAAAGTCTAACGATCGCATTGGGATGGGAACGCGTCTACTCTTTAATAGCCAAGTTTGGAATAATCATTTTAAAGACACAAGAAACATTACTAGAGGCCATTTCTGCATGATATATTTTATAACTATGCATATTGTTATACAATGTAATATAATGCAACTAGAATGATGTATCCCCTATTGGACAATATAAGGGATTTGCATTAAGATTATTTTACAATGTGCTTTTTGAAGTAAAATCGATAAGTCAGTGTTTGACCTTTTAAACAGACCTTGAGACATAACTTAGGATGATAGGCAAGCCAGTACCTTATCTGCTGACAAATGTTTTGGGCGATTGCCCCTCATCATTGCAAAGCAGAGACAACTGGTCTAACTGCTCTCTGCACCCCAAAAGAGCTGTCTGCAGATGAGGTACTGACTTGACTATAATCATATACTATAAGTTATGTCTCAAGGCCTGATTAAAAAGTTGAACATTGACTACCTTCCAACTAATGGCACCAGAGGCACAGATTTCCTTTCATTTTGGAAGGAGAGTTAATTTGTATACCCTTTTCCCAACAGATTATTGCAGGGCTTTTAAAAGTTATTATGCTTACTAAAAGTTCTCCATAAATAGTAATAGTACCGCTCAGATCCCTTGAAATAAAACTCATAATAAGCGACATGGTGACCTTTTTTGCTATACTTGAAAAACTTTTAAACCCCCCCCCCAGAAAAACAATTTATCAGTTTATTTTCTAAATGTAACTAATGTAACTACTATATACTTAGTAAGAGATGGTTAAGTGCTAGACATGCTTTTAGTACACACACAAAGACATTTTGCCCAGCTGACAGAATTTGAGAGGAGGTCCATCATTGGACTGGATTTTTAGCCTAGCTATTAGGATGTGTTACGAGCAGTGATTATGTGAGGTCACATCAATAGCAAACAGGCTGCAGACGGCCCAGACAGACAACCAGTAGAGGATTATTCCGTCGACAAGCAATAGCAGCTCCCACAATTTTGTTGCCCACCATCCAGAAGGTGGCACCTTCACTGCACACCCCAGTCTCTGTCCTGACCTTTTCCAGGCAATTAGCAGAAGGACATTTGCTGTTAAGGTGCCAATTACAGCACCTGACTTTGCCTGCCAGCCACCAACACCTTCAATTGCAGTGGTGTAGTATATGAGAAAACTGGACTGCTAAGTAATGGAACTGTATTGTCTTTAGCGACAAATGCAGGTTCTGTTTGGGATCTCATGAGAGCCAATCAGTGGCCGCAGCTGTGTCACGTGTCAGGGCAGTGATTTCCCGCTGAGCCAATCACTGGTCTGACACATGACACAGCTGCAGCCACTGATTGGCTGAGTGGGAAAGGTCCTCAAAGTCTTGTCGGGAGCACAGAGAGAAGATACCAGGACCACACAGAGGAGAAGGGGAGCTGCTGCAGACGGGAACAGGCCCAGGTGAGGAGCATAATGTTTATTTTTACACAACATTAATAGAGGGGGGAAATGTGCCATGGAGGGGGGGTGATGTGACATGGGGGGGGGGAGAAATGTGACATGGGGGGAGAAATGTGACACAAAGGGGGTGATGTAAAAAGCAGGGGGTGATGTGACATGGAGGGGGAGAAATGTGACCTTTCTCCCCCTCCATGTCACATCACCCCCCTATGTCACATTTCTCCCCCTACATGTCACATCACCCCCTATGTCACATTTCTCCCCATGTCACATTTCTCTCCCCTCCATGTCACATTTCTCATCACCCTCCATGTCACATTTCTCCCCCCTCCATGTCACATTTCTCCCCCCTGCATGTCACATTTCAACCCCCTCCATGTCACATTTCAACCTTCTCCATGTCACATTTCTCATCCCCCTCCATGTCACATTTCTCATCCCCCTCCATGTCACATTTCAACCCCCTCCATGTCACATTTCAACCCCCTCCATGTCACATTTCAACCTTCACCATGTCACATTTCTCATCCCCCTCCATGTCACATTTGTCATCCCCCTCCATGTCACATTTCAACCCCCTCCATGTCACATTTTAACCCCCTCCATGTCACATTTCTCCCCCCTCCATGTCACATTTTAACCCCCATCCATGTCACATTTCTCCCCCTCCATGTCACATTTCTCCCCCTCCATGTCACATTTCTCCCCTATCCATATCACATTTCTCATCCCCCTCCATGTCACAGTTCTCATCCCCCTCCATGTCACATTTCTCATCCCCCTCCAGGTCACATTTCTCATCCCCCTCCATATCACATTTCAACCCCCTCCATGTCACATTTCTCCCCCCTCCATGTCACATTTCTCCCCCGTCGATGTCACATTTCTCCCCCCTCCATGTCACATTTCAACCCCTTCCATGTCACATTTCTCATCCCCCTCCATGTCACATTTTAACCCCCTCTATGTCACATTTCTCCCCTTCCGTGTCACATTTCTTATCCCCCTCCATATGACATCACGCCCTCCTTTTTACATCAACCCCACCAAGTTGTGTGGGGGGGGCGCCAAAATGTAGCTTCGCTTGTGTGTGCAAAAATCCTTGCACTGGCCCTGATCACATACGACAGTCGGTTATCCCTAGTAATGAAAAGAGGGATACTAACCTCTTGGCTGCAGTGACTCGGATCATTGATGACACTGAGCCCTGTCATTTAACCCACTAAGATGCCACTGTCAATTAGCGACTCTGGCATCTGTGGGGTTAAGCAGAGAGAGGGGGCTCCCTCTACCTTCCAACAGAAGCCCCTGGGATGAAATCTCAGGGCTTTGATCGGTTGCCATGACAACCGTAAAAGAATAAATAAGAAACACAAAAATATAAAAAAATTAAATCACCTTTCCCTATCTTACATATAAAAATAAACAGTAAAAAAAAAAAAAAACATTACAGGTATCACCATATTCATATTAACCTATAAAAATATTTTTTTTCTGTACAGCGAACAGCACAACGGAAAAATTTATAATTTATTATTTTTCATTCACTTTGTACTCACAAAAATTGAATACAAAGTTATCAAAAAGTCTTACATACCCAAAACTGGTACCAATAAAAACTACAGTTCGCCCCACAAAATCAAGCCCTCATACAGCTCTTTAGATGGTAATATAAAAAAAGTTTAAGGTGTCAGAATATGGCGATTTATAGAAAACTTTTTATTCTTTCAAAGGTTTTTATTTTTTTAAATGTAGTAAAACAAAACAACAAATCTTTTATCACCATACTGACTCACAGAGTTAGGACATTATGTCATTTTTAGTGCAGAGTGAACATCTTAAAAACAAAACCCCAAACATTTGGCAGAATTGCGGAGTTTATTTTCAGTTTCACCCCACTATATTTTTTTTTCTGTCTTCCAATACAAGCTGTGGTACATTAAATGGTGTCATTAAAAAAGACAACTTGTCCCACAAAAAATAAGCACTCATAGGCATTTGTGAATGGAAAATTTATGGCTCTGGAATGTTGAGAGGAAACAGCAAAAATGCAAAAACGAAAATGAGCCCATTCCTTTAAGCAGCTAAGAACTCAGCGATATGCATAGGACATCATGCGGCCAAATTCTTTGCCTCTAATGGCAGGCTTGCATTTTTCAGCA
The DNA here is from genome assembly GCF_905171765.1 of Bufo bufo. Lineage (NCBI taxonomy): Eukaryota > Metazoa > Chordata > Amphibia > Anura > Bufonidae > Bufo > Bufo bufo. The sequence goes on along the minus strand of NC_053395.1, from coordinate 212,250,527 downwards.
GAATAATGCTTGCCTACACACAGAAAGGGTTTCCCATAAGTCTCTGCCAGATTGCAACTTCCTCAGTCTGCCAAGTTGTCTAATTTATTGTCAATTAAACATTTATGAGACCAGCTGAGGTATCAGCTTCAGCAACCTACAGGCCCAGCTACAACATCTATGGTTAAATGTGTTGCAGGATACCATACCAAGCCTGCATCGTGTATCCAGGTGCCGCAAGCTCTTGAGGAGCCGAAGGGGAGGTTGGAAGTGGTAGTGGATCTGACTATAGGATGTGTTACAATGGTTTCTCTCACACCGTTGCTCCCTACAACTGGTTCAGTGAGAAGAGGTTGCACCATTTCTTCCCTTGCTGGACTTCCTGTAGTTGGGGCTCCTGCCTGATGGTAGTTTGGGGTGCACTTGATGTTGGTGGTTGCATGGGTGCCTGGCGGGAGGTGCAGAAGTACAATGGCCAGTGTATGGTGTGGTAGAAGTCAGGAAACCAGGCCAGTGGTAGAAGAATAAATGTATTTTTTACTGAGTGATAAATAGGAGTTGTAGTGTATCCAACATTAATCTGTATACAGTGCAAATCCTTTCCTCAGATGGTGAGATATGGAGGCTGGCACAGTGAGAGATAATGGCATTCTTGGTATGGTATCTTGGTATGCTAAACTCTCTCTAGAATCTCTGGCTAGTGACTGTAATCTGGCAATTGTGGCAGTAGTTTCCACTGGGATATATAGATTTTAGAGGCACATCTGGCCAGGATATGGTGAACTGTGATGGGTGTCTTATTTCTAATCCCTCACAAGCAGCAACTTCCACAGAAATCAGTTAGTCTCTAGATCCAGAGGCCCAAGGAGAAGGAACACATGGACTTGCTTCCTATCTTCTCACTTACTACACTACTTTCCTTCTAGGCAGGAAGTTGGCTAACTCTGTCCCTGCCAACCATACCAAGTCATGCTGGGTATGCATAAACATAGCATAATATTACAATAGGAACAAAGCATTTGAAGATACCCCATGTACTTGGGTTCTGCACAGGCTAGAGACGGCCCAACAGGGTACTAAAGACTACTTTTAATTGTATAGTTTTCTCCAATAAACTTCTCCTTTTGCCCTAATGTTGTAATCATTTACATACAGTGGATATAAAAAGTCTACACACCACTGTTAAAATGTCAGGTTTCTGTGCTGTAAAAAAATTAGTCAAAGATCAATAATTTCAGAACTTTTTTCACCTTTAATGTGACCTGTAAACTGTACAACTCAATTGAGAAACAAACTGAAATCTTTTAGGTGGAGGAAATAAAAAAATAAAATAAAAAAAATAACGTGGTAATGTGGTTGCATAGATGTGCATGTTAAATAGGAGTCAGCATACAGTGAAAAGCGTAAATGTGGCGCACAGGATCCCTCAATGACCAAACAGAGATACATTCAGTAAAATGGACTCACCCTGTCCACTCAAAAAGACTGAATAGATATAGTAAAGGAACTGGGCACTCTCAAGATATTAGAACCATACAGGAATTTATTGACCTTTTAACCCCTTAGGGAAGCATGGCGTACCGGTACGGCATGTTTCCCAAGTCCTTAAGGACTAATGATGTACCGGTACGTCATGGCTTTAAAATGCGATTGTGGCGCCGCGGGGGTTAATCGGAACAGGATGCCGGCTGAAATCATTCAGCCGGCATCCTGTCACAATGCTAGGGTGGGTCATGTGACCGCCCCGTATCGGCGATCGCAGAAAACCGCAGGTCAATTCAGACCTGCGGTTTGCTGCGTTTCCGGTCCATTCGGGTCTCCGGTGACCCGATGAACCGGAAAAAGACTGCGATCGGTGGCATGATTACACACCACCAATCGCAGTATGAAGATTTGGAGAGGCGGTGCTGGCCGTGGTGCTGAATGTCGCTGTCCAGGGTGCTGATTGGTGCAGGGGGAGAGAGGCGCGAGATTCAAACTTCCTGCGCTCCTCTCTCCCCTCCTCTTCCTGTTCTGCACCAGCACCCTGCAGCACCGTCCTCACCACGCTCCTGAGATCCCCCAATTGGCACCCATCACCCTCCTGCACCCATCACCCTCCAGGTAGGTAAGGGTCAGTGAGGGAGAGGCACCGTTAGGCAGGGATAGAAGGGAAAAGTTAGTTAGGAAAAAAAAAAAAACTTTATCTAAACTTGTTTTTTTGCTTTGAGACCCTAGACCCTGCCACTTGCCACACGGCAGGGCATAGAACGAATGGAACGCCATATGGTTTCTGGGAGGCAGATTTTGATGGACTGTTTTTTTTTACACCATATCCCATTAGAAGCCCCCCTGATGTAGCCTAGACTAGAAACTCCAAAAAAATTACCCCATCTAAGAAACTACACCCCTCAATGTATTCAAAAGTTACTTTACAAACTTTGTTAACCCTTTAGGTGTTCCACAAAACTAAATAGCGAATGTAGAAACAATTTTTGAATTAAAATTTTTTGTTACCTTGCCTCAAAAAAGTGTAATATAGAGCAACCAGAAATCATATTTACCCCTAAAATAATCCCAAAACAACAACCAGCTTATCCCGTAGTTTCCTAAATGGGGTCACTTTTATGGAGTTTCTACTCTAGGGGTGCATCAGGGGGCTTAAAAGGGTACATGGTGTAAATAAACCAGTCCAGCAAAATCTGCCTTCTAAAAACCATATGGCGTTCCCCTTCTTCTATGTCCTGCCGTTTAGCCAAATAGTTTACGACCACATATGGGGTGTTTTTGCAAACTTCAGAATCAGGGCAACCCATATTGAGTTTTGTTTGGCTGTTAACCCTTACTTTATTATGGAAAAAAATGGGTTAAAAAGGAAAATTTTCCCAAAAAATTGAAATTTAAAAATTGTTTCTCCATCTGCCATTAACACTTGTGGAACACCTAAAGGGTTAACAAAGTTTGTAAACCCAGTTTTGAATACCTTGAGGGGTGTACTTTCTTAGATGGAGTCACTTTTTTGAAAATTCTATTCTAGGGGTGCAACGGGGGCTTGAAAATGGGACATGGGATAAACAAAACCAGTCCTGCAAAATCTGCCTTCCAAAACCCATATGGTGTTCCCCTCCTTCTATGTCCTCCCGTTTGGCCAAACAGTAGTTTAGGACCACATATGGGGTGTTTATGCAAACTACAGAATCAGGGCAAACCATATTGAGTTTTGTTTGGCACTTAACCCTTACTTTATTACTGGAAAAAATGGGTTAAAATGGAAAATTTTCCAAAAAATAGAAATTTCTAAATTATTTCTTATATTGGAAATTTTCCAAAAAATCGAAATTCTAAAATTTTATGTCCATTTGCCATGAAGTCTTGTGGAAGACCTAAAGGGTTAACAAAGTTTGTAAAAACTGTTTTGAATACCTTGAGGGGTGTAGTTTCTAGAATGGGGTCATTTTTGGATGGTTTCTATTATGTAAGCCTCACAAAGTGACTTCAAACCTGAACTGGTCCATAAAAAGTGGGATTTGGAAAATTTCTTCAAAGCTATGTAACATCCCCAAAAAATAAAATATCATTCCCAAAATGATACAAACATGAAGTAGACATATGGGGAATGTAAAGGCATCACAATTGTTGGGGGTATTACTATGTATTACAGAAGTAGAGAAACTGAAACTTTGAAATTTGCTAATTGTTCCAAATTTTTGGTAAATTTGGTATTTTTTTATGCAAAAAATTAACTTTTTTGACCCAATTTTAGCAGTGTCATGAAGTACAATATGTGACGAAAAAACTGTCTCAGAACGGCCTGGGTAAGTAAAAGCGTTTTAAAGTTATCAGCACTTAAAGTGACACTGGTCAAGTGGTCAGATTTGCAAAAAACGGCCAAGTCCTTATGGTGAAATAGGGCTGAGTCCTTAAGGGGTTAAACAACATTAAAAACAACAGTAAAAAGGATAATACCCACGTGTTAAGATAGCTATAAATACTCGACAATAAATAGCATGTATTGTATTAACTGAATAAATTGGTAGTATATATGACTGTCTAGTCTGGATAGTACACCAGTATATTAGACCCAAATGGCATGAAAAACAAATAAAGGCATAAGGTTATAAAATGCTTAAAGTCGATGAATAAATATTCGCATTAATAGCAGCGATATTCGTATCCGAATATAAAATACTCGCAGGGAACGTAGCGGCTACAATTATCGTATAGCTCACTCCCTTCTGACACAAAATAATCCCAAAATAGAATAATGCCAACAATGTACGTAATGTCCTGAAATGAGTCCAGTGCAATAGTAGTTGGAGGCAACGTTGATTATTTTGTGTCCCACACTGGAATAAACCAGCAAGATGTAGCGGCGTCCCGCTATGTATTCAAACCAGCAGCGTCCCACTGGTATAATAGCACTGCGATTTTAATAATGTTCTGCCGGAAAAGTTCGAAAAAAGTCTTACCATATTGCTTTTCTCACCACAAAGTCACTCTACTGATTAATTCTTTATGTGTAGAAACCAGCATACATGCAGCATACACCCGCCATCATTTAAAGTGCCTCTGATTAACTCCAAATAAACCCTTGATTAACCCCAAATAAAGTTCAGCTGCTCTAGTTGGTCTTTCCTGAAATTTTCTTAGTCGTATCCCACAGCAAAAGCGAACAGTGACATTACCAAGAGCTGGACGTCCCTCCAAAATTAATGAAAAGACGAGAAAAAAACTGGTCTGGGAGGCTACCAAGAGGCCTACAGCAACATTAAAGGAGCTGCAGGAATATCTGGCAAGTACTGGTTGTGTGGTACATGTGACAACTATTTCCCGTTCTCTTCATATGTCTGGGCCATGGGGTAGAGTGGCAAGACGAAAGACTTTTCTTACGAAGAAAAACATCCAACCCAGGCTAACACATCCGAAGTCTCTCAAAAGCATTTGGGAAAAGGTGTTATGGTCTGATGAAACCAAGGTTGAACTTTTTGGCCATAATTCCAAAAGGCACAAAAACAACACTGCACATCAGCAAAAGAACACCATACCCACAGTGAAGCATGGTGGTGACAGCATCATGCTTTGGGGCTGTTTTTCTTCAGCTGGAACTGGGGCCTTAGTTAAGCTAAAGGGAATTATGAACAGTTCCAAATACCAGTCAATATTGGCACAAAACCTTCAGGCTTCTGCTAGAAACTGAACATGAAGAGGAACTTCATCTTTCAGCATGACAACGACCCAAAGCATACATCCAAATCAACAAAGGAATGGCTTCACCAGAAGAAGAGCCTAGACCTGAATCCGATTGGAAATCTGTGGGGTGATCTGAAGAGGGCTGTGCACAGGAGATGCCCTCGCAATCTGACAGATTTGGAGTGTTTTTGCAAAGAAGAGTGGGCAAATCAAAATGTGTGTCTCATTTTTTTACATCACAGAAACTGTGATGACATTTTAACAGGGGTGTGTAGACTTTTTTTATCCACTGTATATCATATATGACAGGGGGCCCACAATATCCATTTTAAAAACAGAATAAAGTTTGAAGGTTTACCTCCTGAAATCACTGTCTCTAGGCTTGTTCCATTAATAAAAGCACGTTTGATTGTTTGGGTTTTTACATCAGTCCAATATAATCTCTCTTCTACCGCATCAAAGTCAACCACTGCGACATCATCAATATCCGGGACAGTAAAAGCTGTTATAAAGTTGAAATATGGGTTGTCGATGCTCACTCCTCGGATCTCAGACCTTCTTGCATAGATCAAGAATTTTTTCATTTCTGTAAAATAAAAAATATATCAATTGTGAAACAGTTGCATATTTATTTACTTTTTTTTTTTTTAGGACTGATTGTAAGTAGCAACGACATGAACAAGGAAAATGTTCCAGTAACATCGTAATAAATCAATGAGTTAAAGGGCACGTTAGATACATAAAAGTAGCCAAAGATCATAATTGATGTATGCACATGCAGTCACAATCAGTTCAGTGAAAGAGAATTAAAGGCTGTGGACAACTTTGACACAGAAAAACAATACTTTATATGATTTTATATGCTAGTAGTTATTAGAATAGGGTTAAAGCAGCAATTTCTATGCAGTTTGCATACAGATCCTAGTTTCAGACTTTTCTAATATGGGCCTGTCCCACAGTAATGCATGCTGGATGGAAGATCTGTGTGTTCAGGATGCTGTTGTCGTCATTATTTTTATAGCTTATAAGGGATTTCTTTGCCCTTGTGCTGAGAGACACTGATGAGAAGTGTTTTATTTCTTTATGTTCCACCAGCAGATTAAGCCATGGGTGGTCTGGTTTTCCTCAACACATGTAAACAGCCCATAAGATTTTCCCACTTCAAGCTGCCTTGTGTGTGCTTTCCTTCTTCCATAGCCTTTGCAACCTTCCTTCCTTGCTTCCCACACTCTTAGGGCTCATTCCCACGACCATTGGTGTCCCGTTCCCGTATTGCGGACTGCATTTTCTGATCCGCAATACATGGGCACCGTTCCATTGGCATTCCACATCACGGATGCGGACCCATTAATTTCAATGGGTCCACAAATCCCGAGATACGGAACGGAAGCATGGAACAAACGTGTTCCGTGCCTCTGCACCGCAAAAAGATAGAACATGCTCTATCTTTTGGTGGAACGGAGGGATCGTGGACCCATTCAAGTGAATGGGTCTGCGATCCCCATGCGCCTGCCCCACGAAAGGTGCCTGTGCATTGCGGACCGCAATTTGCAGTTTACAGCACGGGCCACCAACGGTCGTGTGAACGAGCCCTAAGCTCGTTCACACGACCATATGGCTTTTTCAGTGTTTTGCAGTCCGTTTTTAATGGATCAGTTTTTCCGTTTTTTGTTTCAGTAGTTTTTCCTGTTCCATTCCGTTTTTCCGTTCTGTTTTTCCGTATGGCATATACAGTATACAGTAATTACATAGAAAAAAATTGGGCTTGGCATAACATTTTCAATAGATGTTTCCTTTAAAAATGGAACAGATACAGAAGACATACGGAGTACATTTCGTATGTGTTCCATTTTTTTTGCGGACCCATTCACTTGAATGGAGCCACAGAACATGATTTGCTGGCAATAATAGGAGATGTTCTATCTTTGAACGGAAAGGAAAAATGGAAATACAGAAATGGAATGCATACGGACTACATCCAGTCTTTTTTGCGGAACCATTGAAATGAACGGTTCCGTATACGGAACAAAAAAAAACAAACGGCCCGTATACGGAATGCAAAACACGTTCGTGTGAAGCCCTTATTTGCAATGGTAGAAACTTCACCTCCTCCCTGCCACTTTCTCTAAGGGTTTGTTCACACGAACGTTGCCCCTCTATGCCTGTGCTGTGGACTGTGGGCCAGCCGCATGCGTATCGCGGACCCATTCACTTGAATGGGTATGCGATCCATCCGTTCCGCAAAAACAGAGCAAGTTCTATCTTTTTGCGGTGCGGAGGCATGGAACGGAAACCCCGGAAGCACTCCGTAGTGCTTCTATGTGGTTCCGTGCTTCCGTTCCGTTAGTTCTGTTCCGTGCTTCCGTTCCGCACCGCATCTCCGGATTTGTGGACCCATTCAAGTGAATGGGTCCGCATCCGTGATGTGGAATGCACACGACTGGTGCCCTGTATATTGCGGACCTGCCGTACGTGGGCCTCAATACGGCAATGGAGGGGCAACGGTCCTGTGAATGAGCCCTAACACTGAGAGAAGGAAGGAAGAGGAAAGGCAAGGGAGCTGCCAGAAACAGGAGCAGATCTCTGATGGATTTACTGTATGCCACAGTCAACAGAGCAGTTAGCTTGGTGAAGGACTTACACTCTGCAGGAGCAAAACAATAGGAAATCCTTAGTGAACATTGCATTTAAGAAGAAAATGAACAATACAAAGAAAAATCAGTGCTATAGCCTTTAACCCTCAGCCATAAGGCTGATCGCATACATTTAACCCCTCAGATGTCGTCGTCAAATGTGCCCACACCATCTGATCGGTCCAGAAGCGAGAGCCACGCGTTCTTATAATAGCGTTCCCGGGCTGTGATCGGGGAACTTGTTACATAATAGCCAGAAGCCTCAAGCAGGCTTCGGTAGCTATTACTAAAATATACCAATACAGGCCAGCACTGTATTATTATATTGTAAATGAAGTGTGTTTAATGATGGCTGTAGAGCTATCACAGAACACAATAGGTAATCTAATGATTGACTGTTATAGTCACACAATAAAATAAGTAAATAAATAAATAAATAAATAGAAAATAAAAAAAATAGAAAATTACATAACCAGCAAATAAAATACACATCATGGGAATTGCTGCGTGCGAAAACAATATAAAAATATTAATCCCATACAGTGAATGGAAAAAAAAATAAAAAAGCGGGCAATTCACCATTTTTGGTCACTTCAACTCCTCCAATTTATTATTATTTTTTAAACGTGATAAAAAAGTCAAACATTTCAAAATGGTGTCAGAGAAAAGTAGAGATCTCCTCACAAAAAAAAAAAAACGAGCCCTCACACAGTTTCATAAACCTGTACATAACTACATAAAATTATGAGTCAGAATATGGTCGTAAAAATTTTTTACTTTTTTGAAGGCTTTATTTTTTTCAGTATTAAAATGCAAGAAAAACTATACAAGTGTGGTATCTTTGTAATTTTACTGACCTGAAGAATGAAGGTAACAGGTCAATTTTACCGCATAGTGAACGCCGTAAAAAATAAAATAAAAAATAAAATAAAAAATAATAATAATATTCCAGAAGTGCATTTTTTTCCCAATTCACCCATTTTTTCCCACTTCCCACTACCTTGAATGCAACTGTAAATGGTGTTATTAGAAATTACAACTTGTCCTGTGAAAAAAAAAAGTCCTAGTAAGGCTCCATAAAAATAAAAAAAGTTATGACTCTGCGAAGGCAGCGAGTGAAAAATTAAAATTCAAAAACAGAAAATCACAAGGTCCTCTAAGGGTTAAGGAGGGATGGTGAACCTATTGTATATAATAACCAGTGTATTGCAAAGCCCTCTTATGCTTTGTTAGAATTACATTTTCAGAAAGGGAATTGAGATTATTATTGAAATGAACATTGCCTTACAAAGTAGCTCAATGTAGAATGATACAAACATATACTATCAAATACAACACATGCTGTTATCAAAACTGCTGTCTAGGAAAAAAAATACGTATTTCATGTATTTCTACACAATTTTCTAGGGACTACAAACTGCAGCTGTGTGTCCACCAGTTTAAATTGTGTTTAAAATTGACCAAAAATAGGCTATTTGCTTAGTTATCTTCAGCAGCAGAAGTTTCAAATTGGCTGCTAGAGGAAAATAAGCATGACAAATGGGATTTGTGCCTGTAAGCTATGAGAGGTTAGGAATGAATAGCGCAAATGACAGGAACCTGGCGGAAACATTAACTCTGCCCGGAAATGGCTTTATGATTCTAAATATAGACATGCCTCATTGGTTCATGTTATTGTTATTGTATGTAATAAATAATAATAATAATATTAATAATAATAATACCAATGACAACACTTCTAACAATTCTAACAATGGTAATATAATAAATTAGACCTAGATTTGAATTATATAAACTCATAAAAAAGCAGTAGAGGCAACTTGGGAAAAAACATAGATTATTAATAATTGTTACAATAATAATTATAATAAAATATAAATAAAATACATTTAAAATCTTTTTTTCTCTAGTGAAGCCTCATTCACATGTCAGTGTTCCATGTATGTGTGCTGTAAGTGTTCTCCACAGACAGGACACGTACCCATTCATTTTAATGTGTGTATTTAGACATCCGTGTTTTAGTACAATCCATGGATCTGTGCTCTATTTTGTCCGTGTTCACAGATCCATCACGCCATTATAGTCTATGAGTCCGTGAAAACCTCAGACGCAACACGGATGCCATTATGCCTCATTCACACGTCAGTGTTTTGATCAGTGATTCCCATCAGTGATTGTGAGCCAAAACCAGGCGTGAAGCCTACCCACAGATTAGATATGAGGGCTCATGCACAAGGCCGTTGCCCCGCAATACACGGGGCACCGGCAGTGTGCACCCCGCATCAGAGATGCGGACCCATTCGCTTGAATGGGTCCGCAAACCCAGAGATGCGGTGCGGAAGCACATATCGGAACCCCAGTGCTTCCGTGGTGTTTCTAGCCGTGCCTCCGCACCGCAATAAAGTAGTGCATGCCATACTTTTTTGCAGTGCGGATCATCGGATGCGGATCGCGGACCCCATCCAAGTGAATGGGTCTGCAATCCGCATGCGGTTTCCCCACGGTCGGTGCCCATGCATTGCAGACCGCAATTTGAGCCCTTATGTTCATGGGCATGAGCCCTAAGGGAAAGATTTGGCACCTGTTCTGTTTTTAGAACCGCACCTGGTTTTAGCTCAAAATCACTGACCGAAAACCTGACGTGTGAATAAGGGCTTAGGAAGAATTGCTTGGAAAATTATTTTTTAGCTGCACAGTGTCCGTGAAACAGGCAGGAAAAAATGGACGACGCACTGATCCTTCATGGCTGTCTTCATGGAGGTATCACTGACCACCTTTTCACAGATTTGAGCATGGACACGGATGTGTGAATGAGGCCTAAGGCTGGGGCTGAACAATCTTGGTGTCAACCTATCACACGACCAAAGATTGCTGTGTAGCATTGCAGCCATTGAAGTGAATGCGGCCACAGTGCATTTCACAGGTTGCTTCAACTGTGGCCACCAGAACTGTAAAGAATTTGCAGTATTGGATTTTTTGGAGATTCCGAGGTGGCGGTATCTGCCACTTTGGAGTTGTGCTGCAACTCTTTTTAGTTGAATAGCTGCACTTCTGCACAGAGGTCTTTGGTCGTAGCCATGATTGTCATGTGGCTCCTGCATAAGGCTAGGGCTACACGGTGACACATATCACTTGAAAGTAAGAGTACAACTACACTGCAACAGGAATTGTGCAATATTTTTTGTAACAATAGTCAATGGTGTCGTAATGCGACATGACAGATGCACAAAAATCCAACTTGGATGGATTTTTTTGTGACTGTTATGTCACAAATTAAGCATGTCGCAGAGCAACACCCTTTACTATCTTGATAAAAAAAGTTGCATGACTTCTCTGTGAAAAGAAGTTGCGTGACACTTGTCGCCATGTAACCCTAGCCTTATTGTTCCCCACTGACTTTTTTGAATAAGTTGCAGTGCTAGTTAACATGGTTTCCTGTGTCTGTCTTCTGCCCAATTTGACATTGGGTATGGAGAGAACCTGCTCCATGTCTGCTGTCCAGTAAGTATAGTGCAGGTGTCCTATTTTCATTAATAGAGCATGCACACAAAAGTTGCTGGCCGTTGGATGGTTGCCTGGCGTGCAGCAATGTCTCCCTATGCCAATTTCAATTTGAGTGGAGAGAAGGGCTGAATGCATGGTAATGTTCTCACCAGCTGCACTTGAATGGAGCTGTTTTTGGTCTGCACAGGAGGCTGTGTAGTCTAGGAACCTTTAGGCCCCTTTCACACGGGCGAGTTTTCCGCGCGGGTGCAATGCGTGACGTGAACGCATTGCACCCGCACTGAATCGGGACCCATTAATTTCTATGTGGCTGTGTACATGAGCGATTGTTTTCACGCATCACTTATGCATTGCGTGAAAATCGCAGCAGGGTCTCTATTCTCCGTTTTTCACGCAACGCAGGCCCCATAGAAGTTAATGGGGCTGCGTGAAAATCGCGGGAAACGAGTTGCTAGGGGACGATCGGGATGGGGACCCGATCTTTATTATTTTCCCTTATAACATGGTTATAAGGGAAA